>NC_134829.1:27413458-27734699 GCF_004210375.1 Tachypleus tridentatus | reverse complement strand
CATTATATACTATTTAGTAAGTTCCTATTAAGATTTCTAATTTGTTTAAGTATTTTCACTATAAGAAGAAAAAAAGCTGAAGTGATATTAGTAACAACTTACCAGTCTGAAAAAGCTTAAAATAACTGGAAACATAAGACAAAAATCTATAACACTTGCCTTATAAGTATTTACAGCTCTGTTATGGTTTCCACACCAAAGCATGTAAACAGCTTAAAAATAATTAGTATAGCCACCATTACTGCTGAGGAGATGTAGACATCAATATTAGTGTCATCATTATAGTACTGTGATTGAACTTTTAATGAAACGAATTGGGGAAAGTTGTATAACAAATTTAGTGAAATTCTAATTACTAATTTCCCAAATAAAATTATGCTACTGCACGAAATATTCATCTTTGTATTAAATAAGTTTAAACTCAATAAGGTTATCTTAGATCTTTAGGGAAAATGATAATGTTGACATATTCTTTGATAGATTGTTTAGGCAGAGTAATAGACAACAACTGTCTGTTGTGGAGAGAGAAGTGTAGAGGACGATGTTTGGAAAGTCTTCCGCTTTTGTCTTGAAGATGAAAGAGTTTAGAAACATCATCCTCTACACTTGTGTCTCCACAACAGGCAGTTGCCATCCATTTTACAGTTTCATCACAATGTAACATAGTTGAAGAAAAATTTTAAGACTTTCTACATAAGATGTTTTTAGTAAACTTTTCAATCTTACTTTGATTATAACTTACTTTGTGATTAAGTTTCCAGTGAAGGAACAAAAAGCTCATCAGAAGAGACTAAAGGAATGCCTTGTGTTTTGCTTAATGCACATGTAATGGGTTTCCTCAGTAATTACAGTTCTTGTGTTTATTGAATAAGCCATTCAAAATTTGTCCTGACATGTATGTAATTATAAATGTATGTTTTGATTTGTGCTGTATGTTTTTCGTGCTCCATCAGCATGCAGCCAAGAAATAGATGTTGTAGAAATGTACCATGTGTCTGAAAGAATTGGAAATGATTGGAGAAAATTAGCAAGATACTTACCAGGTGGGATATACATGAAACGTTTTTCAGAAATACAAGTTTTATCATTGTTTTTTTATCTTTTTAGCACTAAATTTTACATAAGGTAGAATTATCTGTAGAGATTTCCAAAGAAAATGTGTAAACCATGTTGCAATACAAAAATACAGTAGTGATTTTTTTACATGGATGTGTGCAACCTAATTAAATATAATACATCATAAATTAACAACATAATTTTTAACAAAATTGAAATGTGTGTGTGTGTGTGTGTAATGCAGTAATATATCAATTTTCACAAATATTTAGAAGGAACTAATTGAACTGATCAGATATCCACCATCCAATTTAAATGCTACTCTCCAGTGTTGAAGAGAGGAGAATTAGATCAAAATATGCAAAGATGCCAAACACCACAAGTGATTTTTTGAATGCCTCACAAAACTTGTTTCTTTGTATTGGATGAATGGTTCATATCCTGCAGCCCATAATAGTGAAAGTGAATGGCCCATTCACTCATTTGTGGAATTCATATTTAAGTTTGGCATTGCAGAACACTATAGCTTACATATGGAAAAAACATAATTGTTTTATTATGTTATTATTGTGCTTAAGCTTTTTTATATAGAAATAAAAGTATGTAATTCACTATGCTAACAAATTACAATGTTGTAATGGATTTGACAACTTGTCTCAGTAATTTTCTAATTATGTCTCTCATCTCAGAATAACATTTATTTCTTTTCAAAAGGTGCCAATTTCAGCAGTGGTGAATTAGATATTTTGTTCATTGACCACAAAGATCATGGTTTACAAGAAGTTATTTACCGAACATTGGCCTCGTGGAAGGAAAGGTGTCCTTGTCAAGCAACCATAGGTAACTTGGCAAAAGCACTGATTAATGTTGAACGAAATGATATAGCATTACACATCAAAAAGTGACATGGAAATGGTGAAATATTGTTAACTATGTTTAGTATATTATATTTACATGAATTTTGATCAAATGTTAAAAGTTTAGTATGAAACCAATATTACAGTAATGTTTTCTGACTGTTTTAATGTTAAATTACATAATTTTCTAATATAATGTTGCAGTGCATTATATTTTATGCATGTATACATGTGTATGTATACCTAAATTGTTGTTCTAATTATTTCACACTGATATAGGATTTCTGGTATATATTCAGGATAGGGTTGATCGTCATGTTCTGTGGCAGGTTTCTAGTAATGATGTCAAAATGATTTCAAAAGTTTGTCTGGAAGTTTATACCATCATTTATACATACACTGTCTTAAACTCATGCTTTTAGAAATTGTAAAACCTTTTTATTTATTTTTTCCTGTATTCAGTTACTGTGACAATCTACCCTCTAATGCATTGGACCATTAGTAAGTTGCTCGGTGGTTTAAGTTGACTTAAATGTTGGTTAATTTGAATATTTAAGGAAACCAGTATGTTGTATTATTCAAACAAAGTGGTGTCCTTCTGAAAGTAGTTGTATAAAGAAAATATACAAAGTAAATATTTCATTAATTGTCAGCCTATGTCGACTAAGACTGACACTAAATCTTTATAATTTTTACCATTCAGAATGTCCTAGATTAAAGAATTCACTTCATATATTTTGTGATAATAGTACCAGTTTCAAAATATTACATTTATAAAAAGTAATAATTTGATATATTTTTGCATATGTAGTCTAAGTATTTGCACAATTTCAAAGTATTATGTTTAAAAATCTAACTGAGCTGCCATTTTGTTCTTTATAAAATATGAAATAAAACTTTTGTTAAAGTTTGATTAAATTTGTGAATATGTGTAATAAATGTTAGCTTTTGTTAGTAATGTGTGAAACATTTTTATGTTTAAAAAAAGTCATGATATATATGGTTTTATAGGTGATTTATACAGAACATTCATTGTGAATAAATATGAAATGGACAGCAACTAGCCATTTCACCTTTATTTCTTTTTTTATAATATTTAGAAATACTTCCATTGATATTATAGTAATTAAGTCTAAAATCAGTTATTTAAATTTTAAGTATTTTGAATGTAATGTATGATAAATTCTGATAAAAAAAAAAAATTAACTTGATATTCGTGGTGAGAAATGTTGCTACTTTGTATGATCTGTCATGATTTTTATACTTAATTGTGCCTTGTGATGTTATAACTGAAAAATGTGTGCATCACTCATTAGTGTTGTTAGCTGTAAAAGCAATCAACAGACTTTTCAAAATAGTGTTAAAGAAATTCAAATCTTGTAAGACTATTTTATGTTTAAGAAAAAAGTTTATTAATTTACTAAAGATGTGCTGAAAATGTTTTCTCAGGTGAGGAGTCAAAGTGTTATTTCTGAAATTTGTTTTGATAATTGTATTGATTACATTTAGATTATCGGTTTATACTTTCTTTTTAAAAGATTTGTTCCTGTTATTTAGTGAAATGGGAATTGGTGTTTGAATATAAAAAACAGTTAGTCATGCAGTGTGTAATATAAGTTAATCACTAAAATATATTTTAAATTGCCTGTTTTTTTTTACAGTTAGACATCAGTTTTTGAATGCAAACTATTTTAGATCATAGCCAAATTTTGTAAAATCATATCTTTATACATTGATCTTTATAAGTATGTAAAGTTTTCGTAAGTTCAAAAGAGAAACTATTTTTTTTAAAATTTATCTGAATTCAATTATTTGGCTCACATATGAAAATTCTAAATAATCATTAGGCTTTTTCTTAATGGCTTATTTTGTCATTGATTTGTATAAAGCATCAGATCAGGACAGAAATAATCTATTTTTGGTATTCTATGCACTTACCATTACAAATTGTTCTCATTTATTTAAATGGGTTTTTTTATTATTTGCAAACTATAAGAATGTATCTCTGGAGCTGAAATTTTCCACTTTAGGGTAACTGTCTTGACTATATGATATTTGAAAGCCTTTTCATCCTTAATTTCAAACACTGGATACCAACAAAACATTGGAAATCACTTGTTAGCCAGAGTGGGTACTGTGTTTGGTGACTTGTTTTCTGACTCACAGGTATCTTCTTATTTGTGTTTCAGATTGAAAATAATTGGAATCTGATTTGCATGAGAATAGTATATGTAATGCAACATAAAAGAAAAATGGGTTCCTGCTAGTGGCTTTTAAAAATTCATTTGAACATGTAAGTCTGTTGGTTTTTTTTTGAGTGAGTATTTGATTTGTTATATCAGGCCTAATGTTTTAAAACAATACATATAACAAAGTGTGTAATCCTAGATAACTAAATTATAATATTTAACATATTGAATTAAAATGATTAAACATAAAAGTTTCTTATTAAGTCATCATGACAAATTGTAAAACAATAGATTGAACACTATAAATAATTGCTAAAGTTTACAGAACAATATATGCAGTTATGTGAACTTGTAATCATGTAATTATCATTTTACAGTCAAGTATGTGCATTACAAAAATAAATACAAGTACAGAAAAAGAAATGCATGTAACACAATAACAAACAGTACAGTATGTAAGGTGTAAAACTATTATTTTGGTAATAATTTATGACATGTGTTGTATATGAACCTTCTGATATGGATTGTTTGTATTTTTCTGTCCATTCAAGTAAAACATGATTGAACTATCATCCACCATGTTTTTGGTTCAAGTCAATACATTTTAGGTGGTTCAGGTTACCAGAAGTAACTATTTAGTTTTGGTTTCTGTGGTGATATGATTTTGTTTTGTTACAGTATTCAACCATAACTTCTTTTTTCTCCTCTGTCTTTCTGCACTGTTCAGTTTGAGAATTATTTTCCTTTATCCTCTTCTGATTTTCTTCAACCAGTCCCTGTACAAAAGGCATCTTGTCAAAGTTTGTCCTTTCTAAACTTTGATTCGTACAGCAGGTATTTCACTCAGTTACTTTCAATATGTAATTTTTTCACCATATTCTTTTTTTTTCTTCTAGTTTTTCTTAAATTCAAATAGCAGTTTTTCCTCCAATTTAAGATTTTTTCTTTTCCTTCCTTTCTTTTTTGTCCTTCCCTATAAATTTGAGCTATCAAATCTGCCTCCAGTAAATCCAATGGCATGCTATATTTATTTAACTGAATCCTTTATAAATCTGAGCCCATTAATAGATTCACTTGATAAGAGAGTTAAAGAACTTGCAAACATTCTCTCATTTTCACACCAGCTCCTTCGTACTGAGCTAATTAGTTTTGATGTGATTCTGTATATTACTTTTGTTTGCTTAACAATGTTTTATTTCAGTAATAATCCACTTTCTGATATGCTCTCTCTCCCTCGCTGATTTCATTTTAACTCAGTAGCAATTTTGTTATTTTGATAACCTTTCATTAGATCCAACTGAACCATTTTTATCATTATTTTATGCAATTTCTTTGATTTTCTGAACTCCAGTTTCAACTTTTTTGAGTAATTGACTGGAGAGAGAGTTCTTGTAGCATTTTGTTGTCAGTTAATAATGTCCTAAACATGTACATCTAGAGCTGGTCTTAGAGATTGTGGAATTCAAAATAGAAATGGTCTGCCTTTAAAAGCATGGGATCTGGGGTTGCCAAGAGACCCAGTGGAAGATCTGAGGTCTGAAATACATTCTGAACTAGTTAAAGATGTTTTTTATTTAGAGCAGTGGTTCCAAACCTTTTTATGCCCTGCACCCCTAAAAAATTTTAATATTTTCTTGCACCCCTCACAATAATTATTTATTTAAGAATAAAGGTGAAGGTGGCCAAAACAAATGTTATCTTGCACCCCTGGTTGGAAACCACTGATTTAGAGTATGTAATCAGTATCTTAATTTATACGCTACTTTAATTTGCTAATTACTCGTAGGCTTATTAGGTCTTATTTTCAGTTGTATAGATTAGTATGATTTTTTTAGAAAAATAGAATGTGCACATAAGTATTTATGTACCTGCTTAATTACAGTTGCTGTAATAATATATCAGTAGTTACTCGGTCCAAAAACATTTAGTCAAAAACTGGGTCTTATACTGCTTTTCAACAACATAAGAGTATGTCTGTCACATAATAAATTTCATTTGCAACTTTTTTTTTAGGTTTTGAGATATACAAGAGTATAATATTTAGGAGAATCTTAATATACTGGATGAAGCATGTATGCCAGTATCTGTGTATGTAACCAAAACTCCTGCACCATCTACTGAATGGCACCATAAACAAATACCTTTAAAAAATTTCACACTTAGAGTACTGAAGATTCAGACAATTAGAAAAATAATTACAGTAGGTGTAATAACCATTTCTCTATAGCAAAACACAATTTTAAAATAAGATACTCTATTCACAACAAAAATACAACTTTCATTAAGACTGTGAGTGTTTGATTACGTCATTGATTTAATTTTTAAATGTAGTACTGAGAAACTGGAATTCTTAAAAACAACTTTTTTCAATAAATGGTCCCACTTTAAGTATATAAAAACATTACAGTTTATATTAATAAAATATAAAATTTTAAGTTCTCTACATTGAACCATTTTGATGCATATGACTAAAGAGCACAATTTGAACACTTTTCCTGTGTATTACTTTCCAAAAAAAAAATTGTATTTTTAGAAAATGTTCACTTTTTCTAAACTTGTTTCAATGAAGCATTAATATACTAAGATTAGTAATTATTGGCATAAGCACCTGGCTGTATGGCAGCATTTCTACTAGTAATTGTAATGAGAAAAGTACTAAACAATTAACTATAGGGACCAAATTGTTATTGAAGAAAAAATATACACTCATCAACATGCTTTTTTTAATGTAAACAATCTTTTATAAATGAGAAATCTCTGATGAGGCCATGGCATTTTGGTTTCCAATAGACATTATAGTCAAATATATTAGCTACTGTTGTTCTTAGGTAAATCTTTGTAAGTTTTAATTTGAAAAAAGCTGCTTTAATTTGGTATGACTGTTATGAGATGGTGAGAAAATCAAAAGAGCCATCCAAAAGTTGAAAAGGTCTGTGGGCTGTATCATGAAGGAAAAAACCCAAACATGTTAAAAGGATCTATGTGAGTTAATCAGGAAGGATAGATTTCAAAGTGTCCATCTCCTTAGTGAGCATGTATCCATCAATGTCCTAATTTTTGCACTTGTGAGCACTTTCTCTAATTCAATGGCACATTTTTTCAAATACCTCCCACTTTGATAACTGCTGAAATTCTTTTATAAAAGTGAAATATCTTATGGTTTGGTCTCAGTTGTTCCAGTCTGCCTTAATTAACTGTGTTCAGTACCCTATTGTACGAGTTTACACAGAAAGCTTCCTGTGTACCTATATCAAGTTAATCATCAGCTTTGTAGACAAACATCTGCATGAAAATTGGGCCTGTATATAGATCATTTGCAAGTTTCTCTTGCATCAATCAGTATACTTTCAAAGCCATCTTCTTTTGCTCTCCAAACTTTGGACTCCACTTATTATATCTGCTGGATCACTTAATAGTTCTTTGCTGACATGGTTGACATGAACATGTCAGAACAAAATATGATAGCAACAAAAAGTCAGCTCATTCTATATTAGTTTTCCCAACAAGAAATCCTAGATTTCTTCATTTTTCTGATGTACTCCTTCATGATTGGATCAAACTTTGCTACCAATTGTACAAGTCAAAGATTTTATTGTGTGGCTGGCACAGTTTGTCAACTGAACCACAAAAGCCATGCTGTATTCAACTGAAAACTGTATGGTGGCTAGAAGAACTTCAAAAACATTTTGCCAGTGAATTCTTTCATCATTGATTAGTTGCATACTTATCCACAGTATATGCCTTGTTCAGTTTTTGGTTGAGTTCAAACCGTATAAAGTAGCTATCATGTATCTGTTTTACTTTTTATATTCAGACAGATTTGTATTAACATTCACTTAATTACAGAACCTACCAGACCCAAAAGCCATGTTACAGCTCCCAGCAGAAACAGAAAACACAATTCTTTGATTTGGAGTACATGAAACGATAATTTACAACTTTTCCATGTGCTAGCTTTCATTTGTAGTGGCTTTTTAAAATCTTTATCATGTTCATTCTTTGTTCTTGGAAATTATATGATAAATTATATTTATTCCTTCATTTTTAAGGACCACATTTTTTACATTAAATAAAAATATTTCAGAAATGTACCAGGTAAAAATCTCATACTTTGTAAAGTTTTGATAAAAACCTAACATTGCTATAAATAAATATTATACCACAGCTTTGTCACTCATTTTCAAAATGAATGAATGGAGCACATCAGCAGTTTGATTCACTAGGATTAGGTAATGGACTTAATGGTTGTTATTTTTACTTTTGTAAAATAACACATCTTGTTCCTCAGATGTGGCCAGGCATGTTGAATCTTCAGATCTTGATACAAAGACTAGGAGTCATCAAGAGGTACAACTTTACAGAAAAGTTTAACAAATACAAAATTACAAGAATTAACCTTATATATTTGTCTGAAACAGTCCACACCTTGGCATCTTTTCACTAAAAAGTAGGATTTTTCCTGTAGAAAATGTATTTTCAGATGTTTCAACCACATATCATAAAATTTAAAGCTTGCCATAAAGCTTGTTATAACAATACAAAACTACTGTGTGTGAATTAGCTGTTTCAAAATGTCAAACTAAATTTCCTTGATTATGTTTTTGTTGTTGAAAAATCAAACGTACAAAAAATGATTGATGGAATATTTTTATTTTGATGTTAACAAGATCAAGTCATGTTGATTTGTAATAAAGATAGTATTTTGATTATGTCATCTATTTTTTACTTGACTGTTTTAAAATATAAGAGTTTAAAATTTATTCATCCTTAAGAGCCAATAAAATTTCAAAAACGGATTCAATGATTATTACAAAAGGTTACAGGATTTTCAGAACAGGACATTTATTAAAATAGCACATAAAAACCTCCAAATGACACTCCTCCAGTTTACCATTATTCCTTAGCTGAATTCTCCTAAACAACCATTTCACGATATTACAAACACACCTTTGAGTAGAGGGCCAGATTAAGGGCAACTAATGCCCTAAGCACAGCCTAACACTGTTGCCCCCCTCGGCCACTCCATTGCTTAACTGAAAACACATTAAGACTCAATAAGTGCTGAAAGTGAAATAAAAGTTTGAAAATTTATAACCATTCTTCAGTTTTCTTCCAGGTCAGATCCCACAACTATATTAAATAAAAACTTTAACAGATTGAGCATGGATCAAAATTAAACAATGACTGAGGCCTTTTATTTAGAAATGATGAGGGAAATCACTTTCTTGATTAATAATAATTAAAAAATTATTTTTATTGTATATTTGTTTTCACTCCGAGTTAACAATTTTTACTTTGATGTTAACAAAAATGAAAAATTTACTCAAAACCCTTTTATTCAAAATATTCTGACTTTGATGTTAACAATTTCTCAGTTTGAACTTAAAACCCTGTAAGCAAATTATTCCTTATACCTTAATACTTATTTAAATTTTAAAAATTTTCTTCGAGATTTTTTAATTGTAAAGTCTTTGATCAAATCCTCAAAACTAATTTGGCATAACAAATCTGCTTGTATACTTATCAGAGACAAGGCATCCAGCCTGTCTTGTCACATAGTTGTTCTGTTGGGATTTTTAATATGCTTGAGTTGAGAAAATGAATGCTTAGTTGTGCAATTTGTGACCATTAATGTTAAAAATATAAGCAATGAAATGTTTACGTTTGGAAACACACAATTTTGTCTGCTGAAATTATTTTATGAAGTTCAGCATGACTGAATCTGGTTTTTACAGTTTTTGTTGCACTAAACTTATGGTGCACATATGAGTGAAACTGCTGAAGCTCGATAGAGATTAGTGCCCAAGTTCTCTGTTCTCTGGGTAAACATCAATTAGATTTTGGGAACACTGAGAGTACCTTTCAGTTTCAGCAGATGAAGTGACATCATTTAGGAAATAAAATCTGTTTGTTATGTCTTTGTTCACCTCTCCTCTTCTTCTCATCTGGGTTTCTAGTTTGTCAACAATTGTGTAGAAGGTGGTGATATGAAATTTATCTGTGACATCAGATCTACTTCTTGTGCATCTCCCATCATTGAGTACCTTCTTTCTGACATGTTTGTGAGTTTAAGCTGCATTGTAATCAACATTTGGTAGTATTTCCTTTGCAACTGTTTCAAATCTTTCAAAATCATCCCTTAAAGTGCACAGCTGGTCAGCTAATGACCCATACAGATCTGCACGTTTTTGAATTCACATTCTCATTTTGCAGAACTTCACTTGCTTTCTGATACTTTTACAAAATCTCATTCCACATGATCAACATTAGAACAAATTCTAGCTCTTGCATCTTATTTGCAATATTGTCTGTTTCTCTTCCAGTTTCTCTTTTGTGACTGGTCTTCAACTAAACATTCTAAAGCTTCCAAAACCTTAAAGAAGTACTTCAAAATTGCTGTTGTTGCCATAACATGTGCCTCTCATCTGGTGTCAGAGAGGAATTTTAACACACTTTCATTTCCAAAACCAGCTTTAAAATTTTTCCACTGGCTTGTTGAGGCTGATAAAAATGTATAGAGCAAATGCATTGTAGAGAAAAATTAACTACCACTTGACAGCAGTCAACAGCACTGGCCTACCAGATTTAGTGAATGGGCTGCACATGGCACATAGGATGACAAACTTCTTTTCTTGTAAAATGTCTTGCTGCATCCCCTTATAATGCCCAGACATGTTAGCAGCACTATTGTAAGACTGGCTCATACATTTTGAAAAATTAAGTTTGCAAACTTCATGTAAGTACAGCAATACCTGGTTTGTCATTTCCTCACTGGTATGGCTTTTCAGTTCCAGAAAGGTTAAAAAGCATTCATTAGGCTGCCCATTTTTTAAGTATCAAAGTACAACACTTAAGAGATCTATATGTGATATACCTGGTGTCGAATCAACTGACAAACTAGAATAACCAGAAGAATTTACTTCATCAATAATTAATGCGTGCACCTTCTGAGCAATTGGTTTAATGAGTTCTTCACAGGTGGTTTTGGACAAGTAAGAAGGATTTCCTTTTCCAGAATTTCCATATTTTGGAATCTGCCCTGTTAAAAATGGATCAAGCAGCACTAAAAAATTCCCATTCTGCAGTGAACCAAATTTTTCATCTGTTTCTCAAAAAGCCAGGCCATGTTCAACTAACATGCAAATAACAGCTATTACATCCTCCAAAACATGTTCCCAGTAATTGTGCTCTTCTTTAATTTGTTTTTCCAACTCTTATTGCAAGCCTAAGCCTTGTCTGCAAGTTAAGTATGTTAGCATAGAGTCTCGGTGAGTAATATTCTTTCATGATTGTCAATTACAATAGTATTTTGCCAGTCACTGAACCCTTCTCTTTCAACAAAATGCAAGGAAATTGTAGGGGCAAAAAGTTTACAAACAAAGGTAATTAAAAACTCTGTTGATGGTGAATACAATAACCACTCTCTCTTCTATTGCTCATCAATGGCTTTTACCCCAAAGAAAAGTTTTGTGAACAGTATCTCATTGTCTTGCTACAATTGAGTCTGACAAGATTTAACAACTGGCCATTATAGTGTTGACAGTCAGTGGGTCCACAAGCAATCCAATAAGCCACATCATTAGCTGACAAATTGAGCCACAACCCTGGATCTTTTGTTTTAGTTTCTTCATCTTTTGTAGACTGAAGCATTTTACTATAGTCCAGTAGAATTTCATTTTCAGCAGTTATTTCAACTTCAGACTGTCTTGTAGAGCAACTTGCATTAACATTAATACTACAGATATCAGAAGAATTTACAGGCAAAGTGAGATCAGTTGTGAGACTTGTGACATTTGAGCCAGCCTGTGAAACCTCAAGTAGTACTTGTAGGTGTGGAGCTTGGTTCAACTTCAATCTTGTCAGAGTCAGATGCAGTACATGTGACTTCTGATGGTGGAGATGGGTTTTGATCTGGAAGATCATGTTGCGTAATTTGAGTGAAACAAATTAGTTTTTCAGTCTTGATCACTAAATCTAAAGCCTTTTGTTGGTTCTTTTTTGCCAGTTTTCTCTTTTGTGCACCACTTAATTAAACATGTTTCATCTTACAGTCTGAAAAATAAAGAAACAAAAAATGAAAACAAAATAATATAGATCATGTATAGTTATAATGATTAGAAAAATACTGAAATTCATAAAGAAAAACATTGGCAAGACAGTCAAACATACTAAACTCTAGGTCTACGTTTAGACATAGATTATCAGAAAGTTATCCTTGGACCTAGGTCCCTCAGCACATAAAAATATGAATTAATGAATACCTTTACTGATATGCTGCATTCTGATTGGTTGAAAATAATTCAAGACCAGTCTCAAATTTATTCGAGACTAGCTTCAATCTATTTTAGGAGAATTAGTTTTCAGTCATTGCAAAAGTTTCATTAAGGCTGTTGCTATGGTAGCTGTATACAAGAAGCAATGTCAATGGTCATATGCAAATCCATTGTGAGCCAAAAGGTATTCCAGAACAATCTGTGATCAACAAAACATACTGTTGTAGCCTATATACACGGTGATCATTTTGTACTGGTACACATACATAACATATAATCAATTGTAAACTGTACTGCACATTGAACTACTAAATACTGGGTTAGGCCTAGACTAGAGTACTTTAATCCTAATCAAATATCTGAAGAATGAGTTGTAACCTCAACTTTTGAGTTCAGTTTTGACCTGGGGTCTTTAGATGATCCAATAAACCATATATCAAAAAATAGGCATATGTCTGAAACTTTGCTTGGATGCGAAGGGAAATTCAAAACGACAGCCTTAAATTGGGAATAGTCCATTTCATTATTCCAGGCTACAGTAGCGTTTTCAGTGTACTTGTACTAAACTAGTTACAATATTTAGGCCTTACGTTATTGCCACTCAGTTCTCAGAAAACACTAACGTTAGGCCTAATGCTAATACATTGCAACTGAGGCCACAAACAAGCCCAGTACTCGTTACCAACCTAGCTCACATGGAACTTGTTCAATTCGTGTACTTTTTCAGACAATCCTAAATTGATTTGTCGGTTCTTTACAGTATCTATGTGTGACCACTGTGCCACAGAACTGTACTACTACTACTAATATAGTATATACACAACAACGTTAAGTATCATGTTATCGTACGTGTAGAAGTCTTATGCAATTTGACCTAAATGGTCAAATTATCGCCTTCAGACTGCTCCGATCAGTCACTTGTTTTCCCAGCTTTTCAGAAATGTAATAGAACACATACTGCTCTGAATTTATAGTCGCAAAATAGTTGAATTACACCTAAAAGTTTGTCGTCGTTGTCTCTCACGTTTCTGTCTCGGATTGTTCCTTCGTCTCATAAAAATATAACCAGATGGTTGGGTCGAGCCATTATGACGTCAAGATAGGATCAAGGAAGAAGTAAGGAAAATGTAATTGTGATTTCCATTTTTGCGTCAAAAAATGGCATATTTGACAACATTTTGTTGGCTATTTATCCTTTAAGTAAAAACAACTTCAAGTACGGCAGGTGTTTAGGCATAAGATTAATATTTCTCACGAAACATTAATCCCCTGAGGTGCTCGAATACTAAACAGTCCTCCTTCAACCCCGCACTTGGTAGGAATTGAGAAAATGACTAAGTGAATAGATAATAAGGATAAACAGATTGATGAGTGTGATTTTATTCGCGTAAATGCTAGTCTTGAAGGCGTGGCAGGCGACAAAGCGAACCCTCAAGTGAAAAGGAAACGAGAAGAGACGACGAGAAACAAGCCGAATAAAATATGAACAATACACAAACGGGCCAATTTAGGGCCGGGCATGGATCGATGGATCAAAGTGCCCTAGCAGGGATCTATAGATCCAATGTCTAAGATTTAGTGTGGGGGAAATGGAAGTACCACGAGAAAACCCACTTTCACTAGACGGAACCGAATGAAGCCTGACTAGTGCCCTTGAGATGAGCTAGCCCTGAAAGGTGAATTGTACCTGAAACGAGAAACAAAATAGGTTAGTAAAATCAAGAGTTACGATGTGTTGGACTGATTGAGGATAAAGTTATATAGAAATAAAGGCCTGGCATGGCCTAGCGCGTTAAGGCGTGCGCTTCGTAATCTGAGGGTCGCGGGTTCGCGCCAAACATGCTCGCCCTCCCAGCAGTGGGGGCGTTATAATGTAACGGTCAATCCCACTATTCGTTGGTAAAAGAGTAGCCCAAGAGTTGGCGGTGGGTGGTGATGACTAGCTGCCTTCCCTCTAGTCTTACACTGCTAAATTAGGGACGGCTAGCACAGATAGCCCTCGAGTAGCTTTGTGCGAAATTCCAAAACAAACAAACAAATATAGAAATAAATATTTACACCAGGATTTGGGAGTGGCTGCTATGTTTCTGAAGTCGGAAGTGAGTTGCGATGAGTAGATTTTTTATAGTATTTTCTGCTAGTTTAATGAATCGTTTAGAGATTGGCAGATTTTTTGTGTGTTCTTGAACATATTCGCTGTATGAGTAACACTTAAGCACATGAAATCGCGGTCTCACCAGCTTCTCGGGTAAGTTTTTTTTGTTGTTGTTGTTTTTAATTTCGCGCAAAGCTACACGAGGGATATCTGCGCTGGCCCTCCCTAATTTAGCAGTGTAAGATAAGAGGGAAGGCAGCTAGTCATCACCACTCACCGCCAACTCTTGGGCTACTCTTTTACCAACGAATAGTGGGATTGATTATAACTTTGTAACGCCTCCATGGCTGAAAGGGCGAGCATGTTTGGTGCGACAGCGAGTCAACGCTTTAACCCACCTGGCCATGCCGGGCCTTCTTGGGTAAGATACACATCCGTTAAATAATGTTAATAACATCGTGACATAAGTCATTTTCATGTATCTCTAGTCTCAGGATAGTTTATGTGTACTTATCGAACATTTCATTTCAGATTTGGGCACTGGGCAAGTATAATATTTTGAAAGGTGTCCAGTGAAAGTGGTTTCTCCACATCAAATTTTCGTTGATAAAAGAGTAGCCGAAGAGTTGGCGGTGTGTGGTGTTGACTAGCTGCCTTTCCTCTAGTCTTGCACTACTAAATTAGGGACGGTTAGCGCAAATAGCCATCGTTCAGCTTTGCGCGAAATTCAAACAATAAACAAACTGTAAATATAGAACAAGATAAACGCATCAAAAACTCAACTCGTGATATTCAAAGTTAACGAAACACCAAAAATCACAACCACAGATTTACATGAATGGAACAGTTCTCCAGACTGCTACATCCGCAAAATTTCTAGGACTAACTTATGATTCTAAAATTACATGGACAAACCATTTAAATAATATGAAAACTAAAGTTTGGCGAAGAACAAACTATGCTGGGAATCTAACTGGCAAAAAGAGTGGAGCAACGCCTGACAAAATCCTAAAAATATACAAAACATATGTAAGACCGGTAATAGACTATGCAGTCTATGCATGGATTAATGTAAGCAAAGAACAATTGAAAACCAAATTACAGATATTACAAAATACACAACTTACGACTGCATATAGAGTACCTAAAACCATCTCTTTTAAAGTGTATGCATAAATCTTCAAACATACACAGCAGATAGACTCCTACATAGTACAATAAAATATTTTGATAAAAATTGGAGGGAAAATGAACTACTATGCGATCTTGATGAAGATATTCCTAAATACCTCTCCCCGATTAACTTATACATTAAATCAGCAACAAATAATAATTAAACAATTAAAAAATAGAAAATAAGAAACAAAAATAATAATAATTAAGTAATAAAATAAAAACAAGCCACCTATGAACTAGACATTAGTGAGGAACTGTTGGTGAAAGATACATGGACATTACTCAGAAAGGGGCCAGAGTAACCCGCATTTGCTCAAGCCCCCATGTAATATTTATCAATGTACGAAACAGTTCACATAAACAAAGAAAAGCGAAGGAGGAAGAGGTCAAGTGAACCTGACCCTCCTTGATATGTATATAAGTACCCAAACAATAAGAGATCTTTAATATTTTAATATTTAACTCCTGATGTCTATTTTATTGCATTTCAATAAAAGTCAAGTTCTTAATTTATTTATTTCATTCGTATATAAAAACCTAAACATTAAAATGCAAGGTATTGTTTCAAAACATCAAACAAGATGTGACACCACCTCCATCGATGTTTGACGTCACCACTGTATGGGTGAAAAAATACACGTGTTCACGATCCTCCAGGGCCCGGCATGGCCAAGCGTGTTAAGGCGTGCGACCCTCAGATTACGAATAATTATGAATTATTTACCAACGAATAGCCCAAGAGTTGGCGGTGGGTGGTGATGACTGCCTTCCCTCTAGTCTTACACTGCTAAATTAGGGACGGCTAGCACAGATAGCCCTCGAGTAGCTTTGTGCGAAATTCAAAAACAAACAAACGATCCTCCACGCTTTGCCAGTGCCGTCGTCGACACAACAAGCTCACGCTGTAATCAAGACAAGTTTTCATTCATTTCTCCAAATTCATGGCTTTTCGTGGATGCTGGTAGTAGTGTTCTACCCAAGTCACTTATAATTCATTAAGTTCTGTTACCTTGCGTGATGCAAAGCATCAGTCATCAGTTTAACTATCAGTATGTATCATAACTTCTGCGCAGCTCTTAATATCTTTCATTCCACAATAGGCATATACCATAATTTCGTATGTGAAGATAAAAAGGAGCAACTATTTCTATGCACCCTGGGTGTTAAAGAAGCCCCGAAGTCGAAATAGATAAATCTGATAACCAAAAGTGTAACGAATGTTAATATATACGTTTGGTATGTTCTAATACATTATTTTAAAACAAATGGACTGTGTGCTGTTCGTGTATTGTTTAAATTTATCGTCTACAGACACCTACTGTGAAGAACGGCTCATACATACATAGAAACATGACAGCATCTCTCATGCTAGAAGCAGCCTTAGGTTTGCTCTTACTGTCTAGCTCAACTTATCTGTAATCAGATGCCAAATCTGATACATTGAACCAATGGGTCCAGACAATCTGTTCATGTTAATATGAGTTACCATGTTAAAACATCTAAAAACAGTGCGAACATGGGCATATCTTCTTTGTTCCTAACAACCATACTAGAGACAACCAAACTGTCTGAAAACCATTTAGTGTCTTCATTTGACATCTACTGAACTTAAATCCTGGCTACGTCACTTGTACTACAGGAACAGCTATGATCACTTACTTGGACGTCCACCACCTGTATCCATGCAATGCTGTGTGACTGATATTTGACTTAGTTGACCATCTGATCTTACATATTTATTTGTTTTTATTCACAGTCGTCCCTGAATTGTTGCTGCTGCTGTGTCAAGTTTATATTGTCTATACAAGCCTCACTTACCAATCTTGGACGAATTGTTACCTCAAATTTACTTCTGTACACATAGTTATTGACACAAACCTAGCATTACCTTTAACATCCGTTACTTCAAATTGTACCAATGACAGTCCCAGTATTCAGCTGAATAAATGATTGCCAGTAAAACAGGCCTGTAATTTTAAATTTCATAAAAGTTGTTTTGGCTATAATAACGGATTTTTCCATAATTACAGAATTCGAAGATAATATGTATATATATTTTCTATCACGGAAGGAGTATTTACAAATCAGGAAAATAACTTATACCAAACGTATGATAAATGTAACAAATATGTCATGTCCTTTACACTGCTAAATTAGGGACGGCTAGCACAGATAGACATCGTGTAGCTTCGCGCAAAATTCAAAAAACAAACAAACCTTTACACAATCTATTGTTGCAATTCTGAAGAATAAATAATATTGAAAAGAACAACATAATGTCAAAGTGCACGCGCAAACAAATACTATTTAGAAATCACGCATCATCTGGCCTATTGATGTTTCGTATACTAGTGGTGTGCTTCTCGTGGGTTCTCAAACGATTGATAAGACTCTCACGTCGCGATTGGTAGAGAGAGATTCACAACCAGAGGCTATAAACACTTTAAGCATAACAAAATGTGACCTAATTTTAATGAAAATAATTCACTTATGAAAAAGTTCATATGATATTTTGTGAAAAATCTGTACGTGATGGAAAAAAATGGATATTTTTCGATTCCGCATCCAGAAATTACTGTAGGAGAAACTGTAAAATTTTCAATGTAACAAAACTGTCACATTCTGTACAATTGCAGAACAAAACTACGATTTCTTCTTTCCAATTTACAAATAATGGCCTAAGTTAGATATGTTTGATTTCTGGACAAGAAATAACCTCTTTCATGTGGGAGTTCTATAACCATATTAATTGGCACACTTTACTTTGTCTGTATTAAACTGTAAAACACAATTTGTGTAGTTAGGGTTACTGTGACATCATCTTTCACGTATGCTCATGCAATCCACTCTTTCAATGGTCAATATGGTGGGCACTATCAAATAAATATACTACAAAACGTAAGTTAAACAGTCGCAAAGTTAAAATTAACCAATAAGCTGTGCAATAAATCTATTACGAGATGTCAATACCAGAAATTAGGTCATCAACAGCTACCTTAATGTCTAGATGATCTGCATTTACCAAAGAATACGTTTGTGTCGACTGGCTCAGGTGATAGTTTTGGTCAGAGCATCTGATGTACTACAATATCCATCAGTATTCTGACTATTCTTGCACTGGCCAGGAATTATGCTGTCGCCTTTTTGCTTGAACAGATATATATACATACCAAGACTCGCCTAGTCCTGAAAGAACTGCAGCAACCACCACACTTAGTGCAATCCATTTTTGTTCTTCTACATGTTGTCCAGACTTAACTTGGGCCCTTTAGAACTGTAGCAACTATATTCATTGACTACTTATGACTCTCCTACACATGCACCATTTACCAAGCTGTTCATCGGGGTAGGAGAGGTTCACATGAAAATAGCTTAACATTCCAAAGCAGACACTTTTTTCCTTTTCTAAGATGATGAGTTGGAAGTGGCATAGGTTGTTGCATATAAACTATGGGATGACTTGAATAGACCTCTTCATTCATTAAATGCCAGTGTAGTTATATTAAAACGCCAGGAGGTGCAGGTGGATGAATGACCCTCAGCTGGTTTTGAGTCTGACATGACTTAAGTGTGTGGGTATGAGTGCCACTGCAGCAGTTGACACAAAGGTTTCTTCTTTTGAAAGTTGTTCAAAGTTACTACTTCATTATGCATCGTGATAGAAATTGCCCCTGTAATGGAAAGAAAACCTCATAAACCCATTTTGCAAAGTTGTGTTTTCATAAACTTGTAACAAGGATGTACTCATGATCTACTGAGGCTATGGTAGGGTAAGGCTTACCATGCAAATGACAGAAATAATTTGCATAAGTGGTCAGTCTTTTCATGATAAACCTCCTATGAGCTTTAAATTTGGATCAATGGATTGCTCTAATATCCACTAGGTTGAATTTCTGGAGCAAATCAGCAATAATTGTCTCATAGTTCCAGAGGTGTTTGTCACTCAGTGGTCAATGGAGTCTTGGATCAGACAATCCTGATTTGAACTAAGCCTTCTTCAAGATATTCGAAAATCCATCCATTCTGGAAAGTTGCTTTCTTTTATGGTTCAGAAAGTAGTTCAAACCCATCTTTTCTAGGGTGGTAGAATGACAAGTTGTGCTTGTTAATTTGTCCAGTGGCTCTAATTGACACCAGGCTCCTCCATGATTCATGGCTATCTCAGCACTATATCTCCTGGCCTCAGGAAAACTCACCACAACCCTATGATCTAATCACTTCATCAATTACTGAGATATCCATAGTTGATGGACGTCATCCACAAATGGCACTTCCATTTTTTCTCTCTCTGATGTTCTAGAGTGGCAATGACTCTAGCTGGGGTTGAGCTACTCTAGCTGACATAATTATGAAAATCCTAAACAGACCATCTCACCCAAATTCAGACTCACCAGATGCTACACCATCCCAGTGATCCTCATTTGCCCATTTTATTAAAAAAATACGTTATTGTTCAGGAGAAGAGCATGGACAGCCATTGTAGATGCATCAAATGTTGTTGGCTCTTCTTTCCCAGTCATTGGCTGTAGTTAGATATAAATCATGGAACTTTACACCAAAATTAAAAAAGTCTTGTATATAAGATATAAATTTATCCAGATTAGGTAACCTTCTCAGACATCTATCTTCCCTCAGTGGCCGAGATTTTATTTAACTTCGTCTAGTTGTAGAAATAGTCTTTCCTTAATTATGAAGCGTTTTAAACTTACATAGCTGTAGAAGTAAAGGCAATGCACATTTAAGCAGGTGTAACAAACTTCTCATTACGAGTAATATCTCCATAGAACAATATCCAGGCTTTGGTTCCCCTACCTCAGCCCCCAATTATTTTTACATGATTTAAAAAAACACGGCAATTTTGTTTATTCAAATAAAATGTCGTTTCAGCAAAGACAGCTCGTGACCCATTTGGCGATTCTCGACCCAACATTTGAACAAAGGATCAAAGACAAACAGAACAAAATGTAATTAATAGCATTCTGGATGATGTCTTATGCAAAAACTTCCCAGAAGCAAAATAAACTAAAATTCTTGGAAAAATCAGCCTTGAAAATGGAAAAGTAGAAAATGCATGGTATGCTAATATACCACACACACCATAAGGTTATAAAGATTTATCTACAATGGTGTACTTAGTCAGCTCGGTAAATTGTGTAGTCTGTAATGTTTGTATGTGTTCTATTTTTGTACAGATTTGTTTGGATTATTTGAATAAGGCCCGGCAAGACCAGGTTGTTAAGGCACTCGGCTTGTAAACCGAGGGTTACTAGTTCAAATTCCCGTCACACCAACCATACTATCCTTTTCAGTCGTGAGGGCGTTATTATGTGACGGTCAATCCCAAGAGGCCCAAGAGGTGGGTGGTGATGACTAGCTGCCTTCCCTCTAGTCTTACACTGCTAAATTAGCAACGGCTAGCGCAGATGGCCACCGTGTAGTTTTGCGCGAAATTCAAAACAAACAAGCAAAAAATGATTTGAATAAAGTAATGTCAGGGTAGTGCAAATGACAATAATGAATTTCTTTATTTCTTCAGTAACATTTGTCATAGTACAGGCTATGCCCATTTCTAACCCTCTCTTCACGACTAAAGATTTTAGTACAAATTCTGAGACTAATTGTACACTTTCCTATTCAAAAACTTACTTGTAAAATGTTATTGCTATTTGCTTGGCAATAAACATATTAAAAACTTCCTGTTTCTCTCTCTAACTGGGCCTGGCATGGCCTAGCGCGTTAAGGCGTGCGCTTCGTAATCTGAAGGGTCGCGGTTTCGCGCCCGAGTCGCGCCAAACATGCTCGCTCTCCCAGCCGTGGGGGCGTTATAATGTGACAGTCAATCCCACTATTCATTGGTAAAAGAGTAGCCCAAGAGTTGGCGGTGGGTGGTGATGACTAGCTGCCTTCCCTCTAGTCTTACATTGCTAAATTAGGGACGGCTAGCACAGATAGCCCTCGAGTAGCTTTGTGCGAAATTCCAAAACAAACAAACAAACTCTTTCTAACTGACTGACTGATAACCGGCATTGATAACTTATTAATATACTGAATATTTCACTGATAAACAATTCACTAACTGGAATTTATATCTGTTTCCCACCTACTTCACTAAATTTCTAGATTTCTGATTTTCATGAAATTTCTAGATGATCACATTATGCTTCCTCCAGCAAAAAACATTTAAATTAAAATAATAGTAGGTTGTGCAGTTCATTGAATAGCGGTAATAAGCCATGTACATAAACGTATTAATAAACTACTAGAAACTACGATTCAGGCAAAATATACATGTAAAAACGGCTCGTTCGGGTTGAGAATTTTTTTTTTTGTGGCAGAGTGCGTAAGAGAAGCAGAAAAATCAGTGTTTGCATTGAATTGTGGTGCGAATGGTCAACATGTGTCCAAGAAAATGGCTGTAAATTCAAATCCATGCAGTAAAACTGATGCTTGTTCGTTTCGAAAGAATGATAGTTCACAAATGACACAAACGCCAGTGAAGAAAGACATCATAGTTCCTTATGGCCATATAATAATTAGTTACAAGTGGAAAGGAACAGAATTGGCTAAGGCTCTTGAAAGTACGTACAATTACAATAAATTGCTTAAGTCGTTGTAACTTGGGAAGTTAGCCTTATGTTATTAATAGTTACACTTAGTATTATTAATTAGTGATTAAAATAGTTCTACTGTTACTAATAGTAAACAGCTTTACAAGTATGACCTCTGCATAAAGGAAAGGAGAAGCTAAAATTTTACAAAAATAAAACATATCAAAACTTATATATTCCAAATATACAGTTGGTAACATTTAAGTGGACAGAATTTTGTGCCAACTAGTTATAGTTCTACAGAGTTACAATAAAGTTACTTCTAAAAGGGTTCTTAATGTTATCTACCATATGAATCTTGTGTTTCAAAACGGGTGTAAATATCATTCATTTCTATATACATCTATGTTTTAGTAGAATTTTTGTCTATTGACAGTTGTCAGTAGCTTCTTTCATAATTATCAAAAAATATCAGAATTTTGAGATGAACTAATATTTTAATATTTACACATCTTGCAGTCTAAGTTTCAAACTTTCATAAATTTACAATGGGTTTGTCAAACTATTTACCAACTATCTTGTCATGTTACTAAACTACAAATTGTGTTTATAAATAGAATGAAATATTTTAACATTTATTACACATAAGATGTTGCAAATGAATGTGACTTAACCATGGATCATTATACAGTCTTTCAAGGCAACTCTTGATAAAAGTAAACATTTAAACATATCCTTTACCTTTATCTTTCAGAAAATCATCAATTCCTTTTCTAAACTTCTTGCCTATATTATTGCTGGTGAAAACACATTTCACAATTTAATCACCCTGTTAGAAAGTTAAGATTATATAATTGGAGTCTAGTTTGTTCTTTCCAAATTTTAAAAATTTGTTCTTGCATTCTGTTATCTTCAGAAATTTGAACTAGTCCTGTATCGTTATCCTTGGAATAAACTTGTACACTTTCTTAATATCACCTTTTGTCATTCTTTCCTCAAGAGAAAATATATTTAGGGATTCTAACCTATCCTGGTAAGATGATTATTACATCTTCAGAATCATTGTAGTACCCTTCTTTTGAACCCTTTCCAATAATTCATCACCCTTTTTTAGGGCCTTGCATGGCCAAGTGGTTGAGGTATTTGACTTGTAATCCGAGAGTCACGGGTTCAAATCCTCATTGCACCAAACATGCTTGCCCTTTCAGCCATGGGGTGGAATGATGTTATAGTCAATCCCACTATTTGTTGGTTAAATAGTAGCCCAAGAGTTGACAGTGGATGGTGATGATTAGCTGCCTTCCCTCTAGTCTTATCACTGCTAAATTAGGGACAGCTAGTGCAGATAGCCCTCGTGTGAATTTGGGCAAGATTCAAAAACAAAACCAAAATAAACAAACCAAAACTATTTTTTAGAATAAGTAGGCTGAAACTTTACACAGTATTGCAGGTAAAGTTAATCTAATGACTTGTAATCAATTTGTCAATAAATACACTCTAAAAGTTCTATAATGCTTTACTGTTAGGAACAGAGTACGTAATGCTTTGATGATTTAAATCTTTAATCACCACAGTATGCTACAATTCTTTTTTTAAGCATGTACTTATGCAGGGGATGACTTCTATGATGTAAGAACATTTAAGTTTATATAGTTATAGCACAGCTGCTTAGGTTTTGACATTTTCTGCATAATCTACATCCTTGTGATGAAGCATTATAATTTTTTGGCTTGAAACACTCATATGGCCACACACCCCCATAGCATTAGCATGTTTCATGGTGATTGTGTTGATCTTTGATCTCACAAATTGAACCCCCCTTCAAATGTTTAAAGTTTAGGGAATTGATAGTGTTAATATTTTTTTTCATACTTAATGCAAGAGCACAAATATACATTTTTGCATTCATCTTCATCTTAGATGGTTTTATTTTTATAAACAGGATAGATAACTTTTTGATGGGAAGCCTTCAGATGTGGTGGCAGCAGTAAATTTAAAGGATACGTTGACTGCTGATTTGCCACATAGGGTATGTTCTGCCTGCAGAAGTTGAATGCATATGTGCTATATATATTTAAAGCAGCCATAGTAAAAGGGCTAAGGAAAGGGTTGATAAATATTTGAATGATGTGGGCTGATTTAGTAAGTGGGACATCCTGTATAAACAAACAGGTCCCTTATTTTTTAATTGTTGTGTTATATTAAACATGTAATCTAAATCATAATAACAAAAAAAAAATAACCTTGCACTTACTGCAATTATGTCATTTTCTGGATATTTGTCCATCTGACTAATTGGTCTAAGTAAGACATCAATATTATCAATACAGTCAGAGATACCAAAGATTTTAATATCATCAACAAGTTGTACTAACAATGCTCATCTTAGTGTCAATAATTTTAATAAAATCAAATGCCTAAGCACTTTTAAGTACTCCACTAGTAACAAAAGTCCAGGTTGACTGGACTTCATTAAAAACAACCTGTTTTTTCCACACTCAGGATGATTGGCTCATGGATGAAGTTGTCATCAGCAGTAATGTAGACAGCTTTTATCCAATGACCTATCCAACTGTCATTTGGGGAGAAGGGGGGAAGGTATCTATCAGAATAAGTCAAAACTTATAGAACTGGATTAGAAGAAGAGCTCAACTATGGGATTAATATTAGTACAACCAACATGTTTGTTTACAACACAGAAATTGGAAATACATGTCTTTAACATTTAATAAACTATTCACTTTCTTCTGTTGTTTACAAACATTTAGTTATTCAGGACTTAGATGCTTCAACATTCACAGTATCATACAGTATTCCAACTATGAGTGAATGAAATAATAACTATAAAGCTGATCTGTGATTAAACTTTGTATCTTGAGTGACCAAGAATTAAAATTTTCAAATAAGAACTTCATCCCTCTCTGATGTCTTCCCCTGATTTTTTTTTTTTTTCATAGATATAACATTTATATTGCATGAAACCTAGGTACAAACTTACTGAGTAGTAAATTTAATCTAGTATTTCAATAATTTTTTTGGTCATGAAATTTTGGAAACTTTCTTCTGATATGGTACTTACCTACTTTTGCAAGTTTAGGTATTTTCATTCACTGTTGCTCTCCACATGTGAACTTTTTTATACCTCAAGCCTTCCGCTCCCCTTTTGTTGGAATTAGTATACTACAACATATCACTCTTACAAACATCATGCATCATCTATTAACCAACAGTAATATAGCATACTGATGTGACACATACCTTTCTCTACACTCATTTACCAAACTTTCATTTTTTGTTTAGTAGCATTTGAGTTTGGATATGCTTATTTATTTATTTATTGCTGCATGTTTGATGTTGATTTCCTCACAGAGTAGTTCATTTCAAACTTCATTTCATTTGCTCAACCATACTTTATTTGTATTTGTCAGTTACTTCATGTTGTTTTATTTCTGCACTTGAGTTTTGTGAAATTTTTCTATGCAATGTATTCTGAAGTTTACCCTACTACATTGGGGGTTAAAACAATGACTAGAACTTTATATGCAAAAACGGCTCGTTTGGGTTGAGAAAATATTTTACATAGAAGAGCGAAGAACGTTTCGACCTTCTATGTAAAATATTTTCTCAACCCAAACGAGTCGTTTTTATATATAAAGTTCTCAACAAGTGCGTTTCTCGACATCACTGAATGACTAGAACTTTTCACATGCCTCAGGTGCAGGCAATCAAATGATGGATTTGTCTGCTGTGATGCATCGAAGAGTTGAATATTACAGCTTTCAACTTTTCTCTCACTCTTTGCCATGACTCCTACAAAAACAGTTGAGCCATTGATGGCTGGTGAAGACTATTTTTTATCGCCTTTCAAGTTGGTTGCTCATTCTGTTTCCAACCAGGGTTTCTCTGAAACCTAATACAGTCTTGAAATTTCTGTCTCAGATTTGTGTCATTTTATTCCTGTCATTTATTTATTTTTCACCTTTCCTTTCTTTTTACATGTAATATTTTCCCACCTTCCTTCTTTCCCTGGATATTTGGGCTATTGCTGTTCTTTTAACCTCACATTTCAATGAGGAGATTAAGTTGTCACACACCCATCCAAAGACTTCTGATCAGTTTGTCTCTTCTTACCATTGGGTAGACAACATGTTTTTGATCAGCAGTTGTTTGTTTTTGGTTATTTTTACCTCTTCAGGAGATGATTCTTGAATTTACTCTTAGTCTTACACATGACCTTTGCTGATATCTTTCTTCCTCAGCTCTCTGAGGATCCCCATAAATATCCTTATGGATTTTTGCCAATACGCTTCACTTTCTTTTCTCCACTTTAGCCCTCACATTGCCCTCCATTCTGGCCTTACATATGTAGTTTCTTTGTTGTTAGGACCTTCTAGTTAGAAACTCAGTTTTGACATGCATCATTTTACTCTCCCTATATCTCAGGGCCTTAGATCTTTCTCCTTTTCTGAGGTTTCATGTATTTGCTGCAGCCCCTGAAGATATTAATCTGTGAGTGAAGTCAGTCCAATGGCAGTTTACTGTTCCAGCTTTTTTTACACTTTTATCTCTGCTAGATCCTCATATGCCACCTATTCCTTGTTTCTTCAGTTCCATGTACTTCTTTTTGTTGATTTCCTTGATGGAGAACCACCTGTCACAACAGGTATTGGTGACTACCATGAGGTTTTGGGTCCTATGGGAGCTTGACTGTTGGTATTTCTTTCTCACTGGCTTCACTTCATCAATGATCAGTGGTTGCTGACAGTTCTTTCAAAAGGTTTTTTCTCCAGTTCCTTCCTCTCTTTCATTTCTCATTTCCATTTATCCTTATTGAGATCCAGTGACATGTCTGCATCTGTCATAGGCAGTTCAGGATTTATGTTGCATCAAGCTATCATACGAGTTCACCATCCCTCCAGAGTTTTTCTTCCAACTTTTTTGTTGTCTCCACAACAACTGAGGATTAAAGGCTGATTACTGATTTCTCATCTCAACTATCTTTTGCACTCTCCGAGTTCACCGTGGAATCTTCTTTACCTAGAGTTGAGCATTCTCATGTAGTAGTAGGTGTCAGTGTTGGATGTCTTCATTGCTTACCTCCATATCCCATTAGCAGTTTGATCTTCTCTTCAGTTTGTTCATCTTGGAGTGCTTTATCTATTTTGGGCACTCCATTTGTTCTTGCTGCAGCTACATAGGTGTTTTATTGCATTGTTTGAGTTTTTTTCTCTTCACATTTGGGCTCTGAGGTTACAATGCCATTATTACATGGATGTATGCCTCTTTTTACCACATTTTAACAGAAGTTGACCACTTGTATTTACCACCACCTTTCTGTAGCAGCTCTAGGAGTTGGTTATTTCATTAGAGAAGTCCTTACTTTTACCCACCAAATCCTTTTGCATTTGGGTCTTCTTTGACCTGAACATCAGTTACATTTTGCCTTCTCCTTTATATCCACACTTTATGGACCTTTTAGTTCATCATGCCCTTTCAGTTTGTCTCTTACTGCTGAGGCTGCATTTTTGCTATCATTTACTTTTCTCCTTTCCTAAGAAACAATCTGCAGTAGAGGCTGTATTAAGCTCATATGTTTGTGGATATGGCACATCCTCTTATGTACCTGAATACACATCTGCTCATAGATGCTTCCCTTCTGGGTTGAAGGGCTTAGATCAAGCACTGCGAAGCCTCAGGCCACTGGTCTGCAGATGACACTGTGTTTTGATTTTCCATACCTTTTCATTATTCATTGTGCATTACATGATGGCAGTTCCTTCAAGCTGCTACACAGCAGTGCCTCTGATCAACTATGAAGGAAGCACCTGGCCCAGATATTTTTGTTTGTAGACTTTGGATCTTCTCTATTGGGCTCAGGCACATGACATTTGTCTTATTGCATGTTGTTTTGGGTGTTTTCAATCTAATTGCAGATCCTTTTTTATGTTTAAGCCAAATCTCTCCGACAGAGTGATCATTTGATCAACTCACTTTCAGGGAACTTTGACTTTGAGGAAGATCTACCCCAATTTATCATGAAACACAATACACAGTTGACTCTCTTTTGGATTACTTGCACTTCATCTACAGGCTCTGGCTGTTGATGTCTTCAGTCAGGATTGGTCTTGCACACTTTTATGTGTACCCTTCCATCTGATTGCTGCATTGTGTGATTTCTTTGGTACTGTCCATTCCTTTGTGAGTTCTACTGATTGAATATCATTTACCAGTACAACCTTGGTTTCTGAGACTCCAGTGTTTACTCTTTTTCCCACTTGTCACTCTTCTTCTGTTTCCTTCTCTTCTGTGTCAATGTCCCCATCCTGTATCTTCATACTTTGTTTTTCTGTGGTCCTTGGTGAGAAGATCTGGCTTCACACATAGAGCTGCCTCTGTGTTAGCTCCTTCCATTTGTTTAATTTCCATGGAAGGATACCAGTGCAGTTGAAAGGCCTTACATTATTGGTCAGCTGGAAGGTAATTTCTTGCCAACAAGTCTTCTGTTACTCCAGTGGCAGAATTTCTCACATGGCTTTTCGAACTGTGGATCATCTGTCTCATTGCTTTCTGGTTTTTAGATGGCTTTTTCACACACTTTCTGTTTTTCAAATTACAGTGGAGTTTTTACTTCCTCCATTTCCACTTTGCTTGGACATTTCTTGTGACTTCAGAAGTCTCTTAGGTGTCCTCCCCTTCCAGATTGGATTATTACTGTATTCCTCTGTGCTCTGATTTTACCTTCATTTAAACCACTTTTTTGTGCTTCTTGTTTCATTTGCCCATTTAGACATATTTCCTTCTTTTCTTGATCTCTGGATGTTGCTGGTTTGATTTGTTTGCTGTTAATGTTTTGTATACCTATTATCACCTTACCTGTTTTTTCCTTTCTCTTCAGATTCATGATGGCTTGAAAGGGCTGTTCCTCCTTTTCTCCAATCTTCTACCAACTGTCTCCCATCTCTACCCTCATCCAGATCTTGTTAGACTGTGTACTGTCAGGGATCTCAGGTGTGATACTGCATGTACTGGTACCCTTTGAGGTACATGCAACCATCTTTTTATTCCTTAGCAATCTTCCTCCCTTCATGATCTTTCCCATTCTTCCCTATAAATTGAGTCAGCTTTATGTTCTATTTGGTTTACTTCTCTCTCCCTTCTTTATCCTGTACCTTTCTTCATGTTTACTCCCATACATTCCATTTTTTCCCATTTTTACTCACTTTTCATCTTCATTATCCAGCATTGAAAATTCTCCCCACTGGTGTGTGGATCATGCTCAGTACATTTATGTCTCACTATCTTCATCTCATTGCACTTTCATCCATGCCAGGGTTTTGTCTTCCACCTGTGGCTATACTCCAGACTTCAACGTGACATTAACAGATAAATTTTATTCATTTTTTCTCCTTTTCAGGGGCCTTTCTTTCTACTCTTTTATCACATAGATGACACTCTGGTAAGTGATGCCTGACCAGATATTTTTTAACATCAAATATGCACAGTATGCATTATAGATTCATGCTCTTTTTCACATGGCTTTCTATGCTTACCATAGGGATGGGTGTTCCATAAGATTGCTAGAAGGTTATCCACCTTGCAATAATTGCTTCATAAACATGCCCATTCCAGACTGTACCATCCATAAAATACTTGGTAAAGTAGAAGGGGATAGCTGCCCATCCTTGCCATGCCTTGAGTGATTAACTCAGTATGATGTTCCTTTCAAAATAGGTCTTTAGTGGTGATGTTCCTCTGGGCTCTCCAATGCATTCTCACCCTTCTTCTCAGAGTGGAATATGGTAACCCTTATCACTTTATAATTTCAAGATTCTGGGGTGATTGATTATGGAAGCACATTACTGAATGGGTTTGACTAAAACGTTGGCTATAACTATTCAGTTGAAAGTAGAGCAATGATGTTCTGATGGCATAGCTGCAGTGTGGCCTTCACATGATTTCATCTGTCTCCTTGCTGGTGGATATGACTTCCTAAAGCTATTTTACACAATAATAGGAGTTTATCTTTCATCTTATTGGATGACATTTGCTCCTTATACTATTTACTTATTATTCAACAGTATCCACAATCAGAGTTGATGTGTTACCTTATAAGATAATGTGGCCTCCTTATACCATTTACAATACCATGGAGTTGATCCCTCACCTTACTGGTTAATGTGGTCTTCTTATACTGTTTACATATTTAACAAAATCCACAACCACTAGAGTTTGTCCATCATTTTTCAAGATGCTGTGGCCTTCTTATACCACTTACTTTACCATGAAGTTGATCTGTCACTGTACTGGTTGACATTGGCCTTGTGATGCACATTCCATACCATTTGAGGTACATCCCTCACAAGTTCCCTTGGTGTGGATTCCTGTATGTGATGAGGGGATCTCCCAGGGAAGGTTCTTGTTCTTTCAGATTACCTTCTCTGGGATCTATACATCCACCCACGTGTTTGTTGTGCATTGTGACCCTTGAAGGGGAGGATAGGATCCTGGTGGTTGAGGGTACCAACCCTAACACACCACTTTGGCCTTGAATTCCTGTAGATGGGCAGCCTTGGAGTGGTCCCCTTATGGTGAGTCAGCTTGTCCACTTGGATCAGGGACAACCAAGTACCAGTGTCAGATGTTCTCAGCAGATGTTGTGAACACTGTATTTGATGCTGATATTTGGGTATAGTGCTCACAAAACTCTGGTATTATTGCAATGTCCTTTGACATTGTAGTGTGTCCCCTTGTAAGGCTTCATGGTGGGTGGGATCAGTGGGCACCAAAATATTGTTTTTTTATTATGGATCCTCCAAATAAAAATATAAATAAAATAGTGAAAAACAGTCCATAGGTAAATGACCACATTTTGAAGATTCTGAGCAGCAATCTTCAACATTTGTAACACCTGTACCTCATTTTCTTATACTATATTCTCTTTAAGACAAACCTTTAGGGCAAATTCCTACCATTTTCATTCAGAAGGGACTAGAGAGACTTGCTGACTCTCCAAAGTCAGTAAAGAAGCTTTGCTCTTGTGACATATTGGTGGGAACATCTACATCTCAACACAGGAAACTTCACTTGCATTCAAAGACAATTGGGGATATACCTTTTGAGGTAATGCCTCATGCTACCTTGAATTTGTCATGAGGAGCCATTGTTGAGAAGGATTTGAAGTTCATCTCCAAGTCAGAGATTCTCACTGGTTTCTCCACCCAAGAAGTTTCTGCAGTGAGGTATATCTCTACTCGCAAAGATGGAATTATGATGCCAACCAGTGTCCTCATTCTGACATTTACATCACTATGGCCATACATTCCAAATCCTCTCAGATGTTTCCAGTGTCAGCAGTTCAGTCACTCGAAGACATCATGTTGTGGTTCCTTGACATGTACTTGTTGTAGTGGCAAGGACCACAATGCCTGGAAGTGTGAAACAGACCCTCATTGCATCAGTTGCAATGACTCTCACCCATACTACTTTCGTTCTTGCCCTAAATGTTTGGAAGAAAAAGAGGTGGAGCATTTGAAAATAATTCAAAATATTACTTACCCTGAGTTTTGAAAGTTTCTGTCCACCACTTCATCTTAGACGTATGCTGCTGCACTTCATTCCACTACTACAGTGGGAGTGCAGATGAATCTCTCTGTGCCTCCAAAAGAATCGTTCTCAAACCAAATGAAAAATCTTTTGACCTCCATGCTTAAAGAAGTTGATGAATCAATGTCAACATCAATCTCTGCCCCTAACATACAATCAGCAGATTCCAAGATCCACTTCCTTTGGTTCTGGGTGAGAGCATTTCTTTGAGTACATCTTCATTTCCCACCCCAAGATGAAAAACAATCATTTGTTCACGTCCTCAGTTGCTGGAATCCTCTTCCAACAACAAAGACCTGCCCAATCAATCTAGGGTAGGATCTATGGAGGTCAACAGACCTCCCTCGAATAAAGACAATAAAGAAAAAAATGTGGTCATAAACAGAAGGGCTTTTCACTTTATTTGCCTACACATAAATAAAAATGGCCACCTTGATACAATGGAACTGTCAAAGTTTATCTTCAAATCTGGATGACATCAAAGTACTGATTGCTTCCTACCATCCTGTGTCTTTTTCTTACAGCAGGAACCATTTCTGAAACTTGCCAATACAGTCACCTTTCTGCAGTTTTCTTTGTACAGAAATGACAGACTGTGTGATGGATGAGTGCATGGAGGGGTTGCACGGTTGTTTGATCAGTGTGTGCCCACCCTGTCTGCCACTTAACACACCCTTGGAGGCCATAGCCATCTCTGTTTCCTTGGGTCATACCATCACTCTTTGTTCTCTCTACCTGTTGCCTAGAGAGACCTATGATCAATCAGACCTTGATGCTCTCATTGAACAGTTGCTGTCTCCCTTTTTGATCCTGGATGGCTTTAATGGATATCATCCCCTCTGGAGAAGTGCTGATATTGATGGGAGGGGTCACTCTGTAGAGTGTATGCTCTCTGATCACAACCTTTCTCTTTTCATTATTGGTTCTTCTACTTATTTTCATGCCTAGTCAGTTCTTTACTCCTATTGATCTCTCAATTTGCTCTTCTTCGTTATTCTCCCACTTTTCACTGAGGGTGGACAGTTATCCACGAGGCAGTGATCATTTTCTTATAACATAGAAAAAGGCTGGCTATGGTCATGCCACCTGACCCATGTGCCCTGGTGGAAACTGGATGAAGCAAACTGACCCCCTTTCACTGTTTTGGCAGAAGTTGATCCTGCCATCGTCTGTAAGCCACCAATAGACGACTGTGTAGCAACAGTGACTGACTGTATTATACAAGCTGCTGCTCAAGATATTCCAAAACCATGACATGTTTTCCATGATATCCTCATCCATGGTGGAATTCTGCCTGCTACATTGCAGGGATACTCAAAAATGAGCCTTGGATACTTTTTGTAGGAACCCCACACTCTTGCACTGCATCGTTTTCCAGCAGGCCTGTGCACATGCTCATTGGTTAAGATGTCAAAGCCAGAAGGACTCTTGGATTAAGTTCAAAACCAGCATATCTTCTACCACCTGTTACAAAATCATATGGAAAAAGATTTGAAAGGTCAATGAACAATATAATTCTGTCCCCCACTTTATCTTGCTTTCTGATGGCCAGGAAATAGCTTATACCCAGAGCATCACTGATACTCTAGGTGAAAGCTTTTTTCTAGTATCTAGCACTTCTGCTTTATCCTCTACCTTCTTAACCATCAAGACTCAGGCAGAGCAATCACCTCTTTCCTTTCAAGCTGATTGTCTGTATGACTATAATCGTCTCTCTACACTGGTGGAACTCAAACTGACCATCAGTCTGACAGTACATCAATTGAACCTAATGATGTACACTATGAAATGCTGCACCATCTATCTCCTTTGTTTTTAACTGGATCTGGTAGGGGAATGTTTTTCCTGTCCTACTTTCCTCTAAGCCTGGGAATGATCCCAGTGTTCTTTCAAACTACTGTCCAATTGCTTTTATGAGCTGTCTCTGTAAGACCTTAGAGAGGATGATTAATGCTCATCTTGTTTGGTTCCTTGAATCAGACGACCTCTTCTCACCCACCCAATGTGGATTCCGATGACAGCGCTCCACCATGGACCATCTGATTTGACTTGAAATGTCAATCAGAGAAGCCTTTCAAACAACAATGTCTTGTATCAGTATCCTTTGACATTGAGAAGGCTTATGATACAACATGGAGGTATGGAATTTTGTGAGATCTCCATTTATATGGGTAACATGGCCATTTGCCCATTTTTATTAAACATTTTTTAATGGACAGGAGATTTCACATTTGTGTGGGTTTAACACTTTCCTGTTCTTTTCTACAGGAACTTGGAGTCATAAGGAACATGTTTTGAATGTTGCACTTTTCAGTATAAAGATTAATGCCATTAGTGAACAACTCCCTCTTACTGTTGCAAATGGGCTCTGTGTCGATGACTTTCACATCTCTTGTCAGTTGTCGAACATGAGGTATATTGAGCAGCAGCTACAGACTGCCCTCAATTGTTTACTGAAGTGAACCATGGCAAATGGCTTTAACTTCTCTCTCTCTAAAACTGTTTGCATGCATTTTTGCCATTAACGAGATATTTACCCTAATCCTGAACTCCATATAGGTGAAGTTTTTGAGGCTACAAGTCTTTTAAAACTTTTATTACTTTCTGAAAATGATAATAACATCAAATAATTTGAAACCAAGACTGGAAAGGCCAACTTCAGGTGACTAACAGTGGTTTTTGAACTTACCTGTTTGTCTTCCTGGCTAGTTATGATAATTAAACTTATGCTACAGAAAGTCCTTTACAACTTATATTACTGTAATTTTTCTCTTACTGCTGTAGACTAGATGTAAAATTTAGATTTAATGCTTTTATGTTTTTAATTCAAAAATTAAATGTTGCATTGTTTTATCTTAATTTCCTTTTATGAATTTTAATAATTTTACTTTAATTTTAACTTTTTACCAGATTTATGGTGCAGATAGCCTAGTTGCTTTAAGCCATAAATTACCAAACCAACCAACCCTTACAAGTGTTTTTTTTCACCCCTTTTGATTGGGAGCCCCCATCCTATCTTTGCATGTGATGTCAGTTCCCAGCATTGAGGTGTTGGAGTTGATTGAACCAATCAATATAAGTTTTTACACAAGTTGAATTCATCCTTAATCCCTGATTACTGGATTGGAGGTGAAGGTGGTACAGTTTTCATCCTATCCTCACAGGATGTTTGTACCTCACAAGGATGTTGGTTTTGGATGTAGTTGACTTGCCAAGTACGTTCCAACAGGCCAAAGCCACTCTACATGTCATGATTTTTTTCCTTGTGTTTTATAAATTATGCATATGGATGAAGATTATACCTGGCTCAGAAGTGGTGCATTTCCACTTCTCTGAGTTTGGATCTCTTTTTTTTTTTCTCTCGTGGTCAGGAGTTCGTACAGACACTTTTGGAAATGCTGCTGTTATTTCCCTTGCAGCAGCCCAACTCCTCCTCATTGTGGGATTGCAACCAATTGTATAAGCTCTTTATTTTTACACTATTATTGGTCAAAACTTTAAAAAAGTGTGTAGAGAACTTTTGCTTAAAGTCAGGTTTGTTTCAAACCCCTCTCCTCTGTTTCAGCAAGCTGGTTTGCTTACCAGGTGGATAGGGTGCTTGACTTGCAATCTGTGAGTTGTGGGTTCGAATTCCCAGCACCAAATGTGCTTGTCCTTTCAGCCATGGGAGTGTTATAAAGTGATGGTGAATCCCACTATTTATTGTTGAAAGAGTAGTCCAAGAATTGTAGGTGATGACTAACTGCCTTTCCTCTAGTGTTTCCCTGCTAAATTAGGGATGGCTTGTGCAGATACTCCTTGTGTAGCTTTGTGCAAAATTCAAAACAAACAAACAGTCCCAAGGAATACTAAGGGTTCTGTATGAGTTTTCCAACAATAAAATGAACCCTCAAAACATAATTTTTTTTTTTTTAATTTCTTGTTTAATGTGACTACAATTTATTTTGGGATTTCTTATTGCAAAATGTCTTTAATTTTTTAGTACTTCCTGCATTTTTTTATAAAATGTTTTTGGTTGTATATGTAATACTAATTTTTGACATCATACAGTATGTTTGGAAATTTTTTTTGTCAGTATAACATTTCTATTTAATCATCTTTATTTCATCAATAATTTTATTTAATGTTCATAGTTTTATTTTACTTATGTTGATTAATATTGATTTGATTTTGTCATAATTGTGATTTTTTCCTTCATATTCTGTTTTATCTTTATAACTTAATCCTCATAAACCGTCTATTTTCTGCTAATCAGTGAAGGAAAACGTGTCTTTTAAAAAAATTTGGAAAAATACAGAAGAGCATGAGAAATTAATATTTAAGTCTTCAAGAGTAAAACTCTTGAGTTAAAAACTGAACAACAGTTAATTTAAGGTACTAGAAAACAAATAGTTTAACATTTCTTGTTTTATCTGTTTCAAGAGGGTGTGAAAGTAATAGTTTCAGAGCAGTTGGGAGTTGTAGACTTTCATCCATCTAGTAATGTAGCAGTGGTCTATGTCTCTGAAGTAGATATTATAGTGGGAACATCTTTCAAAAGGAAACTTGTGAAGATGAGGCAGGTAGGTGTGACACATCTTAAAGGGACTTAAGAAACTATCTTTTTTTCATAATCTGTGATGATGAGAAAACCCACATGTAGAGAAAATTATATATTTAAAAAGGAATGTATAGTCCAGTATGGGTGATTTTTTGGTGAATTCCTGTTTTAAATTGTGTATCTAAGGTTGGATGTACCTAGGTGCTGTTGCAAAGTGGAGTCTTTTGTTAAGTAGATGTATCTCGCCTGTGTTTAATTGTTGGTCAGATCTGTTAATTATGAGGTTAGTCAACATTTTTTCTGTTGTTTACATCTTAGTTTTTTTAGTTTTTTGTTGTAGCAGATCTTTTTGTCCCTGTTGTTTCTAGTGTTGATTTGGTTTATGTTTCGTTGTATAAGTCCATAAATCACTGGTTTAATGCAGCATGCCGGTTGATAGTCTAGGTTCATTTTTTGTTTCTGTAAGTCATGTAGTTCTTTGTATTTCATGTTCAACATGTTTATAAATAGTTTTTTCTGTAAAATTTAGATAATGTTTGTGCATTGATTAAATTTTTTTGATAGTTTTTACCTTTACAAAGTTAGAGGTTAGTTGTTCCTTTCTACATTGTTGAATGAAATAGATGTCATTTCTTCTGTTGATAATTTTTGGTTGAACCAAACTATTTAAAAAGAACTCAACTTTGCAATAGCACCTAGGTACATCCCAGCCTAAGAAGTTAAAGCATGTTTAGAAGACCTAGCCAGGAGACCTAGACTTGTGATAGTTTCCACAGAAAACAAAAAACAACAGAAAACAACTAACAGAAAGAAGACAACTTTGATAGTTCTATTGACATCCAACAGCCAAACTTCCCAGAAAAATTAAAAATTAATATTTTCTAGAAACACCTAAAAACATCTTAAACGATTCTTTGAAAGAATTTTCTCACAAAATCATCAACATAATTTTACAAAACAGAAAACTAGAAAACAACCTTACAAAAAGAGACATTAATTCCATTAAAAACCTAAAACAAGAGAAAAGCATTAAAATTCTAAAAGCAGATAAAGGAAATGCTATAGTCATAATGAACACGAATGAATACATCCAAAATATGAAAAACATTCTATTGGATACAAACCAGTTTAAACCAATACACACAAGTCCAACAAAGACACATGAAATGCAACTAAACAAAATACTACTAAAAATGAAAAAAACCAACACAATTTCACAAACACTTTATTCCTACTTATGACAAAACCGACTCATGCACACCACAAATATACGGCATCCCCAAACCTCATAAACCAGATTGTCCATTATGACCAATAATGTCCACATATGAATTGTTTAATTAGTCTTGGTAAATACATAGCATGGGCATTCTCCAAATATGTAACATCAGCTTCTCATTCATCAGAGACACCTTTAATTTCAAATCTAACCTTAATCAACTTAAGCATAAAGTCTTAATGGCCAGTTTTTCAATTCTATATCCCTCTTTATAGAAGTCCCAACCATTGAAGCCTTCAAGATAGTCATAGAACTCTATATCCAAGACCCTAACTCATCAATAGACATTTCCAGCAACCAATTAGCAACCCTCATAGAATTCACTATGATGAAGACAAACTTCATGTTCAACAACCACAACTATATACAAACAAATGGCATGGCCTTAGCATGGGCAATCCAGTATCACCAGTTCTAGGCAATATTTTTTATGATGCAAGTTGAAACACAAGCAATTAACACAGCATTACATCCACCACTATATTGGTACAGATATGTAGATGACACGATTGCAGGATTCACATCTACAGAACACACTTAATCTTTTTGATCACATTAACTCTATACATCCCAACATTAACTTCACATGTGAACAGGAAGAAAGCAATCAAATATCATTTCTTAACCTCAAAATTACAAGACCCGATACTCAATTTGAAACAGGAATCCATTGAAAAATCATCCATACTGGACTATAAATTCCTTGGGACTCAGCTCATGAAACAAAACAAAAACTCAACATACTAAGAAACCAAATAAACACAGCCATAAAACTATGCTCACCAGATAAAATTAACAATGAATTAGACAAAATAAAACAATACTTCATCAACATCAATAAGTTTCCCCCACAAACCATAGAAAACATTATATGCACACACCTAGACAGAAAGCAAAATCAACCAACTAAAGTAAATATATCTCACGAATCAAAAAATCACGAAACCATATACTGCTGTATACCATATATTCCTGACATCAGCAAACAAATAACCAACATTTGGCAAAAATTAGTAACAAAATATGGCATTCAAGTTAATACAAAATTTATTCAAAAACCAGGCACAAAACTGAGGTCTATACTATGTAAAAACTACACTGACAAACACCACACCAACATTATTTACAAAATACAATGTGATAACTGCCACGACTTCTATATTGGAGAAACAAGTAGAAAAATGGAAACCAGATTCAAAGAACATAAAAAGTCACCTTCACAAGAAAGTCAAAATGTTGTTGTGCTTTCTCTACCCATACCAGCCATTTTTAAATATATCTTGTTTTTTCACATTCCACATATCGTCTCAGGACAAGAATAAAGTTAATGTGTTTTTGGAGGCTCACATTTATACATGTATCAGGAAAATATATGTAACATAGCAGCTTGTCAAAGATAATAGTTTTGTTTAAGATTTTTTAGTGTTTTTCAATCAAGAAGTATTGAAATACTCAGATAAGACTTTCTTGGAGTGTTGTGGCAGTGATGGTTCTTTTTATTATTCTAGAATGATTTGTGGTTTGGTCATTTAAAGTGTCAAATGAAACTTAGAAATTTGGACTTGGTGCATAAAAGGACAGAGAAGACCTTATTTTTTTGTAAAATTGTTAGAGTTTAGACAGACTTCTGTGAGTTTGAATGATAAAAAAATCCAAACACGAAAGCTTGGGAATAATACTTGGTGATGGAAAAGCTGTGCAACATTATACTTTTGAGTTGTTACCTTATAAGATTCAATTTTTCTTCACCACCCCATAGCTTTAAATTTTGTTGGTGAAGTGCTTTATTTAAGGTCAATAAATTTAAATAAATTAGTATGATTTCACTGAGTCTGATAGTGAACTGAATGAGGTTTTACATGTTCCATGTTTTTGTGTTGTAGATCAATTCAAGGAATCCTGGTTCTCTCATCCACTACTGTTTGGCCTGGTTATCTTCATGTAACACGTTTCACCTTAAAAACTATTCCCCAAGTTCAGGTTTTCTTCAAATTGTACATGTGCTTCACTTTACTAAATTATTGTCTTGGTGATAAAACTTGTACAACTTTTAACATGATTATCTAAGATCTTGAAGTGTACTTTTTTAACCAAGTTTTGAAGAAATGGTGCCAAATTACTCTTTTTTTCTCTATTTATGTATATAACACTGGCCAGCCTTTAGCACTACTTTGTGAACACTACACAGTTCATGCAATCAGTATACAATGCAAGGTGATCTACACACTAAAGCAATCATCAGTTTAGGATAGAGTTATTTTTTGTTTACATTGTGTCTTGGTCATTTTGAAGAAGTGTTACGTGTCATCCCATTATTGATTGCAATTTTCATGCCCCTTTGTGGATTTTAGTAAAATTATAATTAAAAAAAAACAACTGAGGATTGATATTGGTGGATATATATTCTTGTAATATTATTGTCAACACTGCAACTAATCTGACCTCCTGTACTCCTCCTTGTTGCCTCACATCTCTATGTGGTAAGGGGGGAGACTTTTGGATGGAGCTGTCCATATTTGGTTTGGAGTGATTACTCCTATGGCTTCTGAAGTTGTTGTTTTTTACTGATCCTGGGGAGAATTCAGATTCTGTTTTCTGGTATTTTAATGTTGGCTTTTCACACCTTCGATTTGGATTGTACTCCTTTTCTTCTATTAATCATTTGGATTTGTGAGATTGTGGGGCTTTTCCATGTTTCCTTTGAGTCTACTCCTTCCTTGGTGGAAGGGGGAACTATTTAGTTGCTCTTTCTTTCTGATTTTTTGGCTGCCTACATATTAATAAGTTAGTTAGTATGTTTATAGGACTTTTTTGTCTCTTCTCAAGTCATAATGTCTTTTTTTTTTCTAAATCTTTGACAACTAGAGAAGGGGATGTGTCCACCTCTGCAATTCTTTTGCCATTTATTTCTCAGCTGTATAATCAATTTTAATCTGATAATTTGTTTTGGCCTGTCATGCCTGGAAGTAACACACATTATCTCCTTTTGTGGAGATTGTTTTAGCTGTTTTTATTGGGATCCTTCAGTTTCCTTTGCTTTTTTCTCCATTTCCTTGTAGGTGAATTTCCAAATATCCATTTTACATGTTTTGGTCTGTACAAGTGAGGTATCTTCTGAGTTGCATCTCAGCAGATTCACCACATTTGATTTTAGCTGACTATTTCATTTGTTTACTGGAAGACATTTTATAGGTTGATATTCAGACTTCTCCCAAATCCTTTTTCTTATTTTTTTTCATGCTCAGGCAGCTTCTTCCTCTGAGTATTTCCCTACCCTATGGCTGTGTTTAACTGGATTATGAGGAGGAGAGGGCAATTTTGTCAGAATCTTGCTTTTATTTACCAGGGCCACTTACATCTTGTTTACAGTGGATCCCACTTTGTGGTGAATGTTGTCCAGCCAAGTGATTTTCTCAATCAAATTCCACACTGACAACCAGATTGATTATTTTTACTACTAGTTGCAACAGACTGTAGAAATGAGATGTTCCATGGGGCCATTTAGGCACTTACTAGATGGTATTATTATATATCTTGGACAGTCACTTATGGACTGTCATGAGTAAAGTTAAAGGGGATTTTGTCTATCCTTGCCAATCATTGGAGTGAATAAATTGGAATTGGTTTGCTTTTAAAAATTTAGGAAACTTGTTTTACCTATTGTACTGTTCCTTAGGACTCCTCAGTGCAAATTACCCTGCAGATTCTATTAGTGGTGCTAGGGGTCCTTACCATACACAGCTTTTAGTCAGTGGGATGGTAGATAGCAACTTTTCCTCTAGAGTGTTAGAATGTGTTCATCCAACCTTGGAGAAGAGGACAAAGTTGAGGGCTCTCCTGTTTAGACCCCTGATATTTTTTCCAGATTTTAGTTAAAGTGGTACCAGCCTCCATGGGATTCTTCTCATAATTTTGGTTCATATTTGACACTGTGCTATCTAGTTGGGGTGCACATGGCTTTTCTCTTTGATTGGTGTTGATTTTGTATTTTTTTATGGAAGGTAGTCCACTATCTTTTCATAATCCTGAGCATGAAATGGTCCCATCCTAGGTCTTTGATTGAACACAGGTCCCATGACTTCTCCATAATTTCAGATGCAAGTGGAATGCTCCTTGCCCACTTGGTTGAGGAGTGAGGATGAAAGTTCATACTTCCAGACCAGATGAGTTCTGTTTCCTTGGTTGAGTATAACATATACCATCTCGTCATTCCGAGCCTGGGATTATGCCTTTTAGATTTCTTTGGGTGGAGGAGAAAGTTTGTCCACTTTGGTGTTGCTTACTTTCTTGTCATAATCCCATGTGCAAAATGCATCACACTATGGCTACGGGTTTGGATCCAAATCAAATTTATGTATATATTTGTAACATTGCAGTCCAATAGCCTTAGCAACCAATGTGGGATATAGAAACAAAGACTCTTTAATTCGAACCCCAAGTTATGGAACCTCGGCTATCTGGTTGGGACTTGCTCATGATGATTACTCCTGTACTGTTTTACCCTTGATACAGGAACTGAGTTCCATGTAAAGAAAATACCTATTTTGAATGTAGTGTGCTTTCCCTGCTTTTGTACCTCTTTTATCTTGGTACACCACTGTTCTCTGATGACAGTGTCTTTGTGGATCGTGCCCACACCAAACTCTCCACCTTCTCAGTGTGGGATTCTAGTTATATTGTCAGCAGATGGTAAACATGTTTTGGAATTTTAACACTTTCTGAAACTGCATATGTATTTCCAATAATAATTTGGGTTTGACAGTTTGGAGGCAAAGGTCTGCTCAAATTAGTTTCAAGTCTTTATTAAACTGAAGATGATCTAGAAAGGTTGGAACAGTGTTGTATTCTTTAATCTAATTAAAGTTTTTAATACCCATACCAGCCATCTTTAGAATACAGTTTTATTTGTTACCCAGTTATATTTAGGTGTTTCTTTATTTGACTTCATTCAAGATATTCTTCTAACTTGTGTTTCTTATAATTTAACCTCGGGCAATCAATTTTTTTAGTAATTAGCATAATAATTTTGAAATTTTGTGGTTAAGACAGCTTATTTTCAGTTTCACATTGAAGACATGTTTCATATCAAAACAGACTTGGACAATTAGTAGTATTTAATAATGATTTAATCATCATACTCATTAATCAAGTATTATCACACAAGACTTCAGTTGTTTGGATAACTGAAAATAGTAACTACTGTAAACACTAATGTAGATTAGCTGATTATTTTACTTATTTTACATATTCTACTGAGTGGAATCTATTGTGCTGAATTAAGGATCCATCTGTAACCAAGTTTGCTGTAGGAACTTAATACACTTTGCATATATATGATGCCCTACATGAGGATGTTATACTGACCATGTGAAATCAAGCAGTCATTTGGGTCAAAGTAGCTGGTATAATAATCTCTAGAAGTTAAGTACTGTAGTAAGATAGAGTTAACTCTCATCACTAATAGACATTAAAAAAAATCAAAATTTTGGGATTAAAAATTTCATATGAATGCCCTCATGAAAATACAAAACAGAAAATGACTTTTATATTTATTACTAATTTTTTGTTGTTATTGTTCTATACATGCTTAAAATAAAATGTGATGTTAAAAACTATTCATGTATTACTCTTTTCTGGTATATTTATTAATAATACCAAATAATTTTGTTCTCGTACTATGCTGTTTTGAGCTAAAACATTTTAATTTTTGTATATATAATTTTGCTTTTCTACTTTCCTATTTTTTCAAGGTGCTGATCTGTTTTGTTATTTGTTATCATTGTGTTTAATTTCATGTTAAATAAGCATCCACAAGGTTTTTTTTGTATTCCAAGTTATTTGATTTTTTCATTTTCTTAAAATGTGTGTTTCATTAGTTTTTCATGTTTGTTTTTTTCTGCAGGCTGACTGCATGCGAGGTGTTGTGATCCTAGAAAAAACACAGTACACCACTCAGCAGTTTTATTCTCTACAAAAATTCACTGTGCTAGAATTAGGGCTAAGTCTCATACCAGTTGCAAACTTATCTGAAGCTGGACAACTTTTGATACAGATGGTGAGGGACAAGGGCTGACTCTTAGAAAAATACACATTTCACGGTTCCATGTTGTACTACTGAAGATCTGGAACCTTTTAGTCATAAATAAGAATACGTTTTATATAATGCTGGATTCTTTGCAGTAGGTGACTGTGATTTGTTGCTGATAAATTTCAAGAACAAATCAAATATATATATAAATGTTTTTTACACTGTTGATTATCATGGTTATATTCAGAGTTTAAATAATTCTTTTTTTCACCAAAGTATACACAGGCTGGATCAGTTAATTTAGAACACACTTTCACATGACAAATTATTCTTCTCTACTATGTTATTAGAATACAATCTGTGATAACTTCACTTTAAAAATCACCACTTTACACTATTTACAAACATTTCACAAACATGCAGTCTGATCTGTTTGATTATATTCTTCACTAACTTAACTTCCTCTAATCTGAACTATATTTTGACATGTATTTATAAATAACTGACTGAGATGTAGAACTCTCCAAACACTAAAAAAATATTATGATGTTATAATACTCAAGAAATTCTTGGAAGGTTCTAGTGACATGATGCAATAATACAACAGTTACCAATTTATGATAGTTGAATGACACAATGTACAGTTTGCACAGTTATCTAAACAAATCTGGAATAAACTATTGATTTTAAAAATATCTTAAATTTAACACTTGTATTATACAAAAGACAGTCATATATTTAACAAGATATTTTAATTTATTGATGAAAACTTCAAAGTATTTATATGAAATGATTGTTATTATGCATTATTTAATGTAATGTTGATCATTACATTTTAATATGCATATTGTACAATTCTGTCATTCTTTATATCTATCAGTACTATTTCTTGTTTTTAAACCTGCTTTAGTAGGAGAAATCTGGAGTGGAAAAAGAACCCTTTCGGTATACTTATAACTAAGATTCTTGGAACAAACTGCATAAAAATGTTTTCTGCTTATTGTGTGTAGGAAATTTCAAAGTTATATATGTATTGAGTACGTAATTCTTTTTTTGAGCATACTTCAATGTTATTATATTTTTATTTTGATAAACAGGTATGTGGCACTGTGTTAGAGTAGAAAATGTGATGAAACATGATTATGATTCAATCCATTGTCTGCCCAAAAGAAGTTAATCTTTTTCAAGATTTAGGGTTTTGTTTCATAGGAAATAGATTATATAATCATGTTTGATGGTTGTTCATAATGTTAGAAAAACACATAGATTCAATACGTCTTGATAGAAGTGATTAAAAACTTATAACCCAGTCACTTTTGAAAGGAGAACCTCTCTTCTTCAGGAGCAAATTATATGATGTTTGGTTAGGCATAATCAGCTGGTTGTCACTTATTGGTAGCAATGTTGTGACTAATTAAATAGTCCTATATGGATAGTTTTTTATTAATATTTTTAAAAAGTTTCCTAAATTAGGAGCATTCTCTTAATTAGATTGGCTTTCTGCTTGGTGGGATTCAGACTCCACTGCAATGATAGTGGGATTTTTATTGGTCTAGTTTCTCTACTGTATTGACATCCCACTCACTAGTGAGATGCAGGGGTGTGTAACAGAGAAGTGTGCTTAATTTAACAACATATATAATCTATACAAGTGAGTGAAGAAGGAACTTCCACTAGAAAGTTTCACTGGGGGAGAAGTTCCCCAGCGTGTTTCATTTCTAATTAAGAAGATATTAAAGATTGTTTCTTTGTTTGTGTGTTGTAACTTGTTGACTGTATATCAAAACGTAAACCAAACAGTTGGTTGAGGTGAAAAACAACTGCTTTATGGTAGAATCAGTGAAGTTCTCACACCACTAATGTATCATGTATTTGAGATGTAACACTGTAGTATGATGAAACTTACCTTCTTAAGTTACACACCCAGCTAAAAGTTTGCTATATCCACATATAAGTGTTTCTTTGGTTTAAAGATTTGTAAGTGCCATGTTTCGTTTAAATTGTTGTGTCTAATATCTTTTCAAGTGACTACATCATTTGGAGATCTATGGTTATGAGTTCCTTAAATAAAATAAATTAGTATCAGTACTATAAAATATCAACTATCTTAACTCATTTCATTCCTACTCCAACTTAAGGTTCATGCAGAGAACAAAGAGAGCTGTAATCCATTTCGACTCAAGAAACAAATTCCCCCTATGGAAGTCCTGTTGGTGAAGACTTTAACTTGTATACCATCCTTAGGAGATGTTAAAGCTCAAGCCCTAGTACAGAAATTCCATTGTAAGTAAGCAGTAGAATGTCACATGATGAGTAAGTGTTAAGTCCATTTCTCTTTTTCCACTTTAAATTTTTGAGTTAAATTCATATGATTCTGTTTCAGATCATCATATATTACTGGCTTCTCTGCAAGATAGACGTCAGTTAATTGCCTGAAAAAAAGCCTCTAGTAGTATGTAGATTTGTGGCATAAGATAGAAAAGAAGATTAGTCCATTGTTCTCTTCAAGTATACCTAGTGTTTTGCAAGTGTTTATTGACTTCTATGTATTAGTTTGTTAAACAGTTAGATTCGTTTATGTTTCACATGTATACTTAAATTAGTTGTGTATTATTTGTGTTTACAAATGCATATTTGAAAATTTTATGATGGCATACATTTAACTTGATGTAGTGTGACTTCTGGAAGTGTTTAAGCAAGATGGCATCATTCACGTGTGCAAATGTCAGTGAAAGAATTTGTGGATAACCTTTACCCTGTAATGAATATATAACACTGTAGGGTCACATTGACAAAAACAGGTTAGCATACCTGCATCAAGAATAAAAGACAGAGTTGGAAATGAAAATTAAAAATAAACTATAAGTGAAAAGATAGAAATATGAAATTTTGTATATGAGAAAAATATTAAAATATTTGGGAATGTGTAAAAGGTATGTAAATATTTTAATTTCTTAAATTTAATCATTTCACTCCACTGATGTTGATGATAATATCTAGAGTTAATGATATAATACAGAAAATGGAAAATAAAGTAATATGAACATTTACATTAAAAACATTTGATATTTATTTAGGAGGTTCTAGAGATTATATAAATGAAATTTGAAAACTATAAGATAATAAATAGCATTTTTATTGTCACAGTGAAAATCATACTGTGTGAACTATTCAGAGTGAGTGCAAATAACTACATCAAATAACAAATATTTTATTATAAACAGTAGAAAAGTTAAATGTTTTATTTTTCTAAAACTACATAATAATTTTAGAATCATTCAAAACACATTTAAATCTATTTTATCAACTTGTACCATTTTTATAGAGAACTTTTATGAGAGTGTTATAAAGAACTTTCATAAGAGTTACATACCTACTTACAATGTAAGCAAGTTGTAGTGAATGGGTTAACTTGTACTTGGGTTATATCTCTTTTAATCTCCAAAGTATCAGCTGGACAGTATTGGCAGGTTTGCATTTTCCTTGGTTGGATGTCTAAATTTACGTATCTTGTATTGTTATTTCCTGGAAATTTGCTAAAGAATGATTTCGATTCTAAAGCTAAGATCATTTTGAGAACATATGATATCTGAAAAGCATTCAAGTAGTTCAACTTTTAAAATATTTACTTCCTCAGATATCTTGTGAAAAGCCTGTATTTTGACATGCTGAACCTTTATTTTTCAGAGTTAAAGAAATCTGTCCACAGGATATACAGACATCTTTGTGTTGCAGATATTCAAATAATATTTATTTGTAGTTTGGAAGTGTGTATTTTATATTTTAATTCCATGTATCACTTTTCCCTGCATGTTGTTTGAAGTTATTTTAAGTTATTTTTTAGCCATCTTTAAACAAGACTTGGCTGTTTTGTCATCCCGTCCATGTAAGAAAAGGAATTACAAAAAAGTGTTTTAGGTGTAGTGGTATAAAAACAACTTCAGAAAAACAGTTGGAAAAATATCTTCAGTTGCAGAAACTGAAGGGGACAACAGTTTAGCGTAATTGCTGGCAGTTTGCCATGCTTTATTAGAAAATTTCTACATGTAGGTCGTAACTACAAAATGTATAGTGAATGAAAGTGCAGTGCACAATATTCAAATAGAATGTATGTGTCTACAAACTTGCAAATAGATATATGCCCTGTTATCTATTTGTGTTATTTGTTTGTTGAAAATATGAAATATGGCAAAAATAGATGAAAAGTATTTTTTATGTAATTCGACCTTTATTTTAAAATGTTTTAACTTTGATTTTAAAGCTCAGAAAGCTATTTGCACTTTGCCCATCTCAGTGATTGAAACTAGAAATTTGGTATTATAAGCTCTAAAACATACTGCAGAGTTTATATAGAATAAAACATTAAAACAAATTTTACGAATCAGCATTAATGATTATTAGACTAGCAGGTTAGTGTGAGATGTAGCACATAAATCAGTACTATTGTTTATTGAACTAGTTAGTTAGAGTGAGACCTAGTATATGAATCAGTAGCATTGTTTGTTTCAATACAATACTTTGTATGTGCTGACATAATTTCTTGTTTAGTGCTGCCCTCTGTTATATGTAAAAATTTTTTCTCTTGTCCTTGAAACTTTCTTCTATTTCATATTCAGTATGGTTCTACTGTATCTTCATAGGCAACTAAGTATGTGGAAATCCTTTACCAACAGGAGAGTAACACTCTCCCAGTGCAGCTGGCTCCCTCTACATGGGTTAACCCAATTTTTGCTCCTTGATTTGGCACAGAAGTGTAAATAGATGATAAATTTTTGCTTGTGTTTTTACTTTAATTTTAGTTTAATATATTTTGCACTGTTTATTGAACAACTTTGTTGCTTTTTGCTTTATTTCTACAGTCGTGTACAACTAAATGTAGTTTATTCCTTTTGATCTTCGCTACAGTTGAACATGAATTTGATTTTCATATCACTATTACTATGTCTATAGTGACAAATATTACAGCAGTTTAACCTGCTGTGTCTCAGGCTACAGACCCTACATTTTTGGCTGAAGAATTTGTAGTTTTTAATGGTAGTTGGAGTCTATCATGCAGTTGACTGCTTTCTTTCAAGCCCAGAAATGACAATTATTTGTCTGCTGAATGTGGGTAAGATTAAGATGACTTAGTTAATTTTTTTTTCACCATATTCCTTGGCTCTGCAATCCTGAATTTCTTCTTGTGAATGTTTCCAGTTCATCTTCAAACTTCGTGGATATGGTGTCCTTACAAGTGTGTTCTATCAAACTTCCTGGATATGGTGTCACAAGTGTGTTCTATCAAACTTCCTGGATATGGTGTCTTTACAAGTGTGTTCTATTTTTTATATATATTCTTGGTTTCACATTATTCTTCTTTTTCCTTCCCACATTTAGCTCTTCCCCTAAGTATGTACTTAGTTTTCCTTTTTCCAGATATCGGTCCATGCTGACCATTTTCTGGACATATTTGTATTTCGGGAGGTGGTGCGCATTAAGCTTTGTCCTCTTTTGGTTTCTTGTCATTTTTTTTCCATTAATGTGGTCTGATTCTATTATTTTCTTTGAGGTTTTTCCAATGTGCAATGGCCCTGACTCAGCTGACCCTTACTACTCTCCTTAGTTACCTTTCTCCAGTCACCTTGTATATGATGTTATCCACTGCTATGCAGCAGAACATGGTATAACTCTGAATGCCTTATATTTTTCAACTTTGACATGCTTATTTATCCTCTTCACTTACAACTTGACCATCGTGTTATTGGGATCCTGGGTTAGAATGCATTATTACCTCATTTGTGCCTGATCATTTCCTACTTACATGCCCAGATGAGTTGTAGTTCCTGACTGTGGAAATGTGTGTATGTGAAATTGAAGTTGAGAATATATAAATATCCCATCAACAATGTATTAATTGTTGTACACCACACAATAAATGGAAAACGTGTACAGTACTATTACACACTAAGTTTGCATGATTTATTTTGAGGCAGCCACATTCTCAGTAGTTCAACTAGTTGTAAATTGGCTTTAAAAACATCTAAATGGTTGCTAAACCTCTCCTCTGTCATTTGACAGTGATCAATGAATGAATATTAAAACCACAAACAGGGTATCAGTTGAAGGAATTAGAATATGTTCTACAATAGTCTGTGATAAAAGTGGTATGAACGATGGCATTCTGATATGTATTATAAATGTTAAATAAGATTATGAAATATTAATGTATGATCAATTATTAATAATCTCAACTGAGAACTACAACTCTAGCTTAGGTGTGATACAGTCAAAAATCTGTATTGAATTGAAATGAACTAGTTAACAAAACTGAATACATTCTATAATTTTGACATAATCTAAGGTTATTCTTGAATAATTATGCAAAAACTTTACTGGAGAACAGACAACAGTCTTGAAAATAGTTCACTTTTGGTTTAAGAATTAATATGATTACTGTTAAAATGACATTCTATAATTGAAATACATCCATTTCACGACAGATGTAATATAGAAAACAAAGCATGAAAAACGTTAATTATATTGAAGGTTAAATAAGACTAACAAAATGTATCATTGAATTTCTAAGAGAAATAATGGAAGATTTGCTACCACAGTTGTATAATAACTGTGTATTATTTTGATAGATAATTTGTTTAATGTTGCAGTCATATCAATGAACATAGTTGAAGGTTTGATTGACATACATGTGATATCCAAAACAAAAAGTTTTATAGTTTTGGTAGTAGATTATTTCAACATAACTATGGGAACTTTGATGTAGAGGAATACAGATTATTTTGTATTTACATTACAACTGTTTCTTTGGGAATTCTATACTTCACACATAAATTCCTTAAGTTGGTGGCTTGTGTGGTCAGCTTGTGACTGACAAACCTGGGTTTAAAATGAATTATTTTGTAATTTGTGTGAAGTAGAACCAGATGTTTAAACTTATGGGCCACCTTTAATACTGCCAGAGGATGATGGCTCATTGTGCTGGCAGGGCATAAACCTTGACTCGTAATGTTTGTTTATTAATACCATAGTATATTAACACTTATTATTAGTAATTTTCATTCATAATTCATAGAAAAATGTTTGGCCCCTCTTTGTATATTGATTTTATATTGAGAAGAGTAATATATTGGTAGAGATCATGTACATGGGCATTAATTTTGTCCATTTTCTAGTTTAGAGAGTCAGTTGTACAGGTCTGTTGTCTTAGAAGTAAATCAGTGTCTGTTGACATCATTATGATAGAGAAGCAAATACAGAGGTCAGTACAATGATTCAAGATATGTACTAGTAAGGTTTGTATGTACATCATTAAAATGGTCATAAGCCATCATTATTTTCATGTTGTTTTAGATTGTTAGTTCCAACATGAAGAATTAAGTATCTTACAGATTGTTAGAGTAAAGTTACAATGTAAGGTGGCTCCACTAATTAATTAAAATATGTTGTTTATAAATGTAAAAAAGGTGTTTGTAGAAGAATTGAATTTCCAGAAATGGCAGTGCAAAGTGAAAGAAGAGGTAGCTTACTTTTAGTAAACTAGGGTCTGCAGTTAGTGGGTTGGATTAAGAAGTTGGCACACAGGATCACGTATAAAATTTGTAGTGGTTTTCAAATGAAACTTAAAACCTGAACACTTCCAAATAGTTTACTGTTCTTCTTCAAGAGAATAAAAGGTTCCCTTTTACCATTTATCCCTCAAAATGTATTCCCTACTCCTTTTTCCACTGTGGTCATCATAGGTTAGATATTTTGCCATCATACATCACATATGCTTTACCAACACCCTTATGTTTTCCTGTATGTAGATCACATTTCTCTGCCAAGGACATTGATGGGTCATGAAGGCAATGTCTCTTTTAAACCACTCTCCCTACATTCCATTTCCCATTTGTTTTGCCATTCAGATCCAGATAGACTTTGTTCTATACAAATTTGCAAATGTTATATTTGCCTGCATGGCTTCCAGTGCTTTTATCTTCCAAGTTTCATCTTATCAGGTAAAGCACTTAACCTTTTTCCCTAGTTTTTCATCTCTGTTATCTTTTGATAGGCATCATCCAGTCTGACATGTGGATCACACTGACCAGATTCATCTCCCATTAACAGTATCATGTGGCTATGTCTTTCTCATGTACATATTATACACTGTCTGTTGCCACACTCCAGATGTTGGTGCAAATGTGAATGTGTAAATATATTGTATTTCTATATTTCTCTTACAGGGTTACAACATTTTCTATATTGGATTCCTCTCTGTGGCAAGTGGTGCCTGCCCAGCCCTTAAAGGTTATATATGCTCATTTGTTCTTTCTGGTGGTTTTTTTTCATCATAAGTATGTCTGTTCATGATCTGTACACTTATGAACTAGCATGAATAAAATAAAAGGGGATTGCCACCCATCCCTGCCATTCTTTTAATTGAATAAATCAGGATCAGCATGTTTTTGAAAATAGGGTTTTGCAGTCACCCACTGCACTTTCTCTGGTGCTGTATTCCTATGGATTTTCAAAATATTTTTTATCTCCCCTTCCTTCAGTTGAGTATGGGAGCCCTTACCACTTATCAGTCCCTATCCACTGGGATGGAATACTATGGTTTTGAATTAGGTTGAACCTCCACTTTGAATTCCACCTTCTTACCATCATTCAGATACTAGTTCCTGGAATGATAGGTGTTGGTCATATTGATATGCACATGTTAAGGCTTGCATTCTTAGAATGGATTTGCTCCTTTCCTTCTGGTTCCTGGCTCCAAGGTGGATGGTAGAGGATCTCCTTCCTACCATGGGCCAAGTGATGTTTATTGAATAAGTTGATCAGTATGAGACTTGAAATATGAATCAGTAGTTGTGTTTACTTGACTAGTTGGTCAATGTGAGCCCTAGAATGTGGATTAGAAAATGTGAGTGAAGATGAGCCATTAAAAAAAGAAATTAATAAATACTGCCACCAGGAGCAAAATTATAGCCATAATTTGCACAATTAATCAAATTAGAATTGTTAAAACTGACTGAAAGTATATGGATGCTGGCTACAAGCACTATCTGTATGGCTTCACAAAAGAAGACAGGTCTCAGTTTAAGTAATTACTGGTCAAGGGTCAAATCAAGACCACACTTTACTAGGTCAGTCACAACCCACACTAAAAGAAGTGATCCAGCATAAAGTTATGCATTCTGTAGAACATGTGTGTCTGTTTTCAGCATTATTTCTCTACTGGATGCTATAGCTGTGATTAAAGGAGGACATATTTAACATTCAGTGTAGAAATATGCAACACACATTAACTTGTTTCATTGGCTTACCTTGTCTTCCATGTATTCATGACCATGTAAAACCCCATTTTCACCTACAATCAACTTACCATTTAACATCTATGATACTGCAAAATGGCCATCTTAGAGTGTGCAATATTTGTTGTAAAGAAAATTAATGTCAAGCAATAGGTCAGATTCAGCTCACCAAGCATCTGCATCATCACACATCAAACATACATATTTTTTCACCTGTTGAATGTGAAAGTTCATGACTATCTCATGTATGAAGTTTGTAGTTTTATTTACTGACCATTATCTTGTTTTAATAACTTTTCCTGTATAATTTCAGCTCTTCAGAATGTTGGTCAAGCTAGTGAGCAGGAACTAGAGATTATAGTTGGAAAAGTTAGTGCTCAGAAGGTTTATCACTTCTTTCATCAGACTTTGACTTAATCTATGACAGCTTATTGAAGAAATTCTTTGAGCATGAGTTTGTGTATATTTCTGTATTTAAAATATGCAATGAAATGACAAGACTAAGCACTTTCAAGATAATTATCTGATTGGATTAAAATTGAGGCAAACATGGGCTTCAGATTGTTTTATTTGTAAACTTTTTCAAAAGTTTTAAATTTTTCGAGTTTATATCTTTTCAAATTTCAAGAGAGCTATGAAAAGTTTTACTTCCTCAGAATGATGATGTACTAACAGTGCTATGATTGGAGTGTAATAATAATATTGATCTATAGCTCTTGTGTCAAGTGCTGTAATGATAAGTGATTGAGCGTAAAGTTATTATAACATTTAAATATTACTATGCAACAAAAGGGAAGAAAATATGCCAGAAACTACATAGATTTTGGTATTTATAAGGTTAATGTTATCAGGATGAGCTACAGTTTATATTTAGTAAACCACATAGTTTTTTGAATACTTACTTGGTTTAAAATTATGATCGAAACATCAAGAGAAATTTTTTTGTTCCAACACCCAGAATTCTAATAATGGAATAAAAATATTTACAAGGAAAGATAGTTAAGGTAGTTAATAATTTTTATGTCAAATGATTTTTTATAAATTAAAATTATTTTTCATGCTTTCTTATCCGTATAGGGAAAGTAGAGACAACCTTGAAATTTTGAGTGTTAAACTAAATAAAATTTTATTTCTGAAGTGCTTATTACCAAAGTTTTATTTTCTTGTATTATACATATATGCTGAGAAGAAATCATTGAAAAATTTGTATATACTGCATTTTCTATTTTCACATATAAAAAATGCACTCATAAATATTTCATTAGAAATAAGTGTTATTTATATAACCAAGTTAAAAAGGCTTATTTATATGTTATTCACTATATTTTCTATGAAATACATTTTTGATATAATATTCATCAGCACAAGGCTATTTTTTTAAATACCAGTTAGTAGATAAATGATTTGGTATTGTTTTTTGGCAGCCTTATGGAACAAAATTTCATTCAATATTCTTTACACATATTGAGAATATGAAAAGGTCAAAGGTTTTATTTATAAGCCAGCTCTGAATAGTATTCTAATTTTTAGAATACTTTTATGTATTTGATGTGTAAATCAGTTACTGCATCAATATATTTTTTTAGAAGACAGGATGTATTTTATAGGTTCATGGTTAAATCTTACTGAGTTAAAACTTTATACATGTGAGATTGTCTATAGTTAGTATTGTGCTTTTTGTGGAAATACTAGTATCAGTGAGTGACTTATTGACATCATATCTTTAAATATCACTTGATTTTGTGAACAGGTTTTAAGTATGAATGATAAATGTTTGGGTATATTTGCCTTTGGTAGTAAGAACTCTTTAAAACTTCACATGTTGGCTACAAATATGTAAAACAAAATTATAAATTAAAATGATCTGTAGATAGTATCCATAAAAAAAATGGATGTCATTAGTTTAAAATGCCTGTACAAAACACTGGTACACCACTGATTTCCTGGCAACTGATGGTCCAGTACCTCTTTTAATTCAGACAAAATTATGAGAGTGCATTTGAAATTCTTGTGACTGCCAGACTAGTTCACTGGGTGGCCACAGATGGCATTGCATGTGGCATGCACTCCTTGGGGACTGGCTACTTACTGACTTTATAGGATTTAATGTATCAAAGTAGTTGTTTGAGTATGCAAAAAGATTTATGGGACTTGCTGCCAAGGGTGTAGCAACTCAGCTTAATGAAGAAAGTCTGGCCTAGTGGTTGAATGTTGACAAAGAAACACCTGTTGTTCATCACTATACTGACTCTGAATCATGATGAAAAACAATGAAACTGATGAAGACGACAGTGGCGGAGATAAAACAGATGTAGCTGAAAGACTTACTATGGACAAGTTGACTGAGTTCATGGATGAATTAATCAGCAGGCTAGAGCAGTATACCTTCAATATAGAACAAGAGCTAATGACTCTTCATTTGCTGTAAGAAGAATTACACAGGGAAAGATCAATGCACATAAAACAACTTCGCTTGACGAAATGTTTAAAAACATAGCCAAGAAGAATGTGTGTCAGAGTAGTAGGACAACATCCGATAATTTTGTGGCTTCAAGTACCCTGGATGTTCCTCCTGCAACATCACAAATTCATGATGAAACAGACAGTAATCCTGAAAGCCCTCAACTTCTAGACCTTTGTGTGATTAGCTCTACAATTCCAGTAAAATTTTAAGGTTTGCCACTTTGGAAGTGGTACTACTGCAACATTCTTTGTAAGTACAGTAATTAATAAATCTTTCACTTAGACTGTACTAATAAACTAATTTATACCTGTACTAAAATGTTTTATTAATCATTTACTTCACATTAAATATTTGTTTTAAGTTTCTAGCAGTCCATGGCACTTTACTGGGGGGTATAATTAGTGGGTCAGAGGTGTATTATTTTAATTATTGTTACTTGACCTCTGTTGGTCCAGCAAAATGGATAATCTGGCAAGCCAGTGGAAACAAAAATGGTGTGCCTGAAGCTATTTTAAAGATATTTCAAGAATTAAAAATAAAGTCAGTATGCATAAACAAATTTGTTGACTTGATAGAATTTTGAAATATTTTAACACTTTGTTAAGCATGTGCTAATGCAGTTCTTGGGTTTTTGTGCTGCTTGTAGGCTGAAAATATTAATTTTTAGTGATTTTGTTAATTTAAACTTGTGTTTTGAGACAAAGCAAATGTGAATTTTAATCAAAGTTGCTTGCTTTTAGGGCAGAATGTGGCTTTGTGGTTAGTTTACTGGTTATGGATCCAGCATTTGTGCTCTGTGGCTTGAAAACATGTTGTAAGAACAACAGATAAGTCCCACCAGTTCGTTAGAGTAACCCACAAGTTGGCAGTTAGTTGTACTGACTTGCTGTCTTCCCTCTGATTTATCAGTGCTAGATTAGTGACAGCTATTGCAGACAGTCATTAAGTAACAAGCTGAAAATAATAATTTGTAATGGTTTTTTTGTATGTTCACCTACATTTATAACACTAAAAAAATTTCATTGAGGAACCTGTTAGCGATATAATGGTTTCTCACAAGTTGCTAGTAAATGATTTTATTTCTTGTAACAGGTTAAGGAACTCCTTAGCATGTGTGATGAAGAATCAAGACTCACAATAGTGTGTCATGCAAACTGTTGGTCTAACATTTTAATTACAACTTCACCTTAGAGTCAAAATGGACCATTTTTAGTGTTTTGTCTCTCAAATTAAAGATAGATGGGCCCAGTATGGCCGGGTGGGTTAAGGCATTCAACTCGTAATCCAGGGGTCTCGTGTTCGAATCCCTGTTGCACCAAACATGCTCACCCTTTCAGCCATGGGGGCATTATAATGTGACGGTCAATCCCACTATTTGTTCATGGGTTGATATTAAGGGTTTAGTGCTTATGTAATAGTAGATATAGTGCATGTTTTCTACTCCATTATTTAGTTCTAAAATTTAAATATTTCAAAGCATATATAGTTTTGACACAAAATTTGTATCAAGGAAATAGTTTAGTTACTGGTTGAATTGGGTTATTCACCAAAAGACATCATTTATGTCTTATGACATCCAGCCATTCAACAATACTCTGAATATCTAATTTCTTGAAAGAAGTGGTGATGGTCTATAAAATCTACTCGCAGTGCTATCATCATTTCTCTTCATAATCTTATGATGATTTACCAAAATTTTTTCTCACCAAAAAATAACCATTTGTTTTTATATTGAACTGATAATGTAATCCAAAATGCTTTGATGAACATTTTATTTTTACATTCGTGTATCTTTATATTTAAATTGTTGTTAATTTGCAAATGAAGATATGATAAATTATTTGCATATTTTGTTAATGCTGTTTGTTTTAGAGCTATCTGCTGGCTCCATCACAGGCTATTAAACTTCAGAGTTTAGCATTGTGTCTGTAAATGTACCACTGGCCTCGTCCCACCCGGTGACTTTCGTAATAAAAGGAAATAACTGAAAATATTTTACATTAACATATATAACATTAAAGGATGTTTTAGTCTATCTAAGCTATCCTATCCCATAAATAAAGAAAAAGAACACCCCAAAGCCAACCTTTATCATTCAAATATTTATGAAGTTTACACTTTAACTCACTACACCTAGACTTTAGGCAACTTGTTTCACATGCCAACCATCCTATTAGAAAAATAAAACTGTCTTCGATGAAGATGACTTGGTTTCTTCCCTACCAAAATTTATATTTGTTTTCAAGTCTTACTATTATGTATGAAAAAATAATAATGCATCAACACTACTGCTTCCCTTAATCAGATGCCCTTTTAATTCCTTTTTTCAGAAGAAAATGGAGATTTTTAACTTATTCTCGTAGCCCTTCTCTGAATGCTTTACAACAATTCAGCGTATTTCCATGTATACAATACTCCAAATGTAACCTAACCTATAAAATTATAACCTCATTAGACTTTTATTCAGTATTTCTATCAATAGAACTTAAAAGTGCTATTTGCTGTACCACTAGCAACAAACTGCTTGGATGGTTTAGCAACAGCTCAGCCATCACAATCCCTTTTCTGTAATGACACCGTTAAGGTCATTCCTATCCCTACAAAACTTTTAGTTCAAATTATGTTAACCAACTCACTAAATGATCTAAATCCTCAAGACCTTTTAATATCTGAAAATTTAGAGGAAAGAATGGCCATTATATTACTTGTGTCACTGATGTAAATAAAAACAACCCAGGTTCTAACATTGGGCCCTTATCCCACCCCATCTTGCCATTAATTCAGTTTGACTGAACTCCATTTCTACTTTCTTCCCTCCAATCAGTTTTCTATCAATTAAGTCACTATTTTTTACTACTATTATTTGACTACTTCTCAAATGTTTTCTGAAAATAAGAGTTAATAAATCAGATGGAATTTGGAATAAAAACCGAAGTATGATTGCACAACTCTAACATGTTCGTTATGAATTAATATAATATGGTTTAACTCTTGTACCAAATTATTTACTTGTTTGTAAATACCTTTAACAAATCATTATCATGGATGATATGTTCTTCTGAAAGTTCCAATGAAATTACATTTTCTAAAGCTGTAAAATGTGTTAAGTGTCAATAATACTTGTGAACATTTCAGGAAGGTTGGTAACTTGAAATTCTCTTCACAAAAAAAGAGCAACATCCAAAAAACAAACTCTAAAGCTTGGGAAAGACCTCTTTTCAGAATAGAAATTTTAACAAACATTTAACGAATCACTTTTCATAATGAGGAAACCACTTTACAAAATATTTTATAGACAGCTTGAGTTGGAAATGAAACTATTACAAAGTTATAACATTTTGACAGATTTATATTTTCATCTGATGATGTATAAACTTATTTTGGTAATAGTTTCTTTACTGCCCATTGAAGCTGGCTCCAAACTTTACAAAACCACTATTTTTCACAAATGATAATTTGTAAGCAAAGTATAAAAGAATGAAGATTTCTATCAAAGTTGCTTTTCCACCTCAATCCAGTAAGAGCTTTTGTATATCCAAATAACAATGTATATATAGTTTTGTTTTCCATGAAATGAAATCTGAAATAATAAAATAACTGACACTAGGACACACACCCTACTGTGGGTGGTTATGTGCCCTGATGCTGTTGAGTTAATCCCAGTGTAATTTGGGTCTTACCTCTGCTGGTACCTCAGGTCAGTATGTAATATGCTTCTTATCTTATGGTGTATGTCCCAATGTCAGATGTTTGTTTTGGGGACTGCCTTTGTATTTATTTATCATTGTATTTCTCGTTTTCTATTAAATTAGATATAATTATATTAAATCTAAGGTTTGGCTATGTTGTGAAGACTGTGTGGTCCTGAAACATTCACTAAAGCTCTGTGTACTTCAGTGTGTAATTTCAAGACTGTAGAAACTCTGTAGGAAACAAAAAAAAACAAAACAAATATCCTTGAAGAGATAATTTTTATTGTAGATTACAGAAGTAGAAAAGTGATTTCATTATAATTAATTATATATTCACAAATATTCACAGATGGACAACAAACTCAATCCATTTTGTTTATATGAACTGATACATGGCACCAATTACTTCTCAAAGCAGTTGCTACCATCTATAACATATTTCTGATTAGAATAGAAATGCATTCTGTACAAAGGTATATACAAAATAAAAAAGTGACTATTTTCATTACTTGACTTTGTTCTTTGTTTTCTTTTACATTCAATTAACCAATGGTGTGCTTTGTCATGGCTGTTGAAATTCACTTAAAATTATTTTATTTCAGTAACTCATTACAGACTTGCCTCATCAAATGTAGTGTATCTTTAATAGTTAAATAAAATAATTTTCTAGATTTATATATACTTTCTTAGAAGAAAATAATGGGACAAAAAGCCATGTACTCCTCAATTCACCACTTTTGGGATACAATCTTCAAGAAATAGTACAAGTTAATTTTGAAAACAGGAGTTTTGTAATGTTTTTCAGTCAGTGTGGAGTTTAGCACCATCAGAAAATTACAAAATCTGTAATTAATAAAGCAATATACTAAATGTGTTTCCAGCTGCTCGTAATAGTTTAATGCAATAAATATTCCATTTAAATTATCCTCCAATTATTTCATTAGAATTAAATATTACATTACAGGTTTATTGATCATGTTAGTGTCAATAACAGTAGCAATTATTAGTAACTAAACTAAATAACAGCTATCATGCCTATCGTTATTTTTGATTTGATTCACATTCAGTGGTTATAAGGTTGGTTAGTTGGAGATGTGTAGCAGAAAATCAATCTATAGTTTCTGCTGTACAACTAAAAATCTTCAAACAACCTTTTAACTAATAAAACCAAATATTTCATAATTTATAAGTGTTACTCAAGATTACAAAAGTTGGTTACTTGAAATGAATTACTAATGCTTCAATATTACCCAGCAGCACATAAATACTATGTACATGTTAAAACATTTCATTTATAATAATAACAACATTTTTTAGAAAAAATGCTTAACCTAAAATAAACTTGATAAACTAGTAAGTTATAAAACAGTTTTATAATATACACAATGCATTTTCTAATATAACTTAAGTGTTAATAAAAATGTAATCCTTTTCTTTCTGTTACTTAATTCTTACACTAGTGTGAAAATAAATGCTAATCCATTTATAAGATAAGAAACAAAATTAGTTATGTCAATTATAAACACTAACTCATTACTAGTTTTACATAAAGGATAAAACTATGTACAGTTTTAATACAGCAGAGTTAACTCATTGTACTATCACACTGTAAATGTTATAAAATGTGGTGAATAACATTTGAGATTACAGGAATGTTTTCTGAAGTTTATGTTTTGAAATAATTAATATGCTTTTCTCAAGTTTATCCTAATATCTGATTGATATAGTGAAGTGAGCAAGTACTTTTAAGTATTCATTTTGAACCAAAATAAGAAAGAAAATACAGCACAAACCATGACGAGCTGATACATGGGCAATCAACAATCTGCTTTAAACAAAGTCAATTTTCACCTCCTAGATCCATACATGATGATCCAAGGGCACTGGAAGTATCTCATCTTATTGATTAGACTGATACGTTGCAACAGCCAGGAATCAGTGTTTAATGATCCAGTATCATATAATGGATTTCCAAATCCTTTTTCTATTTAACTAGAAACTTTCATGCTTCCAGTATAATTTGGCACAGTGGCAACTATCCTTGTAAATTAGTCTCAGATTGTGGTCCACAGGTACTTATTACACCAGTGTGATCTCTGACTGATGAAAAGGAATAATGTTCAGTACACTGTTCATTTACTGAACAATCTAAGGTGAATTAAAACTCTTAAGACACATACGAAAAAAAACATTTGCTATTTTTCTTATACAACTTTTTGTACTTCATGTTTCTGTGCAAATTCTAAAGTATCACATTACACTTAGGATGGCTATGATACATTCTTTTATATGTATTACATGTACATTAAAATATATATGAAGCATAAAAAAATAAACCAAACGTGTACAACATCAACTAAAATATACTTGTTAAAAAATAAACTTCTGTCTACAAACTGTTCTTTCTAAATATGCTCCTTAAACCTTGAATTACAGCTTTGAACACCATCATTTACAAGCATATTTTCAAAAAAAGGGACAACTTACTTCTAGCATCTGCTCTTCAGCAGTGGGGCACTCTGAAATGGGAAGATTGGTAATTACAGAGTCATTGGACAATAAACTGTCACTACGCTCAGCCTTTTTATAGTGAGGTCTCTCAGACTCCCACGATGAGTCACCTGCTGTACTCAAGTCTATTGAAATACCACTCTCTAAAAGAAACAAATTATAGTTATATTCAAAGTCATTAAACTCACTCCTATTTTATCAATTTATTTTAGTTTTCTTTACTTCGTATGACACCTTTACACAGAACACTTGTTTCAGTTAAGGAATGGAACTTGGTAATAAATCCATAGTTTAATTCTTTCTTCAAACTGTTTGAAAATGAAATTATAAATATTCTGAAGGAAATAAACTTGTAGTGTATTTTATAACAACAAATATTAACACATGCCCAAGGGTTAAGAATGATTTCTGTGAAAATATATTCCCAGAGTTAGAAATGATGCTAATGCTACAATTTTAGGATTTAAAAATCAAAGGATTTCCTAATATGCAAACAAAATGAATTTCAACTGTACCAACCTGTAGAGCACTGTGACTGCTGGGTAATAGAACGACAGCCGTGTGAGAATCGTGCATCTCCTTGTTCAAATCCTAGGTTGACAGAACCAGTATGTGGGAATGAAGTGTAACTACTTCCAGAAGATGATGAACTGCTAACCGAAATTGTGGAGTTTGGTCGCTTGTTGTTCCTTAACTGGTCATGTGATGAAACAGCAAATGAATTCTTGAACCGAAGAACTGAAAGACACTCATTATTAATACATTAAAAAATATTTCCAAAAGACTGTGGTTTCCAATATACAGTTAAGATATGCAAGGCAATGAATATTTAAGAAAAATTCTGAAATCCTCTTGTTTACTCAATGAACAGTTTGAAACTGTTTTACAGAGACATGATCTGCTATTAACAGCACTTAAATTATTACTTTACCACAATAACTTGTAAATGATGGCTATTTTAACAGCAGCTTTACTGAAATGTTACTAGCTTCAAAATGTTACCAATTGTAGTATTTATTTGTAAGTATACAAGCTGCCAGAAACAAACGTTTAAAATTTAAAATATATTTTTAAGTGCTAAACAAATTTCCTTTGAGATTAGTATCTATATTTAGAAGTTTCATCAAAAAGTGATAAGTAATTGATTAGATTTCCAAGTTAACATAAGTGTTATATGCTAAGCACAGAAATCTTGTCAGTTACTTCAGTGATGACAAAATAAATAAAATAAATTAATATTCACAAAAAAGTATTTTGGGATTAGCCTACCTCGGCTTAGCTGCTGAAAATTTATAGCTCTATCACTGATCTGATCCTCATTGGGTTTTATGTCTAAACATGGCTTGCTGCCAATCCCCATAGATGACATCTCTGCTAGGCGCATTTCTAAGAAGCACAAAATAAATGTTATCGTTTAAATTGATTGCTACAGGACAGTACATCATCAACATAAGAAAAATTATAACTTTATTATAAAATAAGCCAATGCATAAAGACAACCCAAATATTTAACTTTTACAATGCTTGGACTAAATGCTGTTTCTAAGTTTCATTACAACAAACAACCAATATTTATAATAATAATAAATATATATGATACAATGATTTACTGAAACCTAAAAACAACTTTAAGAGAAGCTCACCTCTATTCCTAAGCGCCTGCTTCCACAAAAGTTTAGATATCTCTAAAACCCATGCTTGTTTGACTTCAGGATTTGGAGCTTGAAGAACATATGTGTCACTTTGCTTCCTCTTTCGGAACCAGATCTCAAATTTATTTGGACTATCACCAACTTGTTCTGTCATACCAATGTCTGTCATCTGTTGCATCATTAAAAACTGGGTTTAATTTAAAAACCAAACTTTTCCTCATGACAAACAAGCTATAAGTATTATTAATAGTTCAACAGTAGCAGTGGTCCTTAAGCAGAATGTCTTACAATATTTACATAGAGTTGTCTTACACAAAGTTCGTCTAAACCCAAAATTTCCAATTATAAAAAATTGACATATAATGGAAGGTTTACCTTGAAACTATGTTTGTATTGGTATATCTCCTGATTTTTACGTTCTGGGTCACGCCGAGCTTTGCTAAACAGAACAAGGTCCTCAAAAAGAAATACATGTCTTAGAGATTTTCGCGACCTTCCCTGCCATACCAAGAATTCATCTTGTCGTAGAAGTCGACCTTGTTCTTTTAAGTTGACCTAAATATTGAAAAACAAGATTAACTTATCTCATGGCCCGTCATACAGAATAAACTATTTAACATCAAAATATTTCACAAGACAGTTTGTTTCAGAAATCTACATTAGACTATATAATGTATTCAAAATAGGGAATTGAATCTTAGGTTTTAGCATTTTAAGTTTATAAACATATTGCCCTTCCACCAGAGAATACATAAGATAACATGTCAAAATGACTGCTGTTGGATACAGCAATCACATTCAAGTACATGGAAGGTGAATGACTTTCTCTTAATGTTTGGATTGTACTGAGCCATAAGGAACCAACACATCTAACAGATCTGAGCAAACCCTTGGTTTAAAAGATTTCCTTGGTAAACATTAAGAAACTGACATATCTAACAGATCGTAGCAAACCTTTAATTTAAAAAACTTCTTTTGTAATATGTTTAAGCCAACCACATCATTTAATTTTAAAGGGGGTGATTTGGTCTAGAAAAATTAACACTTGACTGGTTATTTCTATCACTTTCATCTGGTTGTTTTCCTTACTATGAACTTGCATTATAGACACAAAGGTTCTCTGAATCAACTTACATCACACTCCCTGAGAGCATCCATTGCTAACAGATCATTCCCATGTCGTAGCTGAAACTTCACCATTTCTTCTGCTGCCTGTGTTCAGAAAAAATAAAATAATATTATTCAAGCATTTTTTTTGTCTACTGTGCATGAAGTTTTTCTAAGTCATCTAGTTTGAATGATATAAACTAGGTATTTGTACCACAGTTTCAGGTGCATTATTATACACAAAGATAACTATCAGCCTCAGTGAATTACCAAGAAGGAAATTTTTCTTTATGATTAAATAAATGTTAAAAGGTTAATAATTCTCTATTAACCAAGAATGGACGTGCACAAACAAAAAGCTCTCTTAAACCACAGTGATTACCCATACCTTTAGATCTTCATGCTCAGGTTCACATTCTGGACATTCCTTAAGCAGTTGCTTCAACAGAAGAGCATATTTTCCCATCCTCTGTACTGGCTTCAGCAAGTAGCTTGCTAGATCCATTTTATCACCCAACTCCAGCTGTTTTTTCTATGGAAAAAAATAGCAGTTTGTATAAAAACGTCACAGTTACACAGATTGGCAGATCTTCTGTAAATAAAATAAAATAGTTCCATCACCATAAACAAGGAACAAACTTTAGCAAGATTAGGTATCAAATTTAACTAAGGCAGTGAAAAAAAAACATTTTAAAAATTGATTGACTGATTTAGTGTTTTGTGGCACAAAGCAGCTGGGCTATCTGCACCAAACGTCCGACAACTTAAAAAATTATTTTTCAGTCAATACATTTTTTTTTAAACTCTTACCAGGTAATAATGTTCACAACAACATCTATCTTATCTCTTTCTTTTGAATTTCATATAACATTAAAAAATATTATATTGGTTGTAAGATGATAAACTATAATTATTTTCAATATCTTGTAAAAAAGTCTAAAGTTCTGCACTAATGTTCATACATGTTTCATACTTTTATATTTCAGTTGTTTAAAGAAAATTTTATCTACAAATATGTCATTTCAGAAATGAGAATTTTATCTCAAACTTTCTTGAGGTAAAAACCATTTCAAGAATATCTTACCTTAAAAAATGTGTTTCCATATTCAGCCATCAGGGCTTCTGATTTTGGTTTATTCTTGTTGTACAATGCATAAAGATAAAACTGAGATTCCTGAAAAATTTTAAAATAATGGAAAATGTAACATTTCATCATAAGATTACTAGAGAAGTTTCTTGAGTAAAGAAATCAACAATACTTTTTTTTAAACAATGGTTACTTATGTGCACTTGAGAAACATTAGCCTACTTGACATACATCATGGAAATAATAATCTTGTTTGAAGAAAAGTTTCCATTGGTTTTCCTTGTGTAAATAGAATATGCATTTTAAAACTATGTTCCTTGTACTACAAGAGTATTCTCCCTGTCGGTATGTAATTACAAGTTTAATTTCAAAAACAATACAAACAATGATATAAGCATTTGTGAGCTTCCAAAGTAACAAACTTGAACAACTAGTCATTTTAGATAAATCTTTAAAACAACTTCTCTTTAAAAATGTTGATCTTAAGAGAACTTCATGAAATAACTTCTTTTATAACTATATTTCTGCAATTGGATATGGGGGAAATATTTTAGAAGGCAAAAAAGTCCATAAGCATGAATACAAAATGTTCTAAAAAATGGCACAGACTACAGATGTTGCTTGTCATATCAAAAAAATAATAGATTGCTATCCAATTTCTGCATGACATTCTGAAAAATACTACTAATATTGTATGAGATCTTGTACTTTCTACATCTTAAAAACTAGATACTCACATAAACAAGGAAACACTGGCCAACAAGGAATGGAAGATTCTCACAGTTCTTAAGCTCACTTAGAAAGTACTGGTTGTGAAACTCATGAATCTTCTCAATGTTCCCAAAAATTACATTTCGCTGACCTCGTAAGACTTGTGGAATGTCTTCTCGTAGCAGTTCAGGTATATAATTCTGGTTAACACAAAATTTTACTGCTCATGATAGTTTTAAAAAAAGGTAACAAATACATCTATGCTTGTATTAATAATGAGAAAAGTCGAGTAAACCATTGCATGTTTTTATAATGAAAAATGTAATATATTATTGTGTAAGACGTAATATGAACATATGACAAAATTATTTCTAAAATACAAACACAAATATAATTCTAAAAATTAGTTTTGATATTCAACATTATTATTCAGAGTACAAGTTAAAATGACATAACATGTGTTTCATTTGTGAACTATTCAATGAAGTTTGTTTTTTTTATTTTTACCAGAAATTTAGTAAAATAATGTACTGTTTTACATACCTCAATTATATACTCCAAAGATTTGACATAGTCCTGCTCTGTTTGAATCATTTCTCCCATGATATGCAATAAAGTCCTGCAAAATAATGTTTCTATTGGAATTGAATGTCAACTTATTATTTACTGGAATTTAATTATACTTGCATATATATCTTATGAAAAACAAACAGACAGACTTGGGGATAATAAAAAGTAAAAACTAATGATGAAGCTGATAGAAAATAAGTCTTTTATATCAGTAGGTGTGAAAAAATATTTTGCCAAATTTAACACAATACTCAAGTTTTCCTCTGGTAGCTTTTGATTACCTAAAGTTTATTTTCTTATATGCTAAATTTTAGGCTAAGTTGAAAACAACACAAAGGCACCTTACCTTAAATGATTATAAGCAATCTTGTGGTTAACAGTAGATAATGCAAAGTGTAGTAGGTCAGTGTAGTTGAAAAAAAAATCAGACATTAGCCTGTTAAGTTATTCCAGCAGTTTCTACGCTGGAGACTTGTGATATGTTTTATGACATTTAATTAATCAAAACTGATTACAAGAACAATGAGAAACAAAGGTTTGAAAAGGGCTTGGTTGATTTTTCTTAATAAGATGCTAAAGTAAATAGATTCAAAACATATATTCTTATTAAATAAAAGGATTACCTGGTAATAATAAACTTGTAAAAACAAGTTAAAGCATCTTGTGCTGAAGTCCCATGTACAAATGAGAAATTAAAAGAAGTGACAACATGAAAAAAGAAAAAAAGGATGGTATGATGCTACAAAAATAACTTACGTTTTTCGTTTTACTTCTTGATCAAGTTCTTTCTGTTCTGGCAGGTTAACACTAACAGTTTTTGTTAAATGGCTGTTAACTGGAACAGGCGAGCTCCCTGAATCTGATAAAGATTGGGTCAAAGCACACTTGGGGAAGTAATTTGAACCACTGGATTCCTCAGTTGCTAATACACTGAAAAATTAACTAACATTAAAACTGTATTTAAGTGCATTCAGTGTAAATTTTAAAAAATCCAACAAATCAAGCCAAAGTTATTGTTTTATCATTACTGTAAATGTTAAAGCTAATCTACAGCATAGTGTCAAGAAATCAAACACACAGTTATTAAAATAAAGTAATATGTCCAAATGTAAAGTTTGACAGTTCCTTTTATTTAACTGATGTGGTGTTCAGTGGAGAATAGATGACACAACTAGATAAATTAGGAATGACCTTATAGCAGTAACAAACATCTGTTTTTTATCATTCTGTGTTTCACTACATAATTTCTACAGATATGTAAAGAATTGTAAAATACAAAACAATTTAATGATTAGAGCTCTTTTGCTTCAGAACACAATGTATGAATTAAGAGTAAGATGACGGAAATGCACAATTATCTCATAGATATAGTTGATTGTCATGGTGAGTAAAGTTCAGTTCCTGAATGCCTAATAGTTAACAGAATCTTTAAATAAAATGCATATGTATAGATTAATGTACAAAATGAATACAAGATCTGTGGTAGGAAACAGATTTAGAAACACGTTTGGTATGTTTAGGTGTTTTTACTTTCCCTCATCATGGTATTATGACTTTTTCTTTTGTTATTCTAAAGATACATGCAGCAGTAGTATGTATATTAGTCAGGTTATTACATTATAAAAATACAGTGCATACTTGCTGATTCTTATGTGACTTTACTTGCTAGCCATTACAAGAAAGTATTTTAAATAAAGAACATTATTATACAGATGAGTGCCAAACAACTCTTCTAGCAGGTTAAGTTGATAGTAGGTTAGCAGCTGTTGCTTATAAACGGTAACCAAATTTTATGAAATCAATAGTAATCCTCCACTAATACAAGAAATTTAAACTAGAAAATTATTATTGTAAGTGGCTTATTAAAGAAAATTTTTATAAATACAATATTATGTTACCTAGGGTCACTCTCCTCAGACTGAACATTTTCTGCTTCTATTTGATCAAAAGTTAGTTTCTCATTCTGTTCCCGAACTTCAGATGTAGCTTTCTGAAGAGCTTCTTCACACAGTTGCCATGTCTGACACCGTTTCATTAGCTTCTTCAGAGGACGATGATGAGATAGTCCCTCCTTTGAAGAAATTTGAATGGAAGCAGCTCCAGCAACTATACTGCCAATTATTCTGTCTTTCAGACCAACAAGGCTACTCCCACTTGAGCTTTTAACCATACCATAGGAATTAGTTTCTTTCTGGGCACTGTTACTTCTAGCTTCGAGTTTGCTGAGAGAAATTGATGCTATTGGTCCCTGTGTAGTAAGGTCTTCTGTAATAAATCCTTGACTAACAATTTGGTCTTCTTTATCATCAATGGAGTGGCTTTGATAACCATCCTTTAATCCTGACATTGGGTGATAGCTGCTTGGAAATGAGGTGTAAGAACCAATATGGCAACCATGATTCTGAGGAGATGAAGTAGCTATAGATCTCCTCCTGTAAAAATCTGATGATGAGGATGAAAGTGCACCAGGTGTGCTCATGTACTGAGGAATCCAGTTATGGTGTTGTTGGAAATTAGTAGAAATGGTTGAATCCAAATCCCATAGGTCTGGCTGGTGTTGAAGTACCTCTGTTTCTTGGTGCTGCCTAGCCTTCAACAGAATAGTCTGTCTGGTCCGAATTAATTCCATTGCTTCTTGACAACGAGTATGGGCAACCTGTACAACATAGTTTGTACAAGATCAAAAACCTCTGAGACGTGATGACATGATTTTAAAATACAACCCAGAAATATGTCATATTTAAACATTGAATTATTTTAAGTATTCATGAGTGTACTATGTAGTCAAAAGAAAATGTAGAGTGGTTTCTAAATGATCAAAAGAGAATGTACTTGTGAATTAGGATGACACAAAGGTTGTTTCACACAACTAAAAGAAACAACTGGTACCATAAAAGAATGATAATAAAAAAAACTTAATAATTCAAATGGAACAGCTCAAGTACTATCCAGCACCAGCAATGTTTTTAGTTCCAAACTAAATCTTTGAAAGCTTGTAATTAGTGTTATGTGTGAAATATCAGTTTACAGCTCTGTACCTCAAGTTTAGAATGTTGTCATCCTCTTTCATAAGATTTTGGTTATTAACCAAAGCTGGTAAACAAAAATGTCAGATTCACAATAAAAGATAAAAACATTTGTGATAAATATCCACCTTGCACTGATCAAGTATATTTGTTTCTCCTAATTTGGTTGCCAGTTGTTCCATTTCCTGAAATATTTCATCTGGAATTGGAGGATGATTGTCAAGATAGTCTTGAAGGGACTTTAACATCTTCATTAGATTAGATGTGGGTTCTTCAACTTCCATCTTTGACAAAAACTTCATAGCTTCTAAAGCCCATTCATATGACTGCAGGAAAAAGGAATATACAAATAAAGCTAAGTCTCTAATATTCATAGATATACCAACCACAAACAAAACTTTTAAGTTACTTTCAAAATTTAACATTAAAAACAATGCTTTCATTACAAATGTTCTAAGTTACCTAAATTATTTAGCACCTAAAAACTGAAAGACAACGAAATGTTTATGAACAATAACAGAACAAAAATATACAGATAGTTTTGTTCAGTTTGTTTTTGATACTCACACAAAGTCATTCTTGAGTTTAAAGTCATAAACTAGAGAAACTGACCACTACTTCTAAAATGTACTCATGCCCCAAGGTGCAGAGTATGAGTTTGTGGTAATGATATGCACAAAAGACACTCTTGGGTTTACAGTTCAGTAGATTTATACAAGGACTTGCAATTTACCTTTATAAAATGAGAACCTTGTGAAAGAACAAACATGAACTCAAACCTTTTCTTATATTAGCCATTCAGACAGAAGCTCTTTGGTGCAGCAAACTAAAGCCTATTTCCCAGCTAACTGTTTAGAAATCAATGTGGATACTTTGGGAAACTGAAATTTAAACCTATTCATTTACTAATCAGTTAAGCCTTACACCACTTTGTGTTTTCTGGTAAACTAAAACCTAAACTTATATCCTTGCTAGTCCCTTAGGCTATATTCATGATCATGGGGTTTTCTGGTAGTACTTAGAATTTGTTTGTTTGTTTTGGAATTTCGCACAAAGCTACTCGAGGGCTATCTGTGCTAGCCATCCGTAATTTAGCAGTGTAAGACTAGAGGGAAGGCAGCTAGTCATCACCACCCACCGCCAACTCTTGGGCTACTCTTTTACCAACTAAAAGTGGGATTGACCGTCACATTATAACGCCCCCACGACTGGGAGGGCGAGCATGTTTGGCGCGACTCAGGCGCGAACCCGCGACCCTCGGATTACGAGTCGCACGCCTTACGCGCTTGGCCATGCCAGGCCTCTAGTACTTATAAACAGTGTCTGCTCGGATTACCATAAATTGCTTAAAAGCCATACTTTAAGTTTAATGTTATCATCCTATTCTGTGTGTGTGTAGAGAGAGAGCAGCATACTACTTGAACACTTAGTTTCATTTTAATTTTGTACACAATTTTTATTATAAGCTACTTTGGCATGTTGCATCTGCCACAATAATTAAAAATGTAACAAAGAATTTTTTATCAGTAGTGAGATTTTTGTGAAGAATGATATTTTTAAACAACAATGGATTGGAACACTCACCAAAAATTTATGTAACTAATGTACCTTTAATGAAAACTACAAATGAAAAAAGTTAAGTAAACCTTTATAACAAACACATGCTGTGCAATATAAGAGTTAGGTATGTTTCAGATCATAATATTTTATGATATGTATTGTACATACTCTATCTAGATGACAGTAACACTTGGCAGCATCTTCTAAACGTTCTCGAGTATCTTCCAGGTGCTCTGTAAATGTGTTCATGTGATTTTTCAAAGACACAGTAAGTCGTTCCACATCTCCCTGTCCACTGTCGTCACTTAGAACTGGAGAATTAGTTGAGATGTTGGAAACTTTCTGATTGAGTGTGGTGGCGTCTTCCAGCAGGTCGTTTCCCTTCTCTAGTTGTTGCTGTTAGACAGAAGTTGAAGCTTGTTTTAAATAGTTATCAGATCAAGCAACAGCTAAAGGCAGGTAACTTTCTTCTGTTTAAATATACTGTGTAATTAACTAAAATTTTAGGTGTTTGCAATTTCAGATTCAAGGCTTAAAACCTGAAACTGAGTTTTTGACGGAAACATGAAATCAAACAAAATATCAAAAGTAACCAACTCACTTGATTTTTGCAACAATCTTAATGAATCATAAAATTTAAATCACTAACTCTGGATGAAAATAATATTATAAGGTTTCACCACATTAAATATGTTTGAGCCAGACAAATAAAACCTTCCTGCACACTGTTATGGATCAACCTTTAAAAACTCAGATTTTACCACATCCAACAAAACAAACAAAAACTGCTGGTACTCACAGCAGACTCAAAGCACACACTCCTTACTTCCTAGATGCAGCATCACCACCACTAACACATTATCAACCCACAATGACATAGTCAACAAGAAAGTCAATATATGAAAAGTGAGAATCAACATCAAGTTACTTAAGAACTTCAGTTCCAGGCATGAGAGGATCAGATGCATATCCTCAACAATGAATCAAATAATTTACTCAGACTTGGAGAATCTAAAGTTATTCTTACTAACTTGCTGAATATAGTTGTCAAATTACATACACTACTTCTAATAATACCCTTGAACAAGTACAAAATATTGTATTTAAACTAGACCTAATACTCTCCAGTTTTATTCCTGGAAAGAATTTCCTCCAATAGCTGAACACCTGTTACGCTGAAATTGACAACGGAAAATAAGTAAGCAAATACGTCGTTCAAATTTCGCCGGACTATGAATCGGCCTCTATACTGCAACACAGTTTCTAGGTACTATGCGGATCCATATGCTTTGAAATTAATAACACTAAAATCAAAACCTGTTAAAACAAATTTCAAGAAAAAAGTATATGATATTCTACATTGCACATATATGAATAAAATCTATTTTTCATATAATTGCTTAATAATGTTGCTTTAGTTTGTTTATTTTGACCATAAAGTAACACGAGCACCAGATGTTCAGCAGTAGTAAACGGAGCTGAAAGGGGTGGGGATAAAGTTTTGCATTGTGGGTACGAAACCTATCCTCTAACCGAGTTTTGGTTCAGCTTCAAGACACTCACAACAGCAGATCTGTTACAGGTGTACAGACTGCCGCTGGGTTTTGACTTCTCAACTAAATCTGTGAAAAGAAACAATAGCACGTTTTGAACCATGCTGAGCACGTGCCCGATAAGCACCTAAACAAAGCCGAGCACATCTGGCGGACTGTTACTGGTTGTGTCTTGGATATTAGTGCAGTGGGGTATGTCTCCGCATCTCTCTCACGTATTATAGCGCGGAGATTTTCAAAGCGTGCGTGCGTGTGTGTAATTTGCCCTTACTGACACTATATAAGCGCAACTTTACGTAGTAACACGTGCTCTTAACATCAATTAATTCTTATAAGGCAAGTGGATATTTCGTTACGGTTTCATCAAGAGATTTAATCTAAGTGAAGGTTTTTCATTTCTGCAAGCATCGTATATTTTATACGATTTTATTCAGAGGTTTATATATATTTATATATAAATATATTTCGTGCTATTTTATTTTCATTACTACAATTGCTGGCTACCTCACTGAGTTGTGCACGATATTACTGAACTAGTAATGTTAATACAAACTGATCAACACAAAAGAAACGACTATTCTGTGTCAACACTCAGTTCATTTAATTACTTATGAACGTGACTGTTTAAATGGTTACAGAACCTACTGAAATAAATAAATAATTCACCTGTAAGTAATGAATATTTTTTATATTTTTAACGGTTTAGTTTTAGTACAAAGACACATTTGGCTATCTGTCATGTTCACCACAGAAAACTGAGCCCCAGAATTTAACGTTGTAAGTCCGTAATGTTACCGCTGTCCCTTATTTTATCGGGAAGGAAAGTGCGCTATAATCACTTTAGGCCATTTGAAAAAACACGCACACACAGCACAATGTCCTTCTCTTCCGTTAAAATTAGTAAAAATGGTTGAAAACTTTCTATCACTCGGCAACTGGAAAACAACTATAAAAACGACTGATATCTTAGTAGTGAAAATGTACTTTGTTTGCAGGCTAGTAGAGCAGAGAGAAGTGATGAAATGTGGTCAGATACTGTTGTTACGTTTTGATCTTTGAAAAACATTATTTTGATCCTACTTTCTTGATTTGTATGTACCCTGTGAATTAACTTTCACCTAAATAGTTTCATTAATTGACTTTCTTGTTGAGTGCTACAAATCACGGACAATAGATTAACCATTGGGGAACGAATATCACGCTCCACTGGTTCACAGTTCCCGTCTAAAGCCAAAAGTTTGGTCGACCTGGTTACAGCGCGTCATCAGAAACTTCTGAAACAGGTGTCACAGCGTCTGGTACTCTTTTTTTCTCGTACACAAAGTGCTACCATGTGGATTTAACAATGAATAACTGTTTCAATAATCTAGAATCAAAAACAGGAGGGGGGGAAGAATGCTATCGTTTAAGTCATGTACATTTTTGTTTCATTGTTCGCGAGGGTAAAACACTTTCGGACCTTCCCCGCACTCTTGGTGAATAAAAGAACACCAACTACCGTTACTTTATACAGCACCTATTTATACGCAGAAATCTGTATTCAGATGCAAGTAATTCATCTATAACCAAAAGAACAGAGTTTGCACTAAAACATCTAGTAAGTGAAATACCATGTGAGATACAAGGAACATAGATCACATAAAACGTTATGTTATTAATTGTAGAAGTTATGGCTTCTAAACTTTTAACTTCTTTCTTAAAAATTTCCAACCGCAGTTTCGCGTTTCTGACACGTTTTTTTTTTTGTCCTCTTTGAACGTATCTCTGCAGAATGAAAAGAAACAGCATTCAGTTATATTAATCAATCGAATAAATACTAAACAACATTAAACATACTAGTAATAAAAACACTTTCAGTGGCGAACAACAACAAAATAAGCCTGACACTAAATTCACTTCAAGTCCAACCTTTATGATTAACGTTACCTTGAGTCGCGCTACGTAGAGAGCTTAAAATTACCGCCATTGTCTTCAGAATGAGTAACTGTTTCCTTGACTACCTACGGTTTGGTTAAACTTATCCGGTTTTGTTTTTATGAATCTGCATTTCAAGTGGTGTCTGTTTCTTTTTGCAACTATGTATCATATATATAAATTGTTTTTAACGTAAGCACGAAGCTGCACAAAGGACTATTTGTGTTCTGCCTACAGGGGGGTATAAATAATCTTAAATTAATTTATATACTAAACAATCTAATTATCTTGTTTACTGTCCTGCACCTAGATCTTCATTCCATCTAATGGAATTCTTGTGTTCGAACAACTTCAGTGACATAGACGAAAATAAGATTTTTAAGCTCATGTGCCTGAGCAAGTTTGAGAGGCTCTCAGACTCTCTACAGTGTAAAGTCTACACCAACCCACACTTTTCGTATTTTTAGAACATATATTAATTACCAATCAAAGCAAACTACGTTTTTAAAGACAAATTAACGATTAATTTTAGCAGAACTAATTACATATATAAAGATTATTAATAATCACTTAAAAGCTGATTTATTGGGTAATCTCGGTTGTTCTTCGTAAATATTCGAAATTGAGCCATTTATAGCTTATAAGTAGTGAAACTGAAAAGATACGGAGTTTGCAGTGGTTTATATCTCTGATGAAAATCATCAGCAATGACAGGAGAGGAAACATCTAAAGTTCGTAACTGAAAGAAATGTGGTTCTAAATGACGTCACAAGAACTTAGTCACGACTTTCTGCCACTGTAATTCTGCCACGTTCGGCTTCAGTTTACAAAGTTTTAACATGTTTTGTTCATAGTACAATCCTTGTGCATATTAATGATAGACCATTCAAACTCTTACCGTATTTTGTAATTTCGAATCATCTGGTAAAGTACCTTCTTCACACAACGAAAGACAACGCATTATTTCGAACTTTCTTGTGCTGTTGGACCACGCATACTGTTTCTACGAACTGTATAACTGAACTCCCGTGATCATTGAGACGCGCTTGGGACGGTGGAAAATGCCCGGCCCACTCTGCGGCGGTTTTACAGCTCGGGGGTATTTGAAGCCTTGTTGTCATGACAACCCACGCTTAAATTTCATAAAGTGAGCATACGCACTTAAAAATCCATTTTCTTCGGAAATATAATATCAACTGGTTCAACACTTGACATCTACAGTTTAGTTTGAATTAAACTGGTTCAAGAACATTTACACAATAATGTAGAAAAAACAAAACGCATCAGTTTAAAAAAATTCATCTAACCCCAGAGGTTGCGTTTCACTCACATGAGATTTCAATAAAGAAATGTCGAGGAGCCCAAACTAACCACGTGCGTTATAATAAAACCAGCAGAGTGTGAATTGTTTCTGGACTGAACTTTTATTTTCAACTGAGCTGGTTGGTGTTCGGACATTGAAGTTGTTTTATCCGTCTTTGGCAATGCATTTTTCTTAATTATTAGTTGAGAACTGTCAGAAGCACGTCACATGTAATACTGTTTGAACTTTATGTTAAAAGTAATTAGTATTATATGAAATAGCCAACTTCGTGACTAATCGGAGTACGTTTTGTCTTAAGTTTTAAAAAATAATAAAAATTGAAATATTAATTTATAATTAATACCAAGCTGACGCCTGTTTTCAGCAATAGGGTATTATCAGCAGATGCGCACATTTGTTTTCCAACATACGCAGCATGACACCTACTCGCATAGATTAGTTTTTAAGTTTTGAATACTAGTTATTTATATTGTTCACACCTTTACCTCCATTTAAATACATAGAAAAAAACTTACTCAAACTTAGAGAATGAATATGTAACCATTAATTAGAGGGTATACACACTTTATAATTTTTGCAATAAACTTTATTATCTAACTTTTTTATTTCTCTATAGAATAACAGTACGTTTAATTGTACATAAATATATATATATATATATAACCCCTTGTCTTTAGATTTTCGAAAATAAAAGCAATATCACCCAAAATGTCTCAATAAAACTATAAAAATACAACAAAAATATTTATTGTTATTACTTTTATAGGTATAAATATTTTATGCAAGTATTCGAAGTGACCTCAGATTATATGTTTTTAACATCTCAAAATCCAGGTTTATCAAACTAAGCACTTTTGGAAGCGTAAATGATTACGAATTATGATTCTACATTTGTTAGTAGTGTTTCATTCATGTCTTCACAAAACATATTGAATCGTACATCACTGAGTGAAAATAGATGCTTTTGTTTCTCAAATTATTTTATTTAACAAAAGCTACCTGTCTATCATGTAACAACGTCTCCACCTTAACACGTGGGTCAATTAAGTCTCTACAAACCGTTTTACGATTTGGAAGAATTTTAAAGCTTGAAATTTGTCAAAATTTTAGTTGGAAATAAAATGCCTGTAACGTTTCTCGTTATAAAATGGATTAGTATTCTTTATGGTAATTTTGATATCAGTAAAAATTAAGTGGAATTGTTGTATTTGTGTCGTTGAGAAATTCACAACACCTGTCAGCTGACATTAAGGTAAATAAACATTAATGAAGCTTTACGAATTAACCTGAGAGGATATTTTATTCTGAAGCAGGGAAGTAAGTGTTTAACATCTGAAGTATAGTGAACGGGTAGTAAGTTAATGTAATGTTATAGTAGTTGAAAGACACTAAGACAACTTACACAACATACCATACATCTTAATAAAAGTTGATGATATCGAACAAGGAATCATGGTATTAAGGAAAGGCCTCTTTGGTACTGGATATGGTAAATAAAGTAGCTTACATGTGATAAAATATGATTCTCTACTTTCACTTAATACCTACACAACACCAAGCTATACCTAGTATTGCGGTAGTGTAGGGGCAGACCCTATACAGCTAGTTAAAGCATTGTGGTTTTGATAGGTCTTACACGCATACTGACAGCAAGCGAAGGTAGCAAACAGTTTTGTGCATACTGGTTGATTTAGTAAATACTGTAGCGAATAGGAACGTGTAATATTTTTAGCAGTGTGAACGTCACTAACGTGACCAGAAGTATAGCTTTGTGAATCTCAAGCTTCATTTTTAAACCGACTGTTACCGTTTTCAATAAATATTTAGTAAATACAAAGCCAAGATGGACGTAAACAGTAAATGTATAACAAATTAAATGTTGCACTTTAGTTTAGAGGTTGTCAACCAAACACTGTTGAAGGAATTCACAATTATTCATTTTCAAAATTCGTCCTCAGGTTCGACATAACACAGCGTGATGTAACTACAGAATGCTTATATATCGGTAGTAATAAAAAAAAAAACCACTGACGTTGTCATCCATTAAAACAAACAAATTCACACTGGCTATTAAAACCTGCTTTTGTGGAGATTACACTAGTAATCGCCACTTGTCTAACCCTCTTGACACTTACGTTCTACAACAATACTCTAGGGGTAAGATGTTACGTGTTCCCCGAAATAACAGTTAACCCCCGTAACAAACAATACTGGGTAGGTTAAACGACAAATTGTTCCATTAAACCGGTGATCAAGGTTGCATTAGGTGTTTAAATACGTCACAGGTACACACTTAGCAAATTATACAATTTAGATACCTACACAATGGTTCTCCTTGTCCACTACACAAAACTGTAACTTTCAACATCGCTACTGGCACGAAACTGTTCACCTATTACCTTTATGTTTTTGTCGGCTCACCCTGTACATAGACAGAAGACGTATAATACTCTAGGTTTACATGTTGATATCGTTATGGGCGTGATGTGCGAATTAAAAACAGCACTCAATGTGGGAGCACAGCTTGCTACTTGACTTGTAACCAGTTTTACAAGTAATAAAGAAACCTTGGCCATCATATATTGACACAATTCATTCACACCAAACTGCTAGACGACCACCAGTTCAGCCCACAGTTACAATCATTGTCTCATGATGTGTTCAATGATATACAAAACAGACGCAATCTTAATTCTAGACGCTAAAGAATATTAGTGCTATGTCTTACTTCTGATTTTATAACGGATTTGAAACTAAAATAATCGATTCCGTTTTTTTTCTTTATTTTAATTTGGTTACAGAAATATACTTGATGTTTCCCACAGACACCACTTTCAGAATACCCCTTCCTTCTCCCCATGGTTCACAAGCACGAGTACTTACAATGTTAAATTCAGATTTTAATACCTGCGGTGGACATAGCACTTACAGCCTATCGTACAACCTTTGTGCTTAATAAAAACCACTACAGCAACAAACAGATATAGGACAGAGCAGACGTGTGGGTTCCAACAACAAAACGCTAACAGATTGTAATTATATACCTTTTACATTTAGCTTTACGTGTTTGTTTTTTTATCACAGCGACCTAAAGCTCTGTCACTACTTCGACAAAACGGCTACTCTCATAATTCTACTAAAAAAATGAAGGAGAAACAACGTATTACATATAATTTCTATATTACTGAAATGTATTTTAAAATCTACTGCTTTAATGAAGTAAAACGGACCTGAAACATTCAAACGTATAGTTTAACACAACATCTGCGTTTCGCAAAAACAAAAAAGGAATACACGCACATATTATGTCTAGACTTCTCTAAAAATAAGTAAAATGGTATTTATATTCATATTTCTGAAGTGTGCATTAATTTATTACGTGTAACAGAGTTTGGCTTTGGAAACGTGATGCAATAATAATTTTTTTAAGTTTAAAAGTTAAGTTTTGGAGTTTCTGCGTGAAGTTTTGTCACTTTTTATTTTGGATGTGTATAAAAAGTACTGGAGAACTCTTATAAATGCTCATATCGTACAAAATGTATAGAGTGTAATTTAAAGATATCTACTTTCATTCCTTAATATAATGCTACTAAGATAAACACACCCATACTTACCATCGCTAAAAAATAAAACTTCTCGAACTCTCCTTCTTGTTCTTTAATAGTAAGCAACGAATCTGCAACAACTTGGTGTTTGTCGAGTGTCTCCTGCCCACTTTGGCACAGCCATTCCAACACCTAGCGGAAGAAATGAAAACATTTTAATCAACGTAATTCAACTCTCAATTCATTTCAATACATTAAAGCAAGAAAACGTGCTGTTAAAGGTATTTAATAACGTTCACTGTAAAATGAGAGAGAGCTAACAGATCTACACGACTGATAGAAATTAAACTAAGATACCTATTACTAGATAATTCTGATTACACATAGTTTTAACGATTTGTTTATTTCCCTTTAAAGATTTCACTTGAAGTAACTGATGTCTTTTTATTTTGATATTTTACACTGATCATGACAAAACAGTTGATTTTTTAAATTAAAATGTATTTACATTAGTTTCTTAACAATTAATGAAAGCCGTATTTATTTAGCTTCTTAAGTATGACTGTGCCAAATCAACTGCAAAATATTTGAGCTACGACACATAACTGATTTGGTGGAAATACTTTTTTCTAACTGTATACGGATGTGTTGCTTACGAAACAATTAGGTGAACTCAGCAGATAGCCTGACTTTGCTATAAGAAAAACTCTTAAGAAACAATATTCCATCAAGTTCAACAAAGAAAACCAGTACTAAAACCTTTTTACTTTTGTTTGAAGTTAAGCACAAAGCTAACACAATGTGTTCTACCCACCATGAGTATCGAAACCCGGTTTCTCGTGTTGTAAGTCCACTGGGAGCAATAACTTTTTAAAGCACAAGTAAAAACAATCTGTAACTTGAACTATCACATATAGACTATGACCCGCTTTGTTAACGTTACAAAAAATAAAGTTTCATCATTTTCTGTTAATCAGGGAGTAATTATTCATGTACTCAAGTTTCCGTTGATGTGTCTGTGGTTTTTGAATGATGAGTGATCACACATAACCTAAAAGTTAATTTCATCAAAATTAAATAGCGTTGTAAAACCGAAGACTTGCCACTGTCTCACCAGGTGACCAATACATATACACTACGTGAACTTACATATGGTCTGATAAATAAATACACAAATATAACATGTACTTACGTACGACATGATGAATAAATATACGTACACAACACTTATATACGAGTTGATAAATAAATACACAAACACATCTACTTACATATCGATAAACAAACACACATACGCAACACGTACTTGCATATAAACAAACACACATACGCAACACGTACTTGCATATAAACACACACACGCAACATACGCATATAAATAAACACACATACGCAACACGTACTTGCATATAAATAAACACACATACGCAACACGTACTTGCATATAAATAAACACACATACGCAACACGTACTTACATATAAATAAACACACATACGCAACACGTACTTACATATAAATACACGTACGCAACACGTACTTACATATAAATAAACACACATACGCAACACGTACTTACATATAAATAAACACACATACGCAACACGTACTTACATATAAATAAACACACATACGCAACACGTACTTGCATATAAATAAATACACATACATAACACGTACTTACACATGACTTGGTATATATAATTTATTTTTCAGTTTATTACTTTCAGAAACATTATCGAACATGCATGTACCATTGTCATAGATACCACCATTTTCTTGTTTTCGTTTTCAGTAAAAAAAAAAAAACACTTTGTAAAGAATCAAGTACTCTATCTAAAAATGAGAACATAGTTATATTTGAAAACAACAACGTAACTCTCCGGTAAATTATTATTTTTTTCAAAATGAATTAAAAACCAAATGGACGGTATTTCTCGAATATTTTCACACAACAAAAATGATAATTATGTGAAATAACTGTTTAACAACCACACATAGCTATAGTCAGATCGGTGAAGCATGTAACGAAATCTAAAAGCATATATAAACACGTTCAATTGTAATAAAGTAAAAATGCAGTTTTCACTATACCTAAACAACAGATCCAGTTATAATAAATTCAAAATGCACTGTTTTCAATATGCCTGACTGCAATAATCACTGCTTTTAACAGCAAGATCTTTCATGGCATTTTGTAATGAATAACAAGTTATCACAACTCTGATGTTACTGAGTATGTGAATCAAGAGATCAAACGTTATCAGGTGTCGGACTATCAATGTACGAATGAATATTATCTAATATCTTATATATGGTTAAGGTGACAATTTTTATACGACCTCATGCATGAATATCAAAATAATCTCAAGCAACCTGATTAACAATGAAATAATTTACCAATAAAGCATGATCTCTCTTTCTGTGCGTGTACATATATAACTTTGTTGTTGTTTGAGCAACAACTGTTATATTTCACTTCATCTCGCTTCGTACAGATAGCTTAGTCTCAGACAATACAGGCTAATCGCCGTATAACACTCATCAGAATGTCTTAGAAAGGGAGAAGCCATTTTTTGTTGTTAACCATGCGTAAAGTAATAAGGTTTAGGTAGATCGGGGCTTCAATGGAAAGAAACAAAAGACGCAGATTAATTGACCTGATCTCACGACTTTAGTCTACATTTGAAATCGTGTGAATTTTTAAACGCTGACCCTTGACGTTCTTTTAAGGATGAACAACCTTGCATCAACTCCTTCCTGTCACAGGAAGAACTCAGCTATATTAATTTGCACTGAAAGGTTATCAACTGTCCACCAATAGCAATCGTTTGAAGTTTTTACTGGTCATTGTTCGTGTCATATAACAAGCAGAAACAACGTCTGGCGCGTTAATCTGATTCAAAGCCATTCTTTCATACCAGTATAAAGTTGTCAGATAACATTTTATATTCATTTTTTTAATCTACAATTGACTATCGTGTTTGCTAGTCCTCGCTTCGTCAATTTCTGGTGGGAAAAGGGCTATTAAAATAACTTTTTAACTGTAATGTTTTAAATCTAATTTAAATACACTGGTCAAACGACTAGATCAGAAATTCCAAAGTTCAAATATAGGTGTTCTTAACTCAGCACTGACCAGAAAAAGGACAATGAATCAGCATCACCCGCTACCTACGCGACTACGAACCAAACAAAAAAACTGTTACAGTTATAACTTAAGATGCAGAGCGTACTCAACAAAATTTTGAGACTCGAATCTTGGAATTTCTGACCTGCATCTTGGCTAAGCCTAACCTAAAAATAATTTATAAATCACTTGGTTTAACCTTCTTGTAATGTATTTAACAGAGATAGAAAACTACTTATGTTGTTTTCGAACAGTTCGAGAATTAAACTAATCCAAAAGTTTCTCATGCTATTTTTACAATCCTAAGAAACTCAAATCTGTAGAAATACTTCTCATTTTATATACTCTCATGTTTGATACAAATCCATATTGACTTATAGAACAAATATATAACAAGCTACACCTACATATATTGGGTTGAAGTTTATGCTTCCTTACTAACGTTTCGAGATCACCTTTAAAACAAGCACGAGCAAAACAAAAATTGCTTTATTACAAACCGTGTTTAACTGAAATGGACGAACAAATCCGGCTGAAAGAATTTTCACAGATCTTATCCGCTTATCGTTTGAAGTTCGCACAAAGTGGATGAAAAACTAATCATTTTTAAAGATATAAAAATGTTCCGATTTTATAATCTAGTGTCTTAGAGCAAAACTCTCAAGATGTGTATCGTTAGCTCAGCAAAACTTGAGGAGAAAAAAAAAAAAATAATCTTGACCCAACATTTTACTTCTTGTCTGACAGATAATTCGGCTTTCAGATTATCTCTAACCTTAATAAACAAATAAAATACTTGTTCATCTTACTCTTAGCATTTAGTGAAATTCTTAATGAATAGTTTCCAAGAAATTTTAATTTTCTATGCGATTAATTACGGAATCGCTATATTATCTTCTACAGTTCTGTCCCACCAAAAGACCAGTCTCAATCACAACGAACGTACGTTTAGATCTAAGTAATTTAATAAATATCTCGAGATTAACGGTTGAGTATCTAATGTGACAGCAACATTAAATCCATATTTTACGACCTATATAATATACATAGTACAATGGAGAGATGGATTTTTTTTAACCTGAAGGCATCTTTTGCTCATGTGCGATAAACGGCCAGATCAGAAACTCTTATATTCAAGTCTAGTCGTCTGAACTTTAAAATATTGACCAAAGAGAATGCAGCCAGCAACAGAACCCGCCGCCACTAGGGTTTTGTTATGCTCTTTGAACCCAAAATTGGGATTAATGGTGAATTTTATAACGCAATCGAAGTTTAAAGTGCGAAATTTGTTTTTAAGCGCCACTGCGTTTCGAATCCTAGACCCTTCGATCCACAGTTAGACACGTTAACCGTGCCCTATCGAGCATAATAAGAAAGGAACGTTTTTTGTTTGCTCTTTCATATTCACGTCTTACAATTCCTATAATGAATCATAGCTGAGTATAACATTATAACGCCTCCACGGCTGAAAGGAGAGCATGTTCGATGTGACGGGAATTCGAAACGGCGACTGCGAGTCGAGCGTCCTAAACACCAATAACACAGACGCAACACCAAAAGTATATCTGCATATACTTCTCAGATATAAAACGGAAAAACATGGTAACTTCTCGGTAGTCACTATGTCGTTAGCAGTTTTCGAAAAATAAGGGATTGTTTATAGTGGAAAGAGTTCTGTTTGGAGCTATAAAAAAGTGTTTTGCTATTTGTACAGTTTTATAATTGTTTGTTTGTTTTGGAATTTCGCACAAAGCTACTCGAGGGCTATCTGTGCTAGCCGTCCCTAATTTAGCCGTGTAAGACTAGAGGGAAGGCAGCTAGTCATCACCACCCACCGACAACTCTTGGGCTACTCTTTTACCAACGAATAGTGCGATTGACCGTCACATTATAACGCCCCCACGGCTGGGAGGGCGAGCATGTTTGGCACGACGCGGGCGCCAGTTTTATAATAGCAAAAATTATGTTTAAATTTTTTAACTAGTGGGACTATTTATAGCGTCTCTTTACTTAAATACTAAGTTCCGCCGTTCATCATTCTACTGTCTTCACTTCGGTACTTAGATCAGTCGTTCATTTTTTTAAATTATTGTTAATTTAAAAGAGTTAATTTTAAGTAATGAAATCACTACAATCTTGAAATTTAAATATTTTAAAGAAATGTTTAGAATAAATTTTATGACGTCAGGAACGCAAACGATGCTCATTGCACAATGTTATATCGATACTCAAAGTGCGTGATTGTCTTTTTCTGGGTCCACCGTATACCAACTATATAGATTCTGAAGATAAAGTATATGAAATTCGCCTTGAAAACGAAAACAACATAAAGGAGTAATGATCCGGTTTTCAGTAACATCGAGTTGAAATTGTTATTTAAGAAGTTAATTATTCTTCATGTAAAGCACCTTGTAACAAAAATATAATGCTGTAATTTTGACAACTGGTAACAAAAAGTGTTCGTTGAGCTGCTGTACAAGATCATCTGGTGATGGTTTTTTCTTTTACACTCGTAATGAATCCCGCCTTAAGATAATGTATACAACAAACACGATTATCTGCTGGTTCTGTTTATCACACTGCTGCCTACCTTTCTCGCCCCTGCATCTTAAATCTAAATATATGTAAATAAATATAACCCTTTCTTTTGAATTAATAAGCCTAAATTACTTGTAATAAATGATTAATGAGAGAGGACGCATATTAGTTATCCTATAACTCACTACTTGTATCTCACGATGTGCATTACGTCATTACTGACGCATTCACGTTCATAAATAAAGACAACAGCGAGAAATACTCCTACGTAGGGTAATAAACAGTGTATCAGTCCGGTCGTAACAAACTACCAAGCCATCGTATGTTTTAAAGCAATTCTTTAATTAGTTTTCCTTTTACGGTTTTCAAACGTGCTGTATAATTAGTTTTACATGCAATTCTGCTATCCACTAAGAAAACCACTTAAGGCACGTTAGTTTTGTAGTTTCACACTCAGCTACAAAAAAGGCTATCTGTACACGCAATAACCATCCTTAACTTTGAAAGTGACAGACAACTGGGAAGGCAGTTAACAGAATCCATCACCAACACTTGGATTACTCGTGTTTGGTCGAACTGAGGGATTTGCCCATTCTTATAGCATTACCACAGCTCAGAAGTGCTAAGCATGTTTTTACAACAAACAGACGACCACCATGAAGCATTTGGATTCACAGTGCAGTTCGAACACGCTGTTAATCCTCTAGTATGAACACAATTAACGAACCCTCCTCGCTAAATTCAATACGATTCTTTTTGTGCACAACGCAATACATTCAGATCTCAACGTGTATTTTCTGCTTTAAATACGCATTTTCCATTACACAGACCAATCAAACGAGCCGGATGCAGTTCTCAAACAATTTATATCGCGTCTACCAGTTACAGAACCATTGATCTCTATTAACAGTTACAAACTGAGGGACTTTCAGTTTCTCTGTACAATAGGAACACCTTGTTAGACACACACGACGGGTGATTATGTTAAAACATAGCAACGTAGCCAGTTTAGTATGTTAGTTGAAGTTGTTTTGACAACCTCCATGTTAAACGGAGTTTGTTTTTAACTTCGCAAATACGGTCCAATGCAACGAACTTAGAAGCAGTTTTAGACGTTTAACCTCTTAGCTTCACCAGAAAGACTGAAAAGTTAAACCTTAATTTTCATCATCTGCCACATGAAGAAGCAAAACTTACACACTCAGTCTTCTTTCGTACAAACGGAAATCTGCTTATATACACAACTGATTACCCATCATTAACAGATTTACACCGGAGAAGCTATACTGTAAAAATTTACACATGTATAGCTCGCACATAAGAGAATAAATAATAGGCACAAAACACCTGAAACTATAAAGGATTTAAAATTCTACATATAAAATCCACACGGATATAATGAAACGTTGAAAACAAGTACTAACACAAGGTTTAACATTCTGTCTACCTCATCAGGATCTACACTACTCAATGTCTATCGCTTTTAAGACTTTTTGTTTCTGTTGAAATCAAATTCAAAGTTTAAGTCAAGAAATCTGCGTTGCTTTCCTAATTCTAGTCTTACTAATGGACGTAAAATGATAAATAATTTTGTTTTGAAATTCGCACAAAGCCCCACTCCAGGTCTATCCGCGCTAGCCGTCCCTAATTTAGCGGTGTAAGACTAGAGGGAAACCAGTTAGTCATCCCAACCCACCGCCAACTCTTGGACTATTCTTTTATCAATGAATAATGGGATTGACCGTCACGTTATAACGCCCCCACGGCTGGAAGGGCGAGCATGTTTGGTGGGACGGAGAGTCGAACCCGCTACCCTCAGATTACGAATCGAACGCCTTAACCCACCTGGCCATAAGGAGAAATGAAAAAGATGAAATTTCCAATGCGAAATGAAAGGTCTACAATTCTATGCGACATATATTATTTGGCTTATAAAATTAAATTAAAATGTATTTACTCAAATTTTGCCTTACAGTCATTCATTAGCACGAAACAAAAGTAATATTTTTTGTTATTCTTAACTACAAAAAACAAAAAACGAGGTTAAATTTTCAGAGTTATGTCACGAGATAGTTTCTTCCTTTCACGCACCATATGAAGCCAATTCTACAACAAAATATTGTCATTTGTCTGTCTAATCAAATAAAGCTAAAATTCACTAAAATCTAACACGCTCGCTGAAAAACTATTCGTAATAATTATGTGTAAATTTCTCTAGAACTTACTTTTCCTGGAGGTTCGTGCCCGTATCTTAAGGCGCAGCTCTGGGTGATATTAACATCACTAGGATCTCTCGTTGGCGCAAAATTTAGTCGACACATGTCGTAAAAGTAGTGTAAGAAAACTACACTTTACCACAAACGAGTCTCTAGAACTTCTGCTCTCTTTCGATTGTTGATAGGTTTTAATAAGGACCAAAGATTCCAGGACAGTTCAACTTCATCATCCAATCACAGCGCTTGTGTTGAAAATTTTAATGTTCCCACTTATACATCTATGTTATTGCAAGAGAACGCCTGAATAGATAAACATGACACACTCCTTAATAAATCTCACTAGGGGGTATTTTAAATTATAGATTGATAGCCAATGATATGCAGCGACTGAATAATTCTAAAGACAGCCATGGAGACGCCATTGCGTACGTGCCCCAAGTCACGTACACCAGCAATAGGCTTCGATATATCTCAGTTAGGCCTGTAAATTATAAAGTATGGTTCAATAGTGAACGAACCTTAACCAGTTAGTTTCCTCAAGAGGTCCTGATGAACATCTATAGAATATGTATCGCCAGTAATGAAGCAACCAAAGCTGTCCAAAATCGGGAAGCACTCTCGTTATAAGTTATCGTGGACTCATTAATTATTGTCTTCATTAATTACAGATTCTTGCCAAAGGCAAAGTTAAGAATGAGTCATCGAAGACCAAAGAAATTCGCTAGTCTAACAAGTCAATTTTTACTTTTACACAGATTAGTGTTAAGTTTCTATCTGGATCACTATTCAGTGTAAATGTTTTTTGTTCGAAACAGTCTGGACTCCACATCATATATATTAGTTATCCTACAACCTAACTATGCTTCGTGTACAAAACACTTTCACCGTCTTAAACCTAATAAAAAATGATGTTTTTCTTGTTTTGTTGTTTTTATCAGTATTATAACCTATTTGACTTATATCCAGATAACATTTAAGTTCTGTAATACAAATAAATGTTTTGGCTCCACGTAAAACGAACATGATTGCAGCACTGTTTTATTTTGAAGATTAATATAAAATTGTATACCAATTTAAATATTCAAAAGTAAACCACAGTGAAACTTGTAAAAGGCATGAAGTAGATATATGGGCAGGCTTCCGTATTTACTGTGGAATACATCCTGTTCAAAGGAGTAATCTGTAGCTTGTTTACTACTCTCTTCTCTAGCAGTCAACATAATAAACATGCAAGTAACACCACGCACTGTGATGTAAGCACAAACTCTTATCTAGGTGCTCGACAAGGTTAAGTTAAATCTATTGGAACTTGATATATCTAGTTCAAAAGTGAAGCAGGTTGTTCGCTGTTCAATTAAGGAAATTTTATTATTTGCGAGTTTCCTAGACAAACTTAAAATAAAAACCACGTGTATACACATGAAATCAATGTAAAGGTAAATAAATGCATCATACAAAGGTAATTACTTTATAAATCAAAAACGACAAACCAGCGAAACATTTTAAAACTCTCGAGAACAAACAGAAAAGACGCCTAAAAATTTAAAAGCAAATCTTTCCAACGGATGCATTTAATGAACGGGTGTGTTAATGTCCAAGGCTTTCCAACTCGTGCGTTTAATGAATAGTTTCCACTGCACGCTGGACACTTCTATACAAACTAAGTTACTAAAATTCAATTTTCAAATGTTCACTGCGTACTGATCTCCTGTGATGTAAATAATGGGTCTTTTCTTAAAGATTTCCGTGATGCATAAAAATATACTGATATTCATTACATAAAATCACACAGCCCCTTGTCAAAGGCTTAAGTAAATAGGCTCAAAATCGACGAGTCAAACATTGTAACCTTTAGAAAACTCACTTGCTAAGACAAAAGCCAGTTTTAAAAAGGTTAAATTTTAGACATGGTTCACTCCTTTTAAAGTTAGAGGCAACTCTTCAAGCGAGTAAACTTTCCCAGAGGACCATGTTTACTCAAAGAGAGAGTACTTTGACAGATGAAATTTATCTTTATTTGAGAAACGAATCACTTGGCTAAGATCGTTTGGCGAAGAATCGGTAAAATCCACTGTAGATAGATGTATCCAAGAATGAATTAATCTTTTAAAAATTAGAGGTTCCTATTTTCCGAATTAAAACCCACAACTGGTTTAGGCGATTTTAAATGCTTAATCTAATTTAAAATAGGGTCGTACGATTGGAGATTCCGTGTTCGTGCCCCTTTATAAAGAGAATAAATTACGTTTCACTCACTGGGGTCGTGAGTTCGTTAAAAGATTGATAATTTTTACTACTTCACTAAATTTGGTATAAATGTTTGTTGGGTCAATGCGGAGATGCATGCAAGTTTGTGGTTTACCATTTTGTGTTTTGGAGGTTTTTTGCGTTGTTTTTTTTAGAACTACATACAAGGGAGTAATCTTTTTATATCTTAAGATATCCCTTCATTAATCCTGAATTTACATAACGTACGTCCATGACAGTCCAATGATGCACAGTGGGCTATCTATGGGTATCTAGTCCCGAATTCTGCGTTAGCAGTCTTGAAATTTATACTTTTCGCGCTAAGATATATACGATATATTCGACTGACAGTTCTTGTGCACAGTTTAAATAAAAGCAGCTGACGACTCTAACGTTTTAAAATGACAATTTAAAGATATATACAAAGAGTGTGTGGGGTTGTGTTTTCTTATAGCAAAGCCACATCAAGCTATCTGCTGAGTCCACCGAGGGGAATCGAACCCCCTGATTTTAGCGTTGTACGTTCGTAGACTTACCGCAGTACCAGCGGGGAACTATATACAAGGCAAATCTACACTCAGCCGACACAGTTTGCCCCTGAAGAACAAAGATTCATCATTCGAAAAGCGCTAGGGTTATGGAGTTTTTGTTATTTATATATTAAGACCTTTTGAACATACGCGATTTCCTGATATCGTGAATCTAACTTTGAGCCGATAGACTAAAGAAAAGGCGTTAAGTCAAATCAACTCCATTTCTTGAACTTCTCGTGTGGTTGAATAATGTGATGTTACCATCACTCCTGTAACGAACTCATTAATCCAAAGTGCATAATATGACTGCTGTGGAACGCTACCCATGAATCGTGGAATTAATAGTTCCAGCTCGCATAACCGTGCAAACTTAAAACATTTAGCTCAAACGCTGGAGAGCTAATAGATAAAATAATCAGCATGCAGACAAATATAAGTTCAGTTTAACTTTTATTTCTTGCTGTAAGTAAATAACATAAATGGTAAAAAATGACGAATAAAACACTAAGTGTTTGTGGAAATTCTTCAACAACGTAGATCATTACAGAAACTGGCATTACACAGTGATGGCGCTTCTACGTCCAGGTTGGACTATTTGTTTTTAAATATAATTCGGTATTTCATTGAAACCCTGCACATTTCCCAGTTTTACCTGCATAGATGTTCTCCGACATTAATTCGATGCTTAAAGAAGGCATGAGGTAACACAATAACAATTTATAAATCTCGGAGAAAGAAAATATTAGACTCGGCGACAAATGGAGCTCAATGGATACAACAAATTGAATACCTAGTGTTCGTAGCCAGCTAAAAACTAGCGCCCAAAGTGGTGTTTCTTGTATAATTCTTGTAATGATGTTCTATAAATCCTTGTTAGGATAGATGACACTACTACGTTTACAGGCAAGACTTGTTGAAACTGGAGCTGACATTCTGCTACTTAGACGATTGTAAGCTGTGTACTGGTGTAATATATATTTATTCTGTGTGCGAACAATGTACTAGGGTTTGTAAGCATCCACTATTTGGGTTCGAACATGTAATCTCGTTGCGAACTGGGGATTGAATTTTCACTCTTTGGTTGTGAATATAAATATTCATTCTTTAGTTATTATAATGTGGGATCCACCAGAGGAAGTACGTCCATTCTCCTCACACACACGCACACAAATTGTTTCTAGAGCTGTTTTCGATAGTCTCTTACCACTTAAAGCTGACCTCTCGACCACCAACCGCACTAAGTTATGTTGCCTCTTTCTGAAAATTCTTGATATCTGCCAGTAACAAAATTCACACTGGGTATGATCATTTGACTGCGCAAACATGCGCGCAGTAAAAGGAATTACATGCAAAACTATTTATATTTTTTTGTAAATTAAAAACTAAAATTCTGAGAAAAAAAATAGAAGTATCCTACTTACCCCCCATACAGAAGCACACTTACTACCATCTTGGATAACGCTATTTTCCACTATTTCATCCCACGCTTCACCTTATGTTACATATGGTAAGAAGTGGTTTTATCGAGCGATCTTTCACATGAACCAACAACGTGAAGCGAGTTGTTTACAATAAAAGGCTTTGTGTATAGGGTTTGGTTGGTGACCACGAATGATACTCCCGGAAAGCAACTTTACCTTTTTATATTGATGAAGTCAATTCTTTATTTTTCCTAAACGTTTGTACAGCTTGAGTCAACATTAAACGAGTTTTGTTGTTATATTTGACAGGTTTGAAACCAGTTTCGGTGCAGCTAAGGAGAATCATGTAGAGAAGCTATGAACAACGTTTTACACCACCAACAAAAGTCTGTTACTTTCACCTATAACCTATGAAACCCCGAATTATTCTACAGTCTATATAAGCATTCAATCATCATAAGTGGACAGTATTTAGGAGTTCTTATATTAAAAGCAATGCCCTGAATTACGGACCTGTGTAAGGCACACGAAGATCGTTCTTACAATACATTTCTTCCCATAGTCAACAAAAATCTACTCGAGACAGTTTCAGTCTATCTTTGATCAAAAACACTGTCTCTAATATCAATAAATTCAAGTAGGCGGCTCTTTCTACGTTGAAGATAACTATGTTTTCGAAGGCTCTAATCAAAATTCCTTCTACTTTTTGTCTAAAACTAGATCCTGTAACAAACTATTTACAAATTTCTAGGACTTCAATATACACTACGTGTCCTTACCCAAGTACGTAACACTTATTTCACTATAGTTTAAACTATCTTATATATGTAAAAACGGCTGGTTTGGGTTGAGAAAATTTTTTATGCAGAGAAGCGAACAACGTTTCGACCTTCATCGGTCATCGTCAGGTTCACAAAGAAAGAAAGAGGTAAATGACCGAAGAAAGTCGAAACGTTGTTCGCTCCTCTGCATAAAAAAAAATTTTCTCAACCCAAACTAGCCGTTTTTACATATATACATTTCTCTACAAGTGAGTTTTCTCGTCATCACTAAGTTTAAACTACCAGTTCTGTCCAAGAATATTGAAATCAACTTGTTTAAAGCCAAAGTTCTAAACATCTAAAGTTTGAAGCTTACGTATTTTTTATCAATATTATAAAACTGTAAACAACTGGTTTTCGTTTTATTTTTAGTATTATGTATTTGTATAACTAAAAAGAATTTTGCCACATTTTGCATGCTTTTTGTTTTTGTATCAAATTCAGGGCTGTAGATACTCCAACACTATTCAATAGGTTTAATGGCATTATTTATTTAAATGGCAAATATGAAATATCATCCAAATCCCAACAGTTTGTGAGAATAAAGTTCACACTGTGGCATTTATTTTTAAAAATTCCGTATTTTTAATCACTAATTTATAAGAATTACACAAATATTCAAGGAAGTATAGCAAACGACGTAATCTGTCGAGTTCTTAGAATATTTGTATTTTTATGCTATATTCTAATATTAAATTACTATCTAAATCTTAATATCTGTCATATCTCAGCAGGCCTGATTAGCCTTGATAGTAGGCGAAAGGCCTCGTTGGTGTGACTGACATATCACAACATTCTTCTTCACTTTTGCTCGTGTGTATGTGTTTTCTTACAGCAAAGCCGCATCGGGCTATCTGCTGAGCCCACCGAGGGGAATTGAACCCCTGATTTTAAGGTTGTAAATCCTTAGTCTTACCGTTGTACTAGCGGGGGGGGGGCACTTTTGCTCATAATTTCTAAGACTTTAGCTACAGATGGCACTACTGTTGACTAACAAAGAAGAACAATAAACATCTGATCCCATCCCTCTCTCTACACAGTTACTGGATTTTCTGTTACTGAAGTGCATGACAGAATGTATTTTTGACTCTAACTTTTTACTTTGCATCTTTATTAAAGAGATTAATGAACCAAATAACGCAAGACTATGTGGAGAATTACGGGCTGTATTTAAACAAAGGGATGGTATTTTTTGGGGTAGGGGTGAATCATTTCTCTACTCATAATCTGTTTTGTTTATTTTCTAATTTCACGCAAAGCTGCACAAGGACTATCTGCGCTAGCCATCCTTGATTTAGCAGTGTAAGACAAAAGGGAAGGCAGCTAGTCATCACTACCCATCGCCAACTCTTGGGTTACTCTTTTACCAAAGAATAGTGGGATTGACCGAACATTCTAACGCCCCCACGGCTGAAAGGGAGAGCATGTTTGGTGTGACAAGGATTCGAAACCGTGAATCTCGTACTTCGAATCCAGTGCCTTAACCACCTGGCCATGCTGGACCCTCATAATCTGAAAATAAATATTTTTTACAGTTGATGAAAATATACAATCAAACTTTGAAATTCTTTAAACTTCGGCTATATTTTCCACAACCGATCTGTAAGTTTGCAGAACGTTTTAACATTGTTTTTCAAACTACTTAATAAGCTTTTGTCAATCTGTACTTAACTGTACTAGTTCGTATATTTTTTGCTCTATCTGTTTCTCAAACTCAATTTCAATTATTCTGTTTGTTAATTTATCCATCAAACCGGAACACCTGAATGCATCTGTTAAAACATCCATAAAGACGGAACAACTGAATGAATACGAAGAAAAACAATTAAAACTGCTTTACGAGAATAAATAACACTTGCATAGCCGTAAATGAAACATGATCATGGCCGACAATCCCACGTTCTCTCATCTGGAGAATTCGAAACTCACGAAATGTTGAACACAAATCAGGCTTTACCTACTGCTTATCTTATCTCACCATATCAAGGTACAATAAGGAGTTCTAATTAACAAGGACCTAAGAGGACTTTTAACTTTGACAGAAATGAAGGGTAAAGATCACAAAAATTCCCACTCTTGGTCAGTGTTTTTACGTGTACACACGTACCAGAGGTAGATATATTTTAAGATTTCCCACGACAAATGATGCCTCCCGCCAACTCGTTACCTTATAGGTGGCGTCTTGTGCGTATATTTTCTTTAGGTATTAGATATGCAAGTATAACAAAAGAAAGCATTCATTATATATAAAAACTCGTAGCTTTTCAAGTAATATAGAATTAACTGAAGACAATGTGAATATACATTTCCAAGTTGAGCTGTACATATCTACAGTTATACATGTAATACAAAAAATTATACGTGGACGGGTGCCTAAATTGAAAACAAAGAAAATTCACCACACCACTGTCTTTATAGCATTCACTTATTGTTGTTTTTTAAATAAAATCGGACAACTATATAAAGTTCTATAATGTGATATATCTTTATAAATTACACGTTTTTATCTCGCTAGATACCAGTTCGATAATACAGTCCTGCGAAGCTTCGATTAAATATTTTCGAATTTATATCACGGTCACCCTTAGAATCAAGTGTTTAATTCAGTTATAGACTGGGACCTATTTGTTTTTGTTGTTACACTTTTGCACCAACCTTCTTCCAGATGTTTACGTACATTACATCTTTGTGCCATTCTATATATGCACAGTAGATTCCATTTAAAAAATAAATGTGATTCACAGGGCCCTACTTGATAGCCTTTAGTTACCTTCAGAACCTTCTTGCCTCCTTTAATACGCTCTTCTAAGAAGTAAATGGGTCTGACACACACGTTAACAGTTTTTATACTTACACAGCTGCACAACTGACTTAATCACATACCGTTTCGGATCTCTAGCCGCGTGTGGAAATCGTAAGACAAGCATTTTAACAATAAATAAAGAGACAAAGGAAGAGACTGCATTACAAAGAATTATTCTAAAATAACCAACCAGACAAAGAACAGTGTCGTGAATAACGTGGTTTATAGGTAGACTTAACAGTTTCTGCGGTGAGAAGTCCAGAAATGTTTCTTCTTTTGTGATATAAGGGTATGGGTGTGGTATTCCATAAAAAACAACATAAAAACGCTACAATGTATTGTTCACTACACATTCTTACCTACTCAACTGGTAACCTATGAAACACTTCAGTTTTTCTCTAAAGTTATTTTACTAATATTCATTATCGATATTATTGTCAACTTTTACATCTATATTTACATATTTTAAATTTTTAACTTTGTATAAATATGGATTAAGAACTAGTCTAACTCTCCTAAACAGGCCAAGTATTGTATTTGGATTATGCCTGATAATATCGTTCACTTAATGATTAGATGCATTATAATTAGCAGGGGTGTTAGAGTTTAACCACATATGGACTTGCTATAAAATTATTTTTAGTCTATTTTTAGTTCTGGTTTAAAAAAAACAAACGGAGTTGGGTTACTTCTGGACAGGACTTTCTAATAATTGCAATGTCTGAGTTTAAAGAAATAAAAACAATAACTGATTGTTTTTTTTATTGAGAAATGTTTTGTTAGACAAGTTGCTAGTAATTTCAAACAATCCTACCTCTGTTATAAATGTTATACAACAAGCGTTAATTTCACTATATTAATACGTGCCCGATTCTCTGAATATTTACAATATCGTATATGCCGCCCGATATGCGTGATCAGGAAACGGCCAAGGCTGACGAGGTACAAACAAATCATTTTTTTTTTCTGACTAGAACATTGACTATTATAAGGCAGAAAAACAGTTACATATATTAATTTCCACCTACAAGTAACCCAGAGTTCTAGAATCAGCTTTTAACTAGAAGATACACCTATTGCTCAACCCCATAGAAATATTAAATATGATTTCTTACTTCCATTAGGGTTTATAGATAATGCAGGAGTTTTGACATGCATAAAGAAAAGCGTAAAAAGATAAGACAGGTAGGTCCATGTTTCCACACTTAATGCGCACGAAGTGAGGCTCTGTAACGATAAGACAGGTAGGTCCATGTTTCCACACTTAATGCGCACGAAGCGAGGCTCTGTAACGATAGACAGGTAGGTCCATATTTCCACACTTAATGCGCACGAAGCGAGGCTCTGTAACGATAAGACAGGTAGGTCCATGTTTCCACACTTAATGCGCACGAAGTGAGGCTCTGTAACGATAAGACAGGTAGGTCCATGTTTCCACACTTAATGCGCACGAAGTGAGGCTCTGTAACGATAAGACAGGTAAGTCCATATTTCCACACTTAATGCGCACGAAGCGAGGTTCTGTAACGATAAGACAGGTAGGTCCATGTTTCCACACTTAATGCGCACGAAGTGAGGCTCTGTAATGATAAGACAGGTAGGTCCATGTTTCCACACTTAATGCGCACGAAGCGAGGTTCTCTAACGGTGATTTTTAATAAAATCTACCACCAACCACGCGGTTTCGGTTATCACGATCAGCGCAATTTTTTTATTTTTCGTTCAAATAATTAAGTACAACATGATAATACAACCTAAATTGCATACACGGGTTACGACGTATCCTGAGACAATTTTGTTTTAGCTCAAAGTCTGCACTATGGTCTAGGCGCGCGCTTTCTGTTATAGAACAGGGAGCAATGAGAAACATCTATAAGGAATATTCACGTCACAGGAGAGGAGTCGATTATACTTTTGAAGATGGAAGCTGTGAAAACGACCAATCTGTAGAACAAAACACTTTTGTACAAATAACACATGATTCAATTCTATACACGACTCGTTCGGCGAAAAAAAAAAAATTCCGTTAGGAACAGAAACATTCAGAAATACATTAATGTATATAGATAAGCTATTTGTTGTAACAGAGAAAAATACCTCAAGTTGAGCCTGAAAAATACATTATTATATGCTAAACTAAATATACAAAATGTGTTAAATAGATTCGAAGTACATAATCACATAATACCAATAGTCATGTCTGTAGGTGTGAAAGTACCCTATTCTGAATCCGCAAAATCACGGCGATAGCTATATAAAATGTTAATCAAGTAATATATGTGTACACACAGGGTAGAGAAATTTATACAACGGACTAATTTTTAAAATATGAAATGTATAGTTTAGTAATAAGCATACTGAATAATAACATTTCTAGATCTTGTTACGTAACAGCCACCTCACTCGATCTTAAGTAATAAAACCTTAAAATATCCAAGTAACAATCTTACTGGATCGCACCAAGTAAGAGTAACTTCTCACGTCATGTAAAGTAATAACCTTACTAAATGACATGAAGTGATAACAGCTGTACCAAGAATAGATGAAAAACGCTGTTTTAACACCACTGACTCTCACTGGTGCACTAAACTGTTAGTAAAGAATCTCAACGAATGTTTTTATATACAGTTTGTGGAGGTTTCTTGGTATTTACACATGAAAAAAAAACATATATGCACAGTTTTGTGTTCCTAGTTCTTATTGAAATACACACTAATATGTTAATAAGTTTCAAACTAAGCCTATTTACTTGGTATTTTCGACATTAAGTAGATTTGTATTGTGTTATGAGCGGAATAACATCTGTGGCTTGTGGTATGATTGGTATTGTATGCTTTCATAAATTTTACTTTAAAGAGGCGTACTTCGGGTTAGTGACTTGTTGAACAAGCTATGAAACTTCAGGAAACTAAAAATAAACCTAGCAATCAGTATCATTAATTAAACGCGCCTTTCATATTTGTTTACTTATGAAAACTGGCATTGTTTCACGAGTTCTCAACGATATGTTTGGCCATAATCCTAATAATATCTCGCAACGTTCGGCCAGCTTAAGAGTTTTAGGTTAGTCCTCAATGCATACACTAATCTAACAGTGCAAAATGATATTTTATAATAAAAGTATAATAATAATAATAATAATATAAAATTTAAAGTGTAATGACATAAGATATATTAAATGGCGTGATAAATACTTTTAATAAAAGTAACCGCATAAAAATAATAATAAAATAGAATAGCTTACTTAGAGAACACAGAAATAAGAAGCCTAGTCTCAACAGTCCAATCGTTAATATTCACCTGAAGATTAGCAGTAAAGTCTGTGGAATTTCAATATGAAACAAATTCATCTCGTAGTGTAAAAATATGTTTTTAATAAAGACGTTTGTGTATCTCTTCATTTATCGATAATATAAAACACATTTTTTTCTATAACACCATTTTTAACTGTTTGAAATGCACCATATTTAGAGTTACACTGCATATATTAGAATCTGGGGTAATTCACGCGCTTTCTTACTCACCACTATAAACATACGTTTTCACTACTACTTCAATAAGATTAGCATTAGAACATGCCAAGTATTCAATGGCGTGAATCTACCTGTCTCAATAAGTTTTTGTAAGTTTAACACTATAACTTGGTAAATGTGAAGCATAGTTAACGCGCGTATTTTTTTTCAGCTTCGATTCTTACCAATTTAGAAGCAAATTTACTGAGATTATTATTTACAAATAATTGAAATCATTTTTTCTAAAGAATAAATTAAGAACTGATTTTACTTGGTTAACAAGTACAGAGTTTTGTTTGTCAGTAAACCTGTTAATTAAAGAAAACAACTGCTGTAAAACCACAGAATCCGGTATGATGTATGTTACACACCTGATGGGTTTCTTCTTCGAAAGTTTTAACCTGCAAATATTCTCCCAGTTTTTTCAGTCTTTGGTCTGCTAGTTGGGCTAATTTGACCGCGGTCGTTTTTAACTCGTTGTGTAGGCTTCTTGCTTTTCTGATTGAATCTCTGTAAACATAAATAGATTTGACAGTCAAACTTTTACAGTCAAATAATTTAATGCTTTTCCCTGCTACAAGACTCGGTGTAAAACATTGGGCTAGAATACTCATTTTCTACGTAACTCATGTAAGACACTTCAGTGGTTACTGAATGGACTAACTGTAATATTGATGACAGTTCAAATATTTTGTGTGGGATTTCTATGCTATTACGAAGTCTATAACCAAGTCAGTCATACTTAATATGCTTAAGAAATAGTTGTGTCCACGAAGCCGATAGGAGTCAATATGAATCTATCGATAATTCTAAGATAAAAGTACAATTCGAGGACATTTTTAATGATATATTTCCAAATGCACTTTATAATATATCAAAGCGTCACCTAGTGCAATATTCGCACAATGCTAAAACCGAAGTAAACTTCGATAGAATAAAGTAAAGAGTGGCCCATGTTTTTACAAGTGGTGGTGATATTGTGCCTTAGTTCATACGCACCAAGTATTAGTATTAAGATCCACAAACATCTTTATCGTAGCACCTAAATAAAGCTTGGATTAACAGCGTCACGTTTTTCACCTACTTCTGGCGAATTATTTGTCGAACTGTCGAAACTGTAGCATAAATCATGTTTAATCACAACATTTTGAAAACTTGTTTTTAATAGTAGTGTTTCATTTAAGTTTGTTTCTTTAAATATATTCACAAAAGGATTTTCTGCGCTGGCCGCGCCCCAGTTATGAAGTGGCATCTAGGAGAACTTGTTACCAATTCGTGAGCTAATCTAACAGTTCGATTTGACCTAAACTTTTATAAGACATACACGGTCTCAAAGTGCGAAATACGAATTGTTTGTCGTCAGCTGGACGCGAGCCGTGGACCTTCAGATACAAGTCCGACACATTAATCACTAGGCCACCTTTTTCAGTGACGACCTATTCTGTAAAAAAACAAACGGGAAAAACGTTAGCCCAGTATTTACACAAGTAGTTAGGATTCAGTTTCAATTGCTAAAGCATGCTAAGTTATATCTACCTCATAAAACCATTGTAACATAAAACATAAGAGGTTTAAAATTAACTTGCAGTTAGTTTATCAAGTGAAAAAAACAACAACAAAATATGCAAAATAATGCTGATAGAACACTTGTATACAAGGTTCCAGTTTTAGCAAAAACAGTATTAGAAATCTGAGTATGTTATTTGTAGATTTATCAGCACTAAGCCTTATATTCTACCATATCGTGTTCCTGGAAGAAGCTCGTTTTATCTATCCAGTAAGTTTAAAGTTTACATAACTGTATTAGTAAGATGGTTATATACTTGACTTAAGCTTTCTAAAGGTACAAGTAAATACTTCCACATTTCCTTTGAAGCAACTTTTAATCATTTATAACCAAATAAGGATAACACTGAAATGTTAATTTTACGAATTTAGTCTCTGCTGACCTATTGTCATCTTAATGAGTTTATTCGCTAATCGATAAATGACTATTTATGAGAGAAATCAGCTGCAAAAAATTCTACTAACTCATTGTCATGACCGTTTAGTGTAGCCAGTATTAATTATTTTGTAAGTTAATACTTCATGTTTATTTATTTTTATAATAAGGAAAGTTAAAAGCAGACAGACGACTGTTGGAAGCTGTGTTTACTGATGTTGAGATAATCCAACGTCGTATTCTGTGTTAACTATTGACGAATCCTTAACCCAACACACATATACTTACTGTATATATATTAAACATTTTAGTTTTGTTTTTAGTAAATAAGTAATCAGTAAATAAGCCAGCGTTCAAATACCTAGCATATACTTAAAAAAAAAAGACATTGACGAACGTACATTGTAAAATAACATGGTAGCATTTGCTGAGCGAATAACTATATATGTTGAATACATGGGTAAGGCTGACCACAAGAACCCTTATCTGGATGTAAGAAAGGCATTGTTTATATTTGGTGGTGGTAAGATCGTCATGGAACCCTTGATATCTTGAAGTTGAAAACTAATTATCCCGATTGTATGTTACAACTAGACTGAACGACAAACATTTTTAATCTAACAGCTTGACAATCGATTCTGTCCTAGAAGTCATCATCTTCCCCCCATGCTATACGTGTAATATTTTTAATTCTCAAACAATCAGAGTACTGTGTTTGCTGCTATATGATATATAATTCATTGTATTTTGAAAGACATCTTAACATAACAAGTTAACAAGAATTTTACTTATATAAAGAAATTACTATCTTCCAAACCTTTATTGCTCAACTACCCGAGATAAAAATCAGGAAATCTTTGTTGCTTTCTTATTTCTGATCTAATACTGTTTATTAAAATATAGCGTTATCCAATATCCCATTTACATAAAATACTCAACTGTTATTAGTGAATACATTAAACATAACACCATCCCGATTATAATTCCCGAAATATGACAATGAAAATAAAGTACAAATTATATCTCTAAAATATAGTGTCCCAACTTTGACCCCTGACCTTCAAAAGTTAATCACGTCTAGAATTTTGCATTCAGTACTTGTTTTATAAGTTTGGTAAAAAATTATTATCGAGACGAACGGACATGTGCAAATCAACATACCGTCCTTCTTCGCAGCGAGGACTCCGTCGAAATTTAATAGGGATGTGAGAGGGTCAGGTGCTATTTGTTTTAAATTTAGAGTACAGCTACATAAGATCTATCTGCGTTAACCGTCCCTAACTTAGCAGTGGTAGACTAGAGGGATAGTAGCTAGCCAAAAGCACCCGTCGCTAACTCTTGGGCTATTCACTTACCAATAAACACAGTGAAACTGACCGTGACATCATATCACCCACACACCTGAAAGGATGATCATGCTTGGTGCTGGAGATACGAAACAGCGACCCTGACTAACCACCAGGGCATAAAGTCTTTAGACGAAATATACTCAGTTTGGACGTGGTTGGCTTACTGAACAACAAATCCAAAGGTCTAAAGTTCGAGAAGTGATGGTGCTTAATATTTTCTTATTCCCAATTTCAGTTGTGGGTACATTATACACGTAATAATTAGTACCATTATTCGTTTCAGAAGCATAACAAAGCCCAAGGGGTGCTGATGGCTAGTTTTAAGCCCCCTCTGACAACACTTCAAGATTAAGGACGGCTGTACTTGAATTACAGGGGTGTCTGGAGCAAAACCAACGTGTCGTATAAAGTTTGTTTTGTTTGAAGTTGAGCACAAAACTACACAATGGACTCTCTTGTGCTCTGCCCACTATGGGTATGGAAACCCAGATAATAGCGTTGTAAGTCCACAGACATACCACTGTGTCACGGGGAAGCGTTGTTAAATTGAAAATGTTAATCTGTATGCAAAATTACTAGAATTAGTTTAAAGGGTTTAATCTTTTTTATTTTAATAACTTACTTTAGAATATTCAGTTTTATAATTTTTCCCACTTCAGAAGATTCATTTAGTTGTTTCTTATTTAATGTTCTATTTGTATATTTACTGCATAAAGTAATTTAGAATATTATAATTTTTTCATAAAAACAAATATTTTTAAATAATAATGAGTAACAAGTAATGAAAGATATATATATATACCTATAATCATGATTATCCATCGTTTTATTGCTGTACGATTCCAGTTCTTTTAAAACAGTATCTCCCTCATCTACTAGATGGCGCAGCTGCTCGTCCTGAAAAGCCTGATTAATAATTCTTTTCTCTTGTTCAATTATCTGGCTTGTTAATAAAGCGCTTGGTGGAAGTTTGTTCCCTCGCAGCTCTTGCATGACGGTCACTAGGTGGCGTCCCAGTAACTGACAGCCATTAATGAAGGGCTCCAGGAACTAAAACAAAATAACAGCAGATATATGTCTTCATGGGAATGTTTTACTAAATAAATAAGTAATGTAAGCAAAAACAGAACTTATGATATCGGTTGATTATATATAACTTGAAAAAATTCATATGGTCATTCAGTGCCAAATTGACAATATACAGAATCATTCATTTATAAAACTCACGTAAATATTTAATACACTCGAAGAGGATTATTTAGGCAATATAGATGTTAAAAGATTTGATTAAAATTTTGTGAAGCGTTAAAATTTTGACGCAACAAATACTATTTATTTTTACCATTCTGAAACTAATCCACTCCTGGTGATTATATTTGTAACTACCAGAGTGCTTGGGAAGCAGTTGGTCCTCTTGAACAAAACTGTGTAGTTTTTCCACAGTTACGACAACAAAATACTAGGGGAAAAAAATAAACATTTATATATCTGCAACAACAACAAACAACTAAAAAAACACGTTAAAAACATGGGGAAACACGCCAATTACACCTAGTTGATAATACTGTAATTAAAGTTAATAGCTTTACCCTCTTATGTAGAGCCGAAGATGATGAACAGTTGAAGGTTTAAGAATCTGGTAATTACCAGACTGTGGCCAGTTCTTAACTAACAAAATTCGGGTTGCCCTCTTGTATACAAATGTTATCTTGTACCTTAACTTTTATTGATTGATAGTTTCTCTTTAGTTTAGCACTTTAATAAGAAGTCCAAGGATATGGGAGTTATCGATTACTAGTTCTATCTGTAACTAATTAAGATTGTTTACAGTAATATCATGCGACAGCAAAATTACACCTTCCCCTCCTACTTCGTAAAAATATGAACTTTTACCTTAAATCCACTAGTTGTAAACAAAGGCGTTGCTTCGAGTTTGGGTTCATTTTCAGTGCACACCAAAATAATGCTTATAATATTGGAAACGCTTGCCTGCGGAAAAAAAAAAAAAAAAATCAAACGTGCAATTCGGAATGTTATCCACACAACATGTATTTTTCCACTTCGCGGTGGCTTAATATTCTTCAATAGATAACCTACGAACATTAATGTGGCACTAAGAAAAATAAAGTAATTTTAAACCCACCTTAACCAAACAAAAAGCCTCATCTAAAACTGTCCAATCAGAATCCTCCGAGTTATGATCATCTATCAAAACGCAAAATCCACGCGTAGCTACTTCCTTCCTGTAGAAAACCGATAGAAAAATATATTGTGGATTTAAAATTGTACTAATGACAAAAACTAATGTGGATACTTTTATCAAAGTAACTATGTACTAATAAAACTATGAACAGAATCAGTGCTATGTCTTAAATATCAGTGGTGATTGTTTTATTTCCTCACTTTCTACAAAAAACAATTTTTTCAAGGATATTTTTCTCATTTCAAAACATTAATCAATTGTATAATGTTGTGTAAGCCATGAAAAAAATGCCGTCATATATAAAGAGGCAACGAATCCACAGTATATCCACACAAATTATGCCATTACAAGACATTACATGCGTTATAGCGTAGCGATATGTGGGGTAAGACCCAGGCAGTCATGGACCCCTAATGGGGACCCTTCAAAATAAATATTTAACATAGAAAATGTTTTAATTGGGGGAAGGGGGGTTAATTTTTCTCCAGGGCCTTTGAGATCTATTTACGTCACTGATTTTGCATGACGATCCATTCAACAAACTTGGCTTCTATTCTCATCAGAAATATCCAAAAATTAGTAAGTAGTATCTATAAGGCTATAACAGTTATAACATCAGTATAAAATTTTGAGAAATATTAGTCGAATTGACCTCGATAGGGTCAAATAAAGCTGATGCCACACTTGAAAATATTTAGAAATAAAAATTACTTTCAGTATTCCAACAGTGCTTATTTAATATATATAAAACTGGCTACGTCTATTAAGTAAGCAACAGAGCTATCCTAAATAGCTAAGATTTGAAGAAATGGAGATAATTCATTGCAACAATGTTATTTTATTTGTTGAACACAAATAACTTCATCAAGGTTGTGTATGTTATATTAAAACGATTTTCAATAAGCAAATCAAGTTACGTAACAATTCACGGCTGATAAATTCTCAATGGAACAGAAATGTATCAGAACTACATCTTCACATTGCTTAGCATTTATTTCTTAAATGGTGGGATGCCATGAAAAGTGGCCGGTTTTGGAATGGTGTGTAGCAGCCCCTTTCGACGCACAGTACTCACACAGTCAGGTCATAAAGATATGTTCGAATCGGAACTGAAATTTTCTAAGAAGTTATATCCCTTACATTTAATGGTATTGGAAAACGAAAAAAGAGAGACCAATTAGGGGTACCAGAAACATGCACAAAGAACCTACAACAAATTGTACTCCAGCCGTGATGAACAGAATTCGGCTTCTTGTAACAGGCGTGAAGCCAGGAACACAAATGTCAGTGGTAAAAGTTAGTCTATGTGCCCCATGAAACAGTACGCAACATATAAAATATATTCCAATCTGGAAATCTGGCACGTTTTTAAGACATACTTTCAACCATTGTAGGTCTCAAGCAACTGATGAATAAAACAGGTATTCATAACAAAGATAAATAAGTCAAACTGTGGATTATGTACAACCGGACTCTTCAAACTAGCACTGGGGAAACATCTGTTCGTGCAACAAATGGATTACAGAAAATTTACGAAAAGGAATGGTGTACTTTGGACAACAGCCTCACGTAAAAGACTTTTGCAATGGAAAGAAGACTGCAGGGTTATTTTCAAGATGAACAATCGTCTGATAAGAGTATGGTGGACGTAGCGACATCTAACGGCATGGTGAGGCTCCAAAGTCGTACTAAGATTATGTATTTGACATTTATACGTATTATAATTTATTATGTAAACAGTAGTGCTTGTGGATATTAATAACTATCACAAACCTTTCTGCTTAAACCAAACAGTTTACTGTACAACTGAAGTTTTTCTTGCTGTTCCAAACACTATGACATGGATTAAAATATGTCATACCATCAGAGCCACAATGCAGGATACTTGTAAATGTGACGTAAATTTTGATATAATTCAGGCTCCTAAATTTACAGAAAAATAATAAATGTTTTGTACACTTGCCAGAGAGAGATTGTTCCATCCTAAAAATCATGGGGCAAGTAAAGACGACAATTATTGTACTGTAGTGTAGTTCAGATTTTCTTAGTGCAAAAATACACAATGAACTACCTGCACTCTGTCCACCATAGGGAATTAAATCCTGGACATTAGCGTTGTAAATGTGTAAACTCACCGCCGTATACTGCATTTGCTTGGTTTGTTTTGAATTTCACGCAAAACTACACGAGGACTATTTGCGCTGGCCGTTCGTAATTTCGCAGTCAGACTATAGGGAAAGCAGCTAGTCATCATCATCCATCGAATAGTTGGACTGACAGTCACATTATAAAGCTCCCATGGCTGAAAGGGCGAGCATGTTTGGAAGAACGGGGATTAGAACCCACGATCCTAAGATTTCAAGTGAAGGGTCCTAACCAACGGGCCCTATACTGTATTGAAAACTACTATAAATAGAAATAGTAAAAAACTGTGGGACCATGATTTTTCATTATCTGATATTTCCTAACAAAGGCTGCTCGAAGTACTGGTTGAGCAGTGTGAGCAAATTGTTTTAAAGTAACTGGTATTTATAATACTTGGAAACGAAATACCGCTTAATATCGTATATTATGTATTACAATTTGAAATAGCCTGGAATTCAGTTATGGTGATTTAATGATAATTATAATTAATAATAATAATAATTTATTAATCAGTTAAGATAATTTAAATTTAGAAGTTAATTAAATGTCGATATGTATCCAATTTATGACTCTTTCCAACAAGACTACCAAAGTTTCTTCTTTAATACAAATATATTTTAATATACAAACAATAATGCAATTTACAATAACGGTTATTACAAGTAATGATTATGTACAAAAGTTTTACAAACAATATCAAATCTTGTTTCTGGTCTTAAGCTTTGATATCTTATCGAGGGTTCACGATGAGCAAGTTAAGTTTCGAGTTGATGAAGGTGTAATTAACTTAACGGAGAGCTAACTAGCTCTTGTGTCCTATATGCATTTGCTGAAGTTAAATGGTTTATAATGTTCGAAATCTATAAACGTTTCTGGTCATATGCCCCCCGCTAGTACAGCGGTAAGTCTGCGGATTTACAACACTAAAATCAGGGATTCGATTCCCCTCGGTGGGCTGAGCAGATAGCCCGATGTGGCTTTGCTATAAAGAAACACGACATTATGGTCAGATATCTGAGGTTTTCCGGCAGTTATAGCTTCCGTCGTTTATAGTATATCAACTATAGCAAACCAATATGTACTGTCTCATTCTGCGTCGCACTGGTTACATTTATAGGAGTGAAAAGAATTTCTAGAAATTTCAACTTGCACAACAATACTAACAATACACTAGTGTTTACGTTCACACATACATCGTTGAATTTTGCACACGAGAGTCATCTACAACTTTAGTGTGTGGGTATGAATTTCGCAATGCAGATTTAACAGTATAAGTTACGTATATTTCTAAACATAAACATAACTTTAATATCGATATCAATATAGATATATAACAGTAAATCATCACACATAACAAACTCAAGTTTGAAAGCATCGCCCACCATCAACCAAAACTTGAATGTTGACATACACGAGCCTTACATCTGAACAAGTCTTTAATGTGAATTTCTCAATAAATTATTGTAACACTCCGTAAAAGTCGTGAACAACGTATCAAAAGACACTTATACTGAGAAATACACATACATCCGTTTAGCGAAATACCAAATCAACATTCACTGACGAAAAACATCTTACCTTGGAACACTGTGGAAATACATGAACAACTCGGCTAATCCTGATGGTGTAACTTTAAGGTTTCTGAACACGGAACAGTGTATTATCATAACACTTCTACCGTCGACATCACGAGATCCTACAAAAAATACAGACACAACTTGTTCAGAACTCTGCAATACAACAAGCCTTACTTATGCGTTAAAATTACGAGATGGAACCTATAAATTATAGATATTTAATAACAAATAATCAATAGTTGCATAACCAATATGGACGACACCATTCTACACCAATGTGGGCGATATAATCATAACTAAGAGTGGTGTATAAAATATTAACTTATTTCTTAAATTGAAATAGCTTTCAACCAATCATCTTCAAGCCTATATTGCAATGTGATTTAGATAGTTTCACAGAAAACGGGTACAACAATTCCACAACATTTAATGGTTAGGAATTCTTTATTAAAAATATCAAATGCTAATTGTTTGTTGACACGTTGGATTTGCATTAAGAAGATTGTGGATAAGCTTGTAATCCACAATTTAAATCATTTATAAACAGCTTTCTTTTAATAAGTTAAATAGAGCCGTCGTGAAAACAGAATGTGATAATAAGGAAAGAAAAAAACATGATTATAGATGATCTTATTGAAAGAGAAATCACATGATGTAACTGAACAAGACAATTTAAAAACTTCACATACATCTAAGCAGGCCTGCTTGTCATCTGTTTCAGTCATCAGCAAAGTTTCAACAAATATAAATTAGTTTCCTGTAGCTACTCGGTTCTCTGGAAAGTTTAACCCAGAATAAGATTAATGTGTTCAAGATGTCTTCTTTCGAGTTTTAATTGATCAACACACGGAGACAGCATACGCTCTCAGTTCTTTCTTTCTGTGAAAACCAGTTCTTAAAGTAATAAATACCTTCTTGTTATGAATGTTGTTGTTTTTTCGTTTTGAATTCGCTCAAAGATACACGAGGGGTTTCTGTGCTAGGCGTCTCCAATTCAGCAGTGTAAGACTAGTTTCTACCATTAGTAATCACAAGGCGTTTAGCAATAATTCTAGTTAAACTACGTCACCTGTCTTATCAATTATATAAAATAATTATTTCCATTTTATATTAAATTATGAACGTGTTTTTAAAAGTAAGTGGACTACAATAAACTAGAAATTTGGATTTGACAGTCATTATCCAAACTAGACATATAACACAGATATAAAGCAGTTACGATATATATGTACAGAAGTTTACAGTTACAAAAATGTGTGATTAATAAACTCTCTGTAACACCTGAAAAGATAGACAAGACATTTGTGCTCCCCTCTATACACCAGGTCAAGACTTGGGTCAAGTATTTATATCATTATGTGTACGATGTTTCACATACCTAAGAAACAAAGGGTTATTATATGTTTGACAACAGGGATACGACAGCTGTAAAAAAAAATAATAATCGAAGCTGATATTATACATTACTTCACATACACGCACGAAGATAACGTTTCACAAGTATCACGTTTGTGGATTACTTCTATAAATACCGAACTTTTCTGAGAAGCCATATTTATATGACGTTCATATTTTCTTCAGCAATTAGATCTTCAGCAAATGACCACAAAGTCAGGTCATAAGTACGTCCTAAAGTAAACAAAGATTCACACAAACGATCGCTGTCTTTCCTTTTTCACCAATCAAAAACATACGAGGGCTGTTCAAAAAATACGCGGACTGACGTCATAAAACAAAATGTACTTTATTTAGAAGTTACAGGTCTGGGACCCCTTCAAAGTACTCTCCTCCCCGACGCACACACTTATCCCAACGGTGTTTCCACTTGTTGAAACAGTCCTGGTACGCTTCTTTTGTAATGTCCTCCAGCTCCTTCGTCGCATTTGCCTTAATCTCGGGAATCGTCTCAAATCTTCTTCCTTTCAAGGGTCTTTTGAGTTTGGGGAACAAGAAAAAATCGCAAGGAGCAAGGTCAGGTGATTAGGGGGGGGGGGAAGAACAGTGATCGAGTGTTTGGCCAAAAACTCGCGAGTTCTGAGGCACAAATTTCGCAGCAACGCGGTGCATCTTCAATTTTTCGGTCAAAATCTCGTAACAAGATCCAACTGATATCCCACACTCTTCAGCAAGCTCCCTGACAGTCAGACGTCGATTTGCCCGCACCAGGGTGTTGATTTTGTCGACGTGTGGGTCGTCAGTTGACGTGGAAGGACGTCCAGGACGCTCATCATCTTCAATGGACTGTCGACCATCCTTAAAACGTTCATGCCACTTGAAACATGCCGTACGCTTCATAGCAACATCACCGTAAGCCGTGTTAAGCACAGCAAAAGTTTCAGTCACAGATTTTCCAAGTTTAACACAAAATTTCACAGCAAGTCGTTGCTCCTTCAGGTCATTCATTCTGAAATCCGCCAAACGAAAAAATCGCACTTCACTTAAAACCGCGTAGCTAATACACAAATAAAGATATCTGCAATCGGGAAATGGCGTCGTAATCAGCTGATCTGTGCGAACCTAGCGACACCAAGCGGATTCCCCTGGAATCAACTGGAGCCGCGCAATTCAAACAGTCCGCGTATTTTCTGAACAGACCTCATACAGGGGAATCTTGTTTAATAATCTTTTACCCCTGTTCACAGCTACGAGGACCCGTTACCTTGACAGCTATCGTACATACTGAAACGCTTTATAAAATCTTGTTGATAATGTCCGAATTTTTTTCCAATTCCTTGATAAAGACAGAATGAATACAAGCTACAGATTCGATATCTACGTATAAACGTTAAATTATATGAAATTTACAAAAACTGAGTTAATTTTCTAACAAGATACACGAACGTCACTTTGTACCAGCTGAACGGTAACTAATCGAGAACGTATTATACTCCGTTCCATGAAATTCATTGCTTTGACACATAAATGACCTATATAGGGCGCGCCATCTGGTCTTTACAGATTATGAAAATTCCATATAATACAAATTGATCTAATATGTTTATTCCGTGTTGTTCTAATTCAACTTGTCAAAATTAACTACTTAAAATCTGTAGAACTTTACTTCTATGTAGGCCTAACACTATTCAGTCATGTAACTACCGCAATTGACGTAGAGATAAAAGAACTTTTACAACTTTCTCTCATTCAATTTCTTTATTATTATAATTAATTACAAGTTTAATAGCAATGTAGAATTAATACCATGCTAAAAAATTCCTAATAAAGTAGACGTAGTTTCAAGAAACCTGCCTTCCTGAATAAATTATGTCACAGAGGAATATTTAATTTCTGCAATATCCGTTCTTGTTTCTATAATTAACAACATTTTGGTCAACCGCATGTGACATCAACTATCCTTGTTGTTTAGAAGAAGGCATTTGATGCACAAGGATTGGTTTAGTTTGTTTGGAATTTCGTGCAAAGATACTCAAGGGCTATCTGCGCTAGCCGTCACTAATTTAGCAAGGTAATACTAGGGAGAAAATAACTAGTCATTATCACCCACCGCCGACTCTTGGCCTACTCTTTAACCAACGAATAGTGAGATTGATTGTCACAATATAAAGCCCCCACGGCTGAAAGGGCAGGTATGTTTAGTGTGACGGGAATTTGAACCCGCAACCCTAAGATTACGAGTCGAGTGCCATTAACCACCTGGCACTGTCGGGCCTTGGTCAACAGTACCCACCACTAGCTTTTGTCCGACCAAACACTGAGACCTGGTCGTTACTTTTATAACTTACCCACGATCCCAAAGTGTGACGTGCGTGGTCGCAAATCACGCATCCTGAGATTCACAGTCTGGACACATTCAACCCACATGACAAGTGTATGCGTAACATTTGACAGTAACAGTAGCATCGGAAAATGAACGCCACAACTTCACTGCACGTTCAGCATATGACAACATTACGATACAATTTAATTATTAATTGACTAAAAATTGAGATATAAGAGGGTTTTGAAGATTCTCAAACTCATTGGACCTATGCACTTGAAAAATTAACATCGAAAAGTCGCTCGAAACAATAATCTGAATTCACTTTTCGGAAATTTTTAAGTTGGGAGTCATCCATATGAGGTTTTAGGACTCTCAGAAGCTGATCCATACATGAAAATTTGAATAAGCTTGTAATGGGTAGTTCAAAATAAGAAAATTCGTTTGGATCTTTATGATCCTCATTCGGATACTCCCAAACAAAAGATGGGGACCTGACTGGTTTGTTTTGAATTTCGCGCATAGCTAAATGAGGAATATCTACGCTAACCGTTCCTAATTTAGCAGTGTAAGGCTAGAGGAAAGGCAAGCTAGTAATCACCGCCAATTATGGGCTACTTTTTTACCAACCAACGAATAGTGGAATTGACCGTCATGTTATAACGCTTCTACGGCTGAAAAGACGAAGTTTGGTGTGACGGGGATTCAAACCCGCAACCCTCGGATTAAGGGGGCTTGAAAGCACTCACGACTGGAATCGTGGATTTATATGAATAAATAAGAGACCTTTTCAGACAAAGTATCAATTTCTGGATTGGCAGAACTTAGGTGAACCAAATGTAAACGGTCATTGAACACAATGCATGCAAAATATTGTGTTATTGTTGTTTGTGAATGTTCGCACTAAACTTTCCAGTTTACCTATATAAGTGCATATTATCATAATACGGTTGAAGTTTGCAATTTTCCCTTTTCATTTTTCATATAAACTTAAACTTTTGTTTCTATACATAAACTACATAGTAAACATATTAAACTTATAACTAATAGATTTAGTTTAGTGTGCTGAGGGAGACAAGAGAAATTTAAAAAACAAAGCGGAAGGAAAAAAATGAAACTGAAGAACAATATTATTTTTATCTGTGTAGTTGTTTGGTGAGGTAAAATAATTTAATTTTTTGTATAAAAAACTTCTTATTGAAATCCAGGAGGCGTGGGTTACTTCAATTTGATCTTTATAGAATATACCACGTTACAAGTTACTTCAAAGTTGTGACAACAGTGTTAATTCTGCCGAGATCAAGAAATTTCCTATAACAACACAGTGGCTACTTTTTCAACCGTAAAACTAAAGGATAGAACTAAGAGCTTGACATAGCTATACGCGATAATTCTCTATAAACCAGGCATAGCAAAACATTTTCCGCAGAATTATCATGCAAACAAAAATAAGTAACCAAAACTCTGTTATAATCTTAATATCAATACATACCATCGAGAGGACAGAGATGTAACCAGTTTTGTCCACTTTTAACCCAGCGTGTTTGCCAAGACATGAAACGAACGAATGCACTAAGAAACAAGCGCAAGAGGGAGATGATATCGTGATTTATAGATGGATAACAAGAATCAGATCCACAAATGTAGAGCACAGACGATTAGTACAAGCAAAGATCTGGGCACGTGAAACTAGACAGGGTTAATAATGTTATTGCATTTAACACGATTGTTGTTCCGAATACAAATGACAACAAGAGAAACAGCATGCAGGTATAAATAAATAAAAGGTTTTCGTATGGTCTCTCAATATCGACTGTTAAAAACGGTTATTTTCTAAAATCTAATTTAGGTCAGTTCTATATAACAATGTCTCAAATTAATTTTATAGATGAACAATCAATGCTATTCATTCAAAGTTAATTTACCAACAATTACAGACATCACTACACTGTAATTAGTTAAATATCATTTGATTCTAATGATGAACGTAATAACACTAAACTGAATGTTTGCTAGTAACATGTGCTAATTTGTATAGTTAAACATAAAATGTCCCTCCCATCCACAACAAAACGGCACATCTACCAAATGAATGTAAGGAAAATATAAAAGGAAAGAAAAGTAACACTTAACAAATAAACACTAAAGATAACAGAATTAACATCTTTATCCACGTTAATTGGCCGCGTTGAGCCACTGGTGGACCTTGGACAAAGTATAAACTAGTGGACCCCCCTTGATTACCTGTGCTTTTATGAAAATACCATACATTTTGACAAACTCATTTCATTATTGATATATATTTATTTATTTTGTATTTATTTAGAAATGAGTGTCTTATTGTTTGATATTATACTCGCAATGCCATGGTGGGCTCCTGGCGGCAGTGGTCCTACTTTAACCTGTTGGATAAAACGGCCCAGTCCACGTTGAAATAATTCAAAGATAATTCTGCTTACTTCCGCCTCAAAATAAAACGTTGATGACATTACTATGATATTATCTATAAAATGAACTATATTAGGAAATGCAACTGTATTCAGTGCAATACACGTTAAAAATTCCAGCTTTTCTGTTAATTTTGTTACTTTCAGAGCACAACAATTAAAAAGGTTGGACTTGGACTTCTGACGTCACACTGCTTTTTCTTATGCGTCAAACACTTTTTATATAAAGAACTTTAACATTAAGTCAAAGTGTAGTACAAGATCTCTACAACTGTTTATTTTAAAATACTGTGCGCAAACAATGAATTTTAAGGTAAGAGGGTCTCCGAACTGTCTTGATAAAAAATAAGTATTAGTTTTGTCAATAAACTAATAAACTTCACTTCATGATTTAGAACAGTGAGATTCTGTAGGTTTTGTTGTTTTTTAACACTGCGAAATCTCCCTTCAAATATTTTTAACGGAAGTTTTACTTGTGCCACGTGGAGTTTTAAAAATTATCAGACTACAATCTATTAACTGTGCTCCAATGCCGAATCACGTTAATCATCACTACCACATGTACCGCCTCGTGATTAATGAAGGATTTTTGTTGCACACTTGAAAATGTTCGTCAGACTTGTTTTTCTTTGTATAATGTATGAGCTTATGCAGTAAAACTGCTGTTAAAATTATTTAAATTGTTTTATTCAGAGATACTTTAAGTATAATCCTTTAGTACTTGTAAAAAAGACTGCTGTATAACTGTCACGGTTTTTGTCTGATTATCCAAGTTTTTGTAATTACAATAAAACTAATTATAGTCAAAATTCAGAAATAGGTGTATACTATAAAGAATTATTTGTTCTGAGACAACCAATCAACAGGCTGGACAAACGACTAATTACATATTTTAAGCTTTACCTACAGATTTTAAGTACGGAGTTCAAATTGTGTGTTTCTTAGGGACTAACTTAAATTATTGTTTCATTTTAAATTCAACTAATTCATTGTACACTGAGCAAGATTAAATTATGAGATGATCATTAAGTCTATCACAAATTTTAAACTATAAAGAAATAAGCAAATACAGAAATAAATACTAAACCGATTATGTTGACAATTATCCTGCAATAATTCTGTCTACACGTATATTTATCGTAACAGCCTAATATTACAGAATGTTGCGTTTCATTCCTTGCAGGCCTAATGTAGAAAGAAAAACACTCTTTAAATTCTGTATTGGAACATAATGGCATATTTTGACATTAGATTTATCCACTCACCCGGTACATAGGCTATTTCAGTATGTAGCAAATCAGGATCCACCTGGCTGATGCAACGGGGTTTGAGCAACGTGTTGTTGAGGGTTTCTTTACAAACGTCATTTGTTTCTCCTTCTGGTGACGAACCAGTTGTAACCAAAGAGTGGCCATCTTGTAAAGTACAAGAAAGGCATTAGTGTCTGCAAACACTCAGCTTCTTTATCGACAAATGTTACATTTTAAAAACCGTAAAAGTACGTAGCTAAAAACAACAACTGGATTTAGGGAATTTGTGAGAGGATTATATGTTGTGTTTTACCATATAATTATTTTAAGGGCTTCCATTATGATGAAAAAAAGTAGCTGAAGCTTACGAAATATATACGTGTGACAGCCAGTCACACTAATCGTTGGTAAAAAGAGTAGCCCAACAGTTGGCGGTGGGTGATGTTGACTAGCTACATTTCCTCTAGCTTATTTCCAAATTATGGACGCCTAGTGCAGATATCTATCGAGTTGCAGTGCATCAAATTAAAGAAAAAGACTATTCATGACAAGGTCTGGCTTTAAATTACCATAATATTATCAGGTATGATATTAAGTAAAACAGAGCTACAATCATAAACGAATTGCATACAATCACATGCATTGCATTATCATTATATGAAATTCAAATTATTTTGACGGATAATTTTAGCTTCTTGTGTATATACGTTAAGAAAGAAAGAAACAAAAACATCACTTCTGTTCTAAAACCGGTCCGAGGGAGTTGGTTAGAAAGAGCATTAATTTAGTCTTCATCTACAAATGGGCGAGAAAGGGCAACCCTAACACGAGTTATTGTGGTGAATCACTGAACACCCTATATTTTTTGTTCACATTTCATGAATGAAAACAACAAAAAATGAAAGTTTGGTGTCCAAGAAATTTCATTCAAAAATGGTGATACAAAGTAACCCGTTGAGAGGAAGCTCTGAAATCGGGAATCTACGTAACTCCGCTTCATGGGCGTCCACTCACGATGAGATACGAAGAGGAGGGGGCAATTCTCTTTCTTTGAAATTTTGAATTTTCATTTGAAAAAAGTTTGAAAGTAAAATAAGGAGTCTACAATACAACCAACACTTAGTAATAATATTGTGATGTGTGGTGTTTCGCACTTGAAAACTCGCGCAGTAGTTTCACACGTACATTAAAAAAAAACAACCAATAACAAAAGGACGAAAGGGTCAGAGATAGTGATTTCCATTACGTTCAAGGCCATTATATAAAACTAATATCCAGCCTTGTGCATAAACAATTTCTAAAGATTATATTTACTTCATGTGAAATGTGAATGAACAATAAGTTAATCTGTGTATTTAAAGTGATGGTGAACTATAATGAATAGTGACGAACAAAGCACATTTTTAGAAAAAATACAAAGTAAGATCTTCAAGTTTCTCTTAGTCTTCTCTTTATTTATACAACTGAATACAACAAAATACAGAAGCAAATTAGATCACTTACAAATGTATGCGAGAATATGAAGGCATAAACACACGAGAGAAAAGGTGTTTTTCATCTATTAATCAGATTGCACTCGCAAGAGGGAAATACCAATCAGAAAACAAACCAATAACGCAGAAGTCTTCCAACATGGATGGTTATATTTTGTCTGGACTCCACGGAAAACGGTTGTAAGTCGATTATACTTTGAAGTGCGACTGTTGTGTTAAACAACTTATGATAAGGTTTTTAATGAATACAAAAAAAAAGTGCGTGGTGAACATGAACTGACCTTAAACAATGCGAATAATTTAGAGGATTAAACATGAATTAGCCTAAAAGAGCATCCTTCAATGAACAATGGAGACCTTAAAATACAGAAAACAAAAATGTTGAACTAACCGATGCACAGAACAAACAAAAATGTATTGCTTTTTTTTTGTTTTAAAACCAGTGCACTGAACAAACGAAAGTGAGGTAATATTTTTTGAAAACCGTAACTTCTTTGAAATATACGATTTTTGTCACTTACCTTAAATTATGCAAGAACATTCTACATGTATGAAAAATACTTTATGACACTCATTTTCATCTCTCAGATCGTTCTCAATGACTGGGAAGCCAATATATTAAGTACAAGAGGTTTTGAAGTTAACAGTTACATCCCGTTACAATGCAAGACAAGCTTGCATATGTTTTTGTCCTCCAACTCTTCCTAGGATTTTAGATATATGGTTCAACCAACTGGGAAAGATTTAGGAAGTGTCAATAAGTTGTTTTTCTTTCCAAATCCATATATTTCATAGCTCCAGTGCTAGCTAAATGTAGACCAGCCACAGAGGTCAGTTTATGTACTTTCAATTATTACTGGCATATTTGGAATCAAAACAGAAACATCACTTATATTCATGACCCATCAATCATTGGAGTGAATTTTTTCACATACTTTTAAGATACATACACTTATATTAAGAAGTTTTTAAATTACATGTTAATTTTTTTCAATTTATACAAAAAGTAAAACCCTAAAATAAAATGTTATTTAAATAACCAAGTCCAATGTATAAGAGCAATTCTATTTTTATATATTTTAAACCTTATACTATCACTGGCACATTTAGAAAAAAAAATCAAACTTTCAAAAGCCTTTCTTTGTGCAGGTGCTAGTATTGTAAATTTTGAAGATTATGTTTACAAGATAGAGAAAATTTGCACTATTTCCTCACTGTTCGTTTAGAATCCATAATCGTTAATGGTTACAAGAAGTTTGGGATAGCTTTACAAACAACAAATGCGCTAAAACATGTTGTATTTACTGACAGATTACGGCTTCAGTATCTCCCCCCCCCCACGCCACAAAATCAGAACTTACACGATCTATTATGATTTTCTTTGTCTAGCAACCAGGGTGATTTTGAGTAGGTCTTCTCTGAGGTCATGAGGAGGAGGGTGTTGAAAAGGCATTTTTTAAATATATTTATACACTATGTATCTATATTCACTTGAAACTCGTGATATTCAAATATGGGTTGAAAGTGTAGATATATTTTTTATGAATAAGTTCGTGTTCATCTGTTCTTGGAAAACATTCTTACCGCGATAGTGTATAACTGAAGAGACAGACCCATCTTCAACGTCAGATGTATGATGGTACACAGTTATACACAAATCATGACGAATTTGTTGTTTTTTTTCAGTATCTTTTGTCTTTACGCGTTTTTTTAGAGTTACAATTGAAAGATAGTTTCACTCCATTGTTCTGTAGTTGCTATCAACTTTAGTTCATATTGATGTTATGTTTTTATTTTGTAATCGAATATTGATTATTGTCGCTACATATACACATATAATAATAGATTGTGTTCACATTGACATTAAGGTTCAAACCTGTGATTATTAAACAAACATGTCCTCAGTGAGATAAGAACAATGTTAAGACTGATTGATCTTCTTTATTCCATCGCCCCCAGAGAAACTCTTGAGTAGTAATAACTGGTTCGTACTAGTAGTAAACCATAACACAGGCCCGATTCACGACCAAAACATAGTAGACATAAATAAGCAAGCTTCATTCACCTTTTCACCTGTAAACAGGTTGCCTGCAGTGGTATCTCCCTCCCTAAATTATATACCATGTACTCTTTTAGAAGATGCGTAGCAAGTAATTTTGGCCCTAACACACCTGATTTGCAAGACTACAATACGAAAGAAAAAATATCGAGCTAGCATTACAACAAAAACTAAATAAAATATTTCTTGCATGAATCCATACATCTATTTCCACTAAACGTTGCTGTGAACTATAACCAACATGGTTATCGTGAATAAAGTAAGTTACAAGGTAAAATATTAACAATTGGATTAATTCGTGAAGTGCTTTTATCGCTTGTTTTAAATAATTAGTTTACATTTTTATATTTGACTTGATGAAGCCTGATGTGATTTCATGTTACGAAAGATCAACATAACCGACAATATTATACAAAACAAATGCAATTTCTAATATAACAGTAAAATGATCCCAAGATGACGTAAACAAGCATTGTGAGCCTAAAGCAGGGGTTCCCAACCGGTAGGTCGCGAAGCCTTGGCAGGGGAGTTGCGTAGCCTTGTTAGAAGTAGCTTGAGATAACATTAATTTTATTTCATAAATTACATTTTCATGTCGCGAGTGCCAAAAGGTTGAGAACCCCTGGCCTAAAGGAACAACGACACAAAATGTTCAACAATGATTTTGTTTGGATATTATGAGAAATAAATTGAAAAAACCCATACAAAGAACACTGAAATTAAACATGATAGACAAATTAATCTCCACAACAAGGCAAAACCAGGCGAAGGAGTGATAAAAATAGTTTCATAATTGACCTTAACAGTATCCACACTGGTAATTAGAAGTTATTAGTTTCACTAAACTTTGTATCGATTTTTTATCAAGAGTTGCTTGTGTTACACAACTTGACACTGCATGTGATTTCTTTTCTTTACGGCATAAATGATTTAAAACAAGATTTATACAACTAAAAAATATAAACATCTCTTGCATAGTTCGCAAGGAGCGACTGAACATAATGTAACAGTATGTAGGTCAAGTGCGGTAAAAGCACAGAAAAAAAATTCTCAGGTGGCAGCTAATGATAAAAGCTGTAATAAAACTAATGGTAGTAAAACTTAGAGTAACCTACTGAAGTATTAAAAAGAATTGAGTTTAAATCTTTGCTAGTTTATTTATATATAATTAAAATTAACGAGTTTTGAGAAGAACATTGTGACACAGCGTAATTAAACAAGGCTACTGGTAATCGTTTCAAAACTCATTACCCCCACAAATCAATGGAGTACTTTTCTTAACTTATGAAGCCGCCTAGTAACTAACCAAATGTAGAAAGAAAAGAGAAAAATTGAACAGTTCCACCTGTAGCATTTAGGTAATGAGCATTTTGGTATTCTACAGATCTTATTCGTACATAAGTAAAATTCAGCGTGTCCTAATTGCCTAATACACCCAGACCAATTAAATGAAACGACCCACAATATAACTACTCGAGGATTTCCCAAGTGACACTAAAACCCATGTCAAGTTTTTATACAAGACCTTTTTACACAGCTAAATAGTACTTAGTAGTTTCACATTTCATGCATAAGAAACTTACGATCAACCTCACCAACAGTTAATTTTTTTATAATTTTAGTTTCTTTGTTCTTGGGTTACGTTAGGAAAAAAAGAATGAAACAGGGAGAGAAAATTTGACAGAATTCAACTTTGTTGACTACCAATCATAAGAAGTAGAAAAATAAAAGTCATACTTAGCGAGTTAGAGTGGATATCGATGGTCCTGCAACATATATGAAGAAATTGTCCACTTTGTAACTCTGCGATAAATGAGAAACACTGACACCATTACAAGAAGTAACGAACAAGGGAATTTTACTGTCTTCAAATATATGATACAAACACTGTCTTACCTGAAGCCGGTATTGGTTTCTCTATGGACAACGATTCTTTGACTGCTTCACTAGACAATGCTGTCTCAGGATGAACTGAATAGTCACCAACAGGCTCTGAAATATCCACATGGTTTCCTCTGTTCTCAGTACTGCAAGAAGAATGGGAAAGACCTACAGGACAACGTTCTTGATTTTCAAAATTTTGAGAAAATTTGGAAGAGTTTTCTTCACTGTCAGAATGTGTTGAAAGATCTGCTGGACAGTCAACAACTGGGGAGTCTCTTAAACAATTTCCTTGTCCATCTAAAGACGAGGAGGTACAAGATTCATGATTACAAGAGTTCTCGGTCGTATCGTCCACTGTGACGTTTAAAAGTCTAGTTTGAACAGAAATGTCTTTAGTCTCCGCTACAGGGTTGTTAAGGGCGGTTGAAGGATCTGAACATACGTGCTTATAAATTCTAGGGTTACGTAAACTTTCACATTCAATTCTTTCTATGCCTCTCTCAACTGTCACCAGAAGGTGCTGCAGTAGGGTGGGGAGATATTCATCCGATTCAGGGTTCGAGAGTAGACCTATTCTTGGATTCGACGTTCCAGGATCGTGTATCCAGTCCATCGTGAAGAGTTTATCGAAGCATTTCTCGTTTATTACTCGTTCTTTAATGTCATCATAATCCCTGTACACACAGGTGAGGAGCAGGGAATATTGAGGCTCCCCTGCTAGCTCGCGGGTCCTCTCGCTACGTAGACAGAAGTAATGATCTCCGACCCTCAGAAACGCCCTATCTATTTCACTTAACTGAACGACCACCCGTTGCTGGAAACACAACGGCCAAGCCTTCCAAGACTGCTCGCCACAGAAAGGATACGAACCGGTGACGAATGTCTAGAAAAAGATGAAAACTGTTTTTTAAAAAACATCAGAGGAAAAGGTGTTATTACTTTAATAAGATATACAAATAAAAATTCATTGACATTTAGGAGCGTGCGTGTAACGTTCCATTCCAATGTATCACAACAAAAGTCTAATTGATACTAGTTATTTCGTGCGTTTATTCACTGAAAAGGACTTGGTAGTTTTAAAGGTGCCTTCACAATTAATCTTAGTTGGATATCAGACTATACAGAGAAATATGTAATTAAATATGCACACTGATGATGATTCATTTGTCTACTTCCTCCAAAATATTCAGTATTAGCATTTATAATACTAATTATACTATTAACTGACTCCAGTGTAAGTGATGTATTATAAAAATAACGGAATGAAAGTAGTCAAAAATAAACACAATGTGCCAAGAAAGCGTACAAATGGTAGTAGAATCAACTGTACTTAGTTCTAGTTCAATATTAGGTCGGTGTGTTTCTTATAGCGAAGGCACAACGTGCTATCTGCTGTATCCATCGATGGGGATTGAACCACCTGACTTTAGTGTTGTAAAGTCGAAGACATACCGCTTCCCCAACGAGGGGTCTTCAATATTATGATCATAATCATGATTATTTACATAAAGTTAACACCCGTAGCAATAAACTTTAACTTATCTTACGTGGATATGGATGACTACTGTTCATTCGTAATAAGCCACAGAAAAGTTGGAGAGATATTTCGGGAAATATAATTACATAGTTTAAAAAGTGAAATTAACGGGATAGATTGCACACACATATCACGAACGAAAAATGTATTAAAAACTTGGTTGGCAAAATAATGTCACAATAAAAACTATCAACTAATTTAAATACTCACATGATAAGTAAATTTATGAAAACAACATTAAATTTCTTCAGTACCCTCTGAACTCCAAACTTGCTCGTTACGAGTTTTTTAAGGGAAACAAAGCATGGATTATTTCACTGCAAAGGTACCGTCACACAGCGAGCTATATCAACCGTGTGTACTAAACTTCGATTTTTGTGATATAACCTTAAGTTTACTGATGATAACATCACAGTTCAAATGCCGAAGCGTGGATATTGCAGCTCTGAAAACATACTGATTGAGGGTCGCGAGTTCGAATCCCCGTAACATCGAACAACCGGCGTTATAATATGAAGGTCAATTTAACTATTCGTTAGTAAAAAAAGAGTAGCCCAAAAGTTGATGGTGGGTGGTGTTTGCTAATTGTCTTTTCTAAAATATCACTGCTAAAGTAGGGAGGGCTTGTGCAGATAGCCTTCGTGGAGCTTTGCGCGAAATTCAAAAACAAACCGAAACAATAATAAATTAAATTAGAAGACTTCAAGATTGTAGAGAGACTTAAAAAAATAAATTACAAAAACCGAACTGAATACTGATGATATTCGATAAAATAAACAAAACTGAAAAAGAAGAATATAAGAAATATACGTTAAACAAGATAAACAGAAGGTTCGGGAACCTCCAAAACTTTGTATATTAGAATTGTACTTAAAAAAAAATTACTTAATAATGAGATTGAACAACAGCATATATTTGTTCAGTTCGTTTTCCTTACACACCTCTAACGAAATATTAAATCTAACCCAGTTCACGAGCTGCAGGAATAAACAAGAATACAATAACTTACTAAAATCCGAACCAGTTTCCAAGGTGTGGGAGGGAATAAACTAAACAATACAATAACTTACTAACATTAGAACCAGTTGATGTGTTGTGTTACGGGGGAAGGAACTAGAATAACGCAGTAACTTACTAAAAGTGTAGTCTATACTATAAAACAGCTTTTGTCTGGTTATTTGTAATAGAAATTTTCCAACTTCCCGACGTCCGATTATCATGTAATTTTCAGTTCTAGGGTATGTCCCTATTTATTTTCCGTACTTACACAATTAAACAGCCATTTCACTTTCCCTTCTTGCTGCCAACCCCATGACGCCTGGCACTCGTATCTTTTTTGGCATAATTTAAAAGGCTTATTATGTGAGCCTCTAGAATTTCAGAAAGTGTCGAGTTTGGAAATCTGAGTAGTGAACAACACTAATTATTATCACGTGTTGCTATCTCTTATGTGAAAGTGCATAACAAATTGTAATCATCCCTTTAACCTTGCGAGATTGAGCATGTTAACATAAGCCTTACTATTAGCAAGATCCTTTGTATGCATGGGACGAAAGTGTTTTCGAATTTCTACTAGGGCTGAACTTTATTAAAATGAGCTCGCTCTTAAACTGCACACAGATGGCACCATTTTTTTACAGCCTAACTTAAATTTTTGGAATTAAAATCCGCGTGTTTTTTGTTGTTTTCTTATTTGCCGATGACGTCATTATGATTAACTTTCGAACTCGAGTAAGCAGAAGCTCATGTAGAATTAGAAGTTGACGTAAGTACAGTGTTTTGAAACTTATAAAAACGCACTGATTACATTGTAATGCCACATCATAATGACTTCTGTAACTTTGTTGTTGAAGCTTTTGCTCATAATCCTAATATCTCACGAGACCCGTCTAACTTATAGAAACCATACGACAAATCTTAATTAATATATATTAGCAACAGCGAAAACAGCCAGAATAACACATTAACAAACGACTATTTCTTAACTTCCGTGAATTCGAACCCATAAACATATAATTCATAGCAGCGAATCGAGCAAAATATTAATATGAACAATAATTCTGACTGATTTAATTCTAAAGTAAATGATTCATATTTTAGAGTATTACGTTCGATAACACGTGTTTACCAAAGTATTATTAATCTCCCGTGGTGAACTTTTGTTTTCTGAAAATTTCCACAAAGCTACTCGAGGATTTAGCTGTCCTTAATCTTGTAATGATAGATTACAGGGGTTCCCAACCGGGGAGTCGCGAAGCCTTGTAAGAAGTAGCTTGGGATAACATTAATTTTATTTCATCAATTACATTTTCATGCTCTTACTTTTTTTTTTTTTTTTTTTTGTTTCGGTGCAAAGCAAAACGTGTGCTACGTTAGTTCAATGTCATTAGGTGATATTATGGATGTATGTATGCGTGCCTGTGAGTGAATGTGCCTGTGTGAATGTGTATGTGTCTGCAACTGTATGTATGTGTGTACTAGTGAGTATGTGAGTGCAAGCGCATGTACGTATGCTTGTGTGTCTGTTTAGCTGTGATTAAGTGTGTGTGTGCTCGCTGTCGACACGTGAGTCACATGTCCGTTGCTGATTGGTGGATGACGAATCGCGGGACTGGCCACGCTCCCTTCCCTCCCAATACTTACCCCATCATTACTCTACCTGCACCCCCACAAGTAGTAAGTGTAAGATCTACAGTTGCCAAAGCGTTCATTATTCAACATTTTTATTTTATTTTAACAATGAGATAAGTAAGCAGTAGAGGTGAGTTGTGTCCATGACTAAACGGCGCAGATACTCAGAATGCTACCTCAACATTGGCTTCACCACTGTGCTCGCCAACGACGGCATTGAGAAACCACAGTGTGTTTTGTGCCATGCTGTCCTGAGTGCAGAGTCAATAAAACCATCAAAACTCAAGCGTCATCTCGAGACGAAACATCCAGAACACGCAAAGAAGGGTTTGGATTTCTTCAAACGGCATGAACGGTGTCTTAAAAGCCAAATAATCGATAGAAGTGGGTCGTTTCAGCAGCAGAGAGCAGCCGTAGTGGAAGCTTCATATGAGATTGCATTCGAAATTGCTAAACAAAAAAAGCCTCACACGATTGGAGAAACACTTCTTAAACCCTGCATGATGAAAGCAATAAATCGTATTCTTGGAGAAGCCAGTGCAAAGAAGATGCAGCAAGTATCCCTGTCAAATAATACTATACAGAGGCGCATTTCTAAAATGTCTATGGATGTGAAGGAACAAGTTCCCCTTTGTTCTCCTTTCAGCTCGACAAGTCAACAGATGTAAGTTCATGTTCTCAGTTGCTTGTCTTCGTGAGATACATTAATTCAGGTGACATCAAAGACGAATTCTTATTCTGCAGTGCACTTGAAACCACAACAAAAGCTGATGATGCCATGGAAAAAAAGTTAACTTTTTTTCAAGACGAAGATCTTCAATGGGAAAACGTGTGTGGGGTTTGTACGGATGGGGCACTGGCTATGCTGGGATCGAAATCAGGATTCCAGTCGAGAGTGAAGAAGCTAGCACCTCAAGCAAAGGGCATCCACTGCATGATTCACCGATATGCTCTCGCCAGTAAGACTCTTTCTGCCTCTCTGCAGGAAGTGCTTGAATCTGTAACCAAAATTGTAAATTATGTGAAGACTCAAGCACTCAACACTCGCCTATTCAAAGAACTATGCAAAGGCATGAATGCTGACCACGAAGTCCTTCTCTTCTACACAGCAGTACGTTGGTTCTCGAAAGGAAACGTTATTAATCGTGTCTTTGAAATGAAAGATGAAATAAAGCTATTCCTGGAGACTCAAGAAAGGAAAGATCTTGTAGCTCACTTCGAAGATGAAGCATGGAATAAAAGGGTTGCGTACCTAGCCGACATTTTTGACCAGCTGAACAAGCTCAATTTGAAGCTTCAAGGAAGGGAAACACATGCTCTCCTTTTTCAAGATAGTCTTCGCGCCTTTGTTTCCAAACTGCAGAACTGGCGTCGGAAAACCAATATTGGAAACATCGCTATGTTTGAAAAACTTTGTGGAGTGACGGATGAGTCTCAGATCCAACTGGATCAATTCCTCAAGGATGAGATTACCGAACATCTTCAGTCTCTAGAAAAGGAAGTCGAGCGTTACTTCCCTGAGCTATCACAAGAACAGGAGGCCCTGGTAAGGAACCCATTTTGTACTGAACTTGTATCCAGCATCCCAGATGATATCCAAGATGAATTTCTGGATCTAAGGAACAACTCTTCAGCTCGTGATCTCTTCAAGGTGAAATCCGTGACTCAGTTCTGGTGCGCTATGTATCAGTCATACTCCAAAGTCAGCATGATAGCTTTACGTGTCCTTGTTCCATTTGCTTCTACCTACTTGTGTGAGGCAGGATTTTCCACTCTTGTCAATATAAAAACAAAGAATAGGAACAGATTGGATGTTGGAGATGACATGAGACTGGCTCTAACAAACGCTCGGCCACGAATTTCAAAGCTTGCTGCTGAAATGCAACATCAGTCATCTCACCAGCTGGGTTGTATAGCTGTTCAAACCTATGTTAATATTATTTTAAGAAATATATGTTCTTTTTTGTGAATTCAGGTTGGACCAATGTGATTTAATTTGCTAATAAATAATTACAGAATTTTTAAATATTTTTTTTAGATGTTTCTTTCCCTCTCCTTCACAGAAAATAAAAGAAAAATTAAGCTGCTGATAGTAAGCCCTAAGTAGGGCGTCACATGGGTTTCAAACTTTTAGGTAAGGGTCGCGAGTGTCAAAAGGTTGGGAACCCCTGTGATAGAAAGACACATCACCCACCGTCGGCTTTTGACCGCATAGTGGGATTTGACCATCGTCGTTAACATAACAAAGTGTGGAGCAGGTTTTGGGTGTAAGGGAACATATAATGCTCTCAACATGGTATCTTGTGGTGAACTGAAGTACAATCCATGTTTTCAAATCGTAAGTTTTACAATTTCGCTAACTTTCTGGCATTTTGAAACATCTTTTAAATACATAGCACCTACTGATGTGAATTACATATATAGCTTCTATAAACCATCAACACAATGCACGAGCTCCGAGATAGTTTTATTCGCGTTAGCTTCGTCGGTTAACGAATTAAGAAACTACCTCAGTCACGAAAGTTTCAAAAGTACGTGCAACTTTAACAAAAATTCAAAACTGTGGACTCGCAAAAGCTACAAACAAGAAGTAAATATACGATTATACAAACAACGCTAGATCTATCTATCTATCTATTTTAAAACCTTAAAACAGTTGCACATGATGAAATGATCAGATCCGAGATAAACAGATTCAAGCATAGCTACATTTGATTTAGAAGTGCTAACCATTCAGCTTTATTGGCTGAAGCACCGAGTACGTCCAGTTGCAGATCACGAAACTGAACCTTGGACCTTCCGATATATATCACGGCAAGTTAACCACTAGGCCCGGTATAGCAAACATACAAGAAACAGATATAAAACAAAGTATTCTTTTTTTAAAATTTCCATTTGATATTTTTTTTGCTCAGGTTTTACTATTTTCATTTTATTAGACACGGATCTACTGGTTGCGTAGTTACAGCACCTTTCAGTCATCCGATCAAGGGACGATTTTTCTATATTAACCCTATTGACCCAGAATTCACACAACAATTTCGAAAACACGTTTTAACCCTAACATCATCCTTCGAACTATTCAACTCCAAAATAATCTGTAGCCCATATGAAGAAAATAAATAAAAAATTGTCACGGTATTCACGATCATAAACTGTAGAATTACAAACATTTTGTTTGGACAACGTTTAAAAATGCCAGTACCATTTCACTAACTTTCATCAGAAAGAAGGGCTGAAATCCTTAGTTTTTATTTGGTCAAACGACATATATATAAGAGAACTTATAGTTCTGTGATTTGAATACTTGTTTTAAAATTAATCAGAAGCTACGTCTTATTTTAGTAACAACGAGTGTTATTCAATTTAACAATGCCAGCGTAATCTTAATAACAATACACCCCTTTCCACAGGTCATTTAAGTAGAACGTGCTACAGTTTCGACGGTAACTGGTAAATGACGTTATCCATACACTAAACATTACACATTTTCATAGGTTTTATATCACATATTTCACATTGTTATTGTGACAAGGACATAAGTATGAATCATTTTCGTTGTATTTAACACATGATTAACCGGTTTGAAGTCGGAAACTATCGTCCTGTCTAGCGCCTGAATTCTAATAATAATTAAGATATATGTGCACTGAAGTGACATAAACCAACTTTCGTTTTCCTTTCGCTAAAAAAAAACACGTTATACAATACAGGTATGACAGAATTACGTTGTAGCGTTAGACCGTTGTTTTGATTTCAACGGGGCCTGAATTCCGTCAGACAAACGACTGAGCTATCCCAGGTAAGGATGACGAATTACGCTCGTTTAATTGCGTATTAGTTCTGCTAAGAAAACCAATTACTTGCAACAATCACATAAGACAGGATAAACAAATAGGTTTCTCTTATCTTCTATGAAGCGCCCTCTGTGCATGAATGGATAACATGAGAAACTCGAGAAAATAGCCTTAATACGTTTTGCGTTAGAAGGATGTAGGGAGCCGTACCATTCATCGCTTCTGTAGTTGTATACAAGTTGCTGACTTGACGTTTCATGGCCAGGCCTAGAACAGGGTATTGTGCAATTTAATGTGAAATATATCTCTCCTGTTACTGATTTACTATCAAGTCTAAAAAAGTGTTTTTCGAAATACTTCTGAACCAAATCTTGAATTGTGAATGTGTGGATTTTAATGTTCGTAGTCAGTGCATGGTCATTTATGTTCTGTAAACTGAATATTTATGTTTCCTGCTACACTGTTTAGTAAATTAACTGAAAGATCATCTCAACTGATTTGTGTAACATATATTTATAATATTTAGTTACATTGACTCAGTGAGCTCTCAAGTACAATGTGTTGCTTAAATGATAGACCACATTAACTATAACTTAAAAATATTATTTTAGAAGGGCACACATATTGAGATAAAGATATCTAACTCAATGCAGTAAAAAGACAGATACGTTTAAATACCACATTAATAATTATGTAAACACTTAATTTGGATTGGAAAGAGAATACAAAGGTTAAAGATGATCTATGATCCGAGGACCTACAATACGCTTTTAAAGACGAGAAACAAGTTGAAAAGACCAAACTTAAGGAAGAAACGCGTCTTATACTCATTGTTTCGAGTCGCGATATATACAAATATACAAACACAATAATACAGTATATGAAAGGAATAAGCAGGAGTTAATCCTAAGCATATGCATAATATTTTATTTGAAAATCACAACAGAAATTGAACAATAACATAATCTTAAAATACGGCAATAACATACAACATGTTAAAATGATATGGCAAATACTATCAACTCGCTCTTGTTTGTTTGTTGCAAAACTACAGCATGCGTCATCTGTGCTGTGCTCACCATGGGTATCAAAACCCGACTGTTAGCGTTATAAATCTTCAGACTTGCCACTGAGCTACTCACTACAAGTCGTCCTTTTATAGCAAGGTTACGATAAATTCAGGGTTTATTTGTTACTTTAACTTTATTACTTGATAGTTTATAACAAATTAAAGATGGATACCACATTTTCCACAAGGGATCTAAACTAAACAGTACATTATTCATTTGTTTCAGAAGGTGGACGTGAGTATTGTTTGCTAGCTTCCTTCTCTTTGTAATTTATCAGTTCACAACAGGAATGACTAACGAACAGACTTTGCGTAGTGTTATGCTAATATCTGGAAGAAAAAAAAACTGCTTTAAGATTTCTAATATCAGAATTTGAAATTGTATTATATCCTGTGCATTCCGGAGTTATAATTAATTAGTAATGAAGACTTGAATCTTTAATCATTTTTATTCTGAACCTAAATGCTTAGTGATCACTAAACAATATGGCAGACAAATATTACGTGTTTTTTTTTTAATTTCGCGCAAAACTACTCGAGGGCTATCTGCACTAGCCGTTCCTAATTTTGCAGTGTAAGACTAGAGGGAAGGCAGCTAGTCATCACCACCCACCGCCAACTCTTGGGCTACTCTTTTACCAAGGAATAGTGAGATTGACCATAACATTGTAACGCCCCCACATATGAAAGGACGAGCATATTTGGTGCGAAGGAGATTCGAACCCGCGACCCTCAGATTACGAGTCGAACGCTTTACTCATCTGGCCATGCCAGACCCCATTATGCGTTTTAATTAAATGCGAAATAATGTCCACAAATTACAGGACCATTTTTTTCCACTTGAAGAATAATTTACTGTTCGAAAGCGGCTGAGTTCCAGTTTTTGTATTTTGTGATCCTTTGTGTTAAGTTCACCACAGCTGATTGGCCTCGTTAACTATCATCGACCTTAAAACATCATAACGATAAAAGATGCCCCAAGATGGCTCACCAGTAAGCTTGAACGCTTATCACGCTAAAAGTCGTGATTCGAACCCAATGAATAGCAAAAACAAAAAGCCCATTGTTTAACTTTGCATTAAAAAATAATTTTCCCAACCACTGCAAGAAGTACAATATGCTAGTGCGCAACGATAGAAAATGAGAAAAGAAAATAAAGAAATCAGATTTTGTATAATGATTCCAATAATAAAGATATAAAGTGTAAATAATTTTATAATGTTGTAATATAAAGTATTATTTGTTTTGATTTGAATTTCGCGCAAAGCTACACGAGGGTTATCTGTGCTAGTCGTTTCTAATTTAGACTAACAGGAAAAGGCAGCTAGACATCAACACCTACTACAAACTGTTACGATACCCTTTAAGCAACGAATAGTGGGACTGACCTCAAATATAACGCCCTCACGGCTTAAAGGGCGAGAATATTCGGTGACGATGGATCGAACCCGCGACCCTCTGATTGGGAGTTGGAACGCCCTGATTACCATACAAAGTAAAGTATTAGAAACAAACAATTGTGTCTAATTCCTAGCTTTATAAAACAGTTACTGATCTAGTGGTTCGCGCCCCGTTGCTGTAAAAGTGCGTTTCACAGTTTCGAGCCGTTGCGCTTATAAAAGTAATGATCTAATCTCATTATAATTGATTACAATAGCCCGAAAGTGAGCATTGTTCACTAGCTGCCTTCATTTTGGTCTGTCAGCTCAAAATTATACATGGCTATCGCTCATGGCTTTTCAGTAGTTGTGTACTGATACCTGAAATGTAAAACAAAAACTTATTAGCAATTCAATGTCACTCGTTACTAAATATTGTTAATAGTACGGTAAAACCTACAGAAAAATAATTATATACAACTTGTGAGTCTATAAACGTGAAGTAAAAATAAACATAGCGGTACAAGAATAAAACAAGCCTTAAAAAGGGCAAGTCCAAATGACATGAATCATGATAGGAAACGTAAACTGGCAATTCACAGAACTTTAAAAGAAAATAACACCCTTTCCGATGTGATTCATACCAGTTCAGTTACAACTCTGATAACACAAAGCTTTAAAATACATACATTGTTTTGGTGTCAATAGTTAAAGGTGTATGACGTCATTTCCTGCCAAAATAACATCACCTCCCGTTGAATTTCAGAGATTTATATTCATTAAAACCATTATATGCCATGTTTTGAGAACCATATGGCACAACTTAGATGGAATAAAATGGCAATTAACTGATATAATCACACACAATAGTTTAACGGTCTTTAATACAAAAAACATAACTCCTTACATCCAAGTTTGTTTCTTTTGAATTTCTCGCAAAGCTACTCGAGGGCTATTTGAGCTAGCCGTCCTTAATTTAGCAGTGTAAGATTAGAGAGAAGGCAGCTAGTCATCACCACCCATCGCCCACTCTTGGGCTACTCTTTTACTAACGAATAGTAGGATTGGCCGTCATATTGTTAACCGTGGGAGCGTTAAAGGGCGAGCATGTGTGGTGCGACCGAAATTCGAACCCGCGGCCCTCGGATTACGAGTCGAACGCCTTAACACGCTTGGCCATGCCAGACCTACATCCAAGTACTTTCTAGTTTAGTGGAGACTGAGGTACGGGAGGAAAAATTAAAAAAAAAAAACTTTGAAGCAAACTTAAATGCTCAAAAAGCACATTTTATAACCGTCTTTTATCGCTAGTTTTAAATATTTACCGAGCTGTTCCACCCATTTTTAACAGATTTTTAGAATAATAGAATAATTTTTGAGATACCCTTTGGTGTATGAAAGTTTTAATGCGAGTCCACCACAAGATGGCACTCTACAAGTAAAATTAATAGTAATGTAGCAATCCGTTGAAGCTCACAACTTTACTTCGGTAAGTACAGTTGAAGATAAAGCAACGACTTCACATGGTATGGCTTGGTAGTTATCACCCAAGACCAAAAATCTAACAGTCGTTGGTTCGAAACCCGTTACCGAACACGTTCGGCTTTTCATTTGAGGAGGGGTTATAACGTGATGGTCAATCCCATTTTTCGTTAGTAAGTAGTCGTCCAAGAATTGGAGGTGGGTGGTGTCGACTAGCTGCGTTCCACCTAGTCTGTCATTTTTAAATGAGAGGAAGACTTAACGCATCTGATCGTCGAATAGCTTAGTACAAAATTCAACAAAAAGATGAAGTGATGACGAGAATTCGAAAATGCGCCTTTAACCCGGGAAGCATTACGATATACACTTATCAGGGATCAAACCAAAACACAGAGTTGTTCATAATAAGAGGCATGCATGACAACATTCAAGCAAAACAAAAACAGAGAGGTAGGTAGGTATTTCATGTTTATTGGCACAAAACTACTAGGCTATTTGTGCCAAACAAGATGTAGTATACTCAAATGTTATATGGAAATGAAGGTAAAAAATACGTAAAATATGTAGAATTAAGACCTGCCAGGAAGACTGAAGCATGAAAATAATTGTAAAAGCCAGTACTGAAGAGAGAGGTTGTGATTCAGGAGCATATGCTCTACAGCACGACCCTTCACATCAAGACTAGAACCATCCCAGAGGGGATTATGCACATTAAGATCCCCCAAAATTAAAATGGGAGTTGGCAGTTGCTCAATGATGGTATGAAGGTCTGACGGATTATTTTTTCCAGGGGTAAGGTACAGAGAGCAAACAGTGATGGTACAACCCAATGAGATACGGATGGCTACAGCTTCCGAGGGCGTATTCAATGACAAGGACCGGGCGGGTACATGTTGATCAACCAACAGTGCCTCTCCTCCATGTCCTTGTCCTACACACGACCTATAATTTTGGTATAAGGAGTATTGTCGAATTGTGACTGTATTAGTTGGTTTTAAAAATGTTTCCTGTAAAGAAAGACACTTGGGATGATGAAAGTCAATCAACTCCTTGATGTCATTCACAATTGACTGAAAACCTCGACAGTTCCATTGGATTAGCCCGGCCATTTTTCTTTATTTTGGAAGAAAATATGGCACGGAGACCTTCTACTTGCAACCGCGCCTTTTTTTTCTTTACTGGATGTGGGTTGGTCACTCTCTAGTGATCCTGCTCTAAATCGAGTAGGCAGGTCGGAGTTTGTAGACATACGTTCCGGTGACTAGGGACGTGAACGAATGGATTGTTTAATTTTTGGGGTGTCGTCAAGAGGGGAAGACCCTATGGAAACACCTGGGCTTGAACAAGGTGAAGTTGGACAATGACTGGAAGATGTGGTAGGAACAGAGATAGAAGTAGATGAGGGTACGACTTAACGCATGTGGTCATCGAATAGCAAAGTTCGTTAACTTTGTTGATTTTGGAGGGTATTAGATTACGATGTGCTGTTAATCTAGTATTTTGTAGGAGGCACAGAAAGGTCTATCTGAACTCCTACTGTAGTAGTGGAATGAATTACAGCAGCGTAAGTCCGAGATGGAATTGGAAATAGTAATTTCCGAGCCTCTGGGTAAGTAGTATTATGAACTGTCTTGAAACGTTGTACTTCTTTCTCTTCCACCAATTTAGGGCAAGAAGTAAAGTAGAAAGGATGTGGACAATTACATTTAACACAATGAGGTTCCAGTTGGCATTCAAAAGCATCATGGTCATTACCAGCACAACGGGCACATGTCAAGGAACCACGACAAGATGTTTTCGAGAGACCAAATCGTTGACAATGAAAACATCTAACAGGGTTAAAAATATAAGGCTGTACTTCAGAGTCAGATCCTCGCAGGTTTCACCAGCCAAGGTGTTACAGCCGTGCGCCGAATATTTACTTGTAGAGATGTGATTATGGAGCCGACAAATGTTCTAATATTAACATTTACAACATCATGTTCTCCTACCACAATTAAAGGCAGGATATCTGAAGTCGAAGGCCATTGGGGATATACCCATTAAGGTTACTCCTCATTCTACTTTGAATTCTTCCAGAGAAGTTTTGAATATTGTGATGAAGCTGTTTCCGCTAAAATGTCCCCAGACTGTAATACTTTTTACCAATTTAGATGAGCCAGCAAGCCCTTCTAAACCCTTCGGAATAAAAAATGGAGACATCTGCCCTAAGAGTTTTTCAATTAAATAATGTATAATTACAAATTGCGGGGCAGATTCAAATTGTGAGTTTGACCGTACAGAGTCATCAATGCGCGGTCGTTTGCCAGTAGTCGGATTTTTCTCAATGCTGTCATGTTTGTTTATTTTTTTATTTGAGGGGAATCTATAATAAAAAAGAATATTTCGGTGCCCACTGACCCCACTCCCTATGGAGCCCTACGAGGGGACGCACTACAGTGCCATATAAGGTCACTGCAGCGACACCAGGGTTTTGTGAGCACTATACCCAAAACACCAGTATCAGACAATGCCCACTACACCTGTTGAGAACGTCCTACGCTGGTACTCAGTTGACCCTGACCCAAATGGACTAGCCGATTGATCTTGGGGAGGGCACCCCATAACCGTCCGTCTACATGAATTCAAGACTAAAGTGGTGTGTTGGAGTTGGATCCCTCAACCACCAGGATCATCATCTCCCCTTCACGGGTCACCACTCATGGCAAACACGCAGGTGAATGTTTATATCTCAGAGGAGGTAAATTGAAAGTACAGAACCTTTTCTGGGAGGTCCCCTCACCACGTACAGGAATCCACATCAAGGGGAAAAAACAGGAAGAAGCAAAACAAGACATCACATCAACAAAACCAAAGAAACATTATCAACGTACATGCAGATAACACAAAATATCCAGAGCCTAATATCATATGGTATTACACTCTGGTATCAGAGATTCCAGTTTGTAAAAAACAAACTTCCGTCTTAGTTGTGACACAATGTTACAACTGCCAACGTTTTTAGACACGTGGCTGTAGCATGTAGATTTCTCCCAAGTTTGACGAGTTGTTGTGGTGATAATCCCATTACACATTGCCTGAAAAAACGTGAAAACCATCTTTGATGTAACTGTATATAAAATAATAAAGGCAAAAATCTATAGCATAACCAGAATTACCTCACACACACACACACATACGTGAGCTAAACACAACAAACTGGTACTAAAACACCACCTCTCCCACTCACACACACACACACACACACACACACACACGTGAGCTAAATACAACAAACTAGTATTAAAACACCACCTCTCCCACTCACACACACACATACGTGAGCTAAACACAACAAACTAGTATTAAAACACCACCTCTCCCACTCACACACATACGTGAGCTAAACACAACAAACTAGTATTAAAACACCTCTCCCACTCACACACATACGTGAGCTAAATACAACAAACTAGTATTAAAACACCACCTCTCCCACTCACACACATACGTGAGCTAAACACAACAAACTAGTATTAAAACACCACCTCTCCCACTCACACACATACGTGAGCTAAACACAACAAACTAGTATTAAAACACCACCTCTCCCACTCACACACACATACGTGAGCTAAACACAACAAACTAGTATTAAAACACCACCTCTCCCACTCACACACACACATACGTGAGCTAAATACAACAAACTAGTATTAAAACACCACCTCTCCCACTCACACACACGTGAGCTAAACACAACAAACTAGTATTAAAACACCACCTCTCCCACTCACACACATACGTGAGCTAAATACAACAAACTAGTATTAAAACACCACCTCTCCCACTCACACACATACGTGAGCTAAACACAACAAACTAGTATTAAAACACCACCTCTCCCACTCACACACACACACGTGAGCTAAACACAACAAACTAGTATTAAAACACCACCTCTCCCACTCACACACACACACATACGTGAGCTAAACACAACAAACTAGTATTAAAACACCACCTCTCCCACTCACACACACATACGTGAGCTAAACACAACAAACTAGTATTAAAACACCACCTCTCCCACTCACACACACACACACGTGAGCTAAACACAACAAACTAGTATTAAAACACCACCTCTCCCACTCACACACACATACGTGAGCTAAACACAACAAACTAGTATTAAAACACCACCTCTCCCACTCACACACATACGTGAGCTAAACACAACAAACTAGTATTAAAACACCACCTCTCCCACTCACACACACACATACGTGAGCTAAATACAACAAACTAGTATTAAAACACCACCTCTCCCACTCACACACATACGTGAGCTAAACACAACAAACTAGTATTAAAACACCACCTCTCCCACTCACACACACACATACGTGAGCTAAACACAACAAACTAGTATTAAAACACCACCTCTCCCACTCACACACACACACACGTGAGCTAAACACAACAAACTAGTATTAAAACACCACCTCTCCCACTCACACACATACGTGAGCTAAACACAACAAACTAGTATTAAAACACCACCTCTCCCACTCACACACATACGTGAGCTAAACACAACAAACTAGTATTAAAACACCACCTCTCCCACTCACACACACACATACGTGAGCTAAATACAACAAACTAGTATTAAAACACCACCTCTCCCACTCACACACATACGTGAGCTAAACACAACAAACTAGTATTAAAACACCACCTCTCCCACTCACACACACATACGTGAGCTAAATACAACAAACTAGTATTAAAACACCACCTCTCCCACTCACACACACACACACGTGAGCTAAACACAACAAACTAGTATTAAAACACCACCTCTCCCACACACACACATACGTGAGCTAAATACAACAAACTAGTATTAAAACACCACCTCTCCCACTCACACACACACATACGTGAGCTAAACACAACAAACTAGTATTAAAACACCACCTCTCCCACTCACACACACGTGAGCTAAACACAACAAACTAGTATTAAAACACCACCTCTCCCACTCACACACACACATACGTGAGCTAAACACAACAAACTAGTATTAAAACACCACCTCTCCCACTCACACACACACATACGTGAGCTAAACACAACAAACTAGTATTAAAACACCACCTCTCCCACTCACACACATACGTGAGCTAAACACAACAAACTAGTATTAAAACACCACCTCTCCCACTCACACACATACGTGAACTAAATACAACAAACTAGTATTAAAACACCACCTCTCCCACTCACACACATACGTGAGCTAAACACAACAAACTAGTATTAAAACACCACCTCTCCCACTCACACACATACGTGAGCTAAACACAACAAACTAGTATTAAAACACCACCTCTCCCACTCACACACATACGTGAGCTAAACACAACAAACTAGTATTAAAACACCACCTCTCCCACTCACACACATACGTGAGCTAAACACAACAAACTAGTATTAAAACACCACCTCTCCCACTCACACACACACATACGTGAGCTAAACACAACAAACTAGTATTAAAACACCACCTCTCCCACTCACACACACATATTACGTGAGCTAAACACAACAAACTAGTATTAAAACACCACCTCTCCCACTCACACACACATACGTGAGCTAAACACAACAAACTAGTATTAAAACACCACCTCTCCCACTCACACACACACACACGTGAGCTAAACACAACAAACTAGTATTAAAAACACCACCTCTCCCACTCACACACATACGTGAGCTAAACACAACAAACTAGTATTAAACACCACCTCTCCCACTCACACACATACGTGAGCTAAATACAACAAACTAGTGATTAAAACACCACCTCCCACTCCACACTCACACACACACACATCTCCCACGTGAGCTAAACACAACAAACTAGTATTAAAACACCACCTCTCCCACTCACACACACATACGTGAGCTAAACACAACAAACTAGTATTAAAACACCACCTCTCCCACTCACGCACACACATGCGTGAGCTAAACACAACAAACTAGTATTAAAACACCACCTCTCCCACTCACACATGCGTGAGCTAAACACAACAAACTAGTATTAAAACACCACCTCTCCCACTCACGCACACACATACGTGAGCTAAACACAACAAACTAGTATTAAAACACCACCTCTCCCACTCACACACACACACGTGAGCTAAACACAACAAACTAGTATTAAAACACCACCTCTCCAACACACCACCACTCCCACACACACACACGTGAGCTAAACACAACAAACTAGTATTAAAACACCACCTCTCCCACACACACACACATACGTGAGCTAAACACAACAAACTAGTATTAAAACACCACCTCTCCCACTCACACACACACATACGTGAGCTAAACACAACAAACTAGTATTAAAACACCACCTCTCCCACACACACACACGTGAGCTAAACACAACAAACTAGTATTAAAACACCACCTCTCCCACTCACACACACACATGCGTGAGCTAAACACAACAAACTAGTATTAAAACACCACCTCTCCCACACACACACATACGTGAGCTAAACACAACAAACTAGTATTAAAAACACCACTCTCCCACTCACACACACGTGAGCTAAACACAACAAACTAGTATTAAAACACCACCTCTCCCACTCACACACACACATACGTGAGCTAAACACAACAAACTAGTATTAAAACACCACCTCTCCCACTCACACACATACGTGAGCTAAACACAACAAACTAGTATTAAAACACCACCTCCTCCCACTCACTCACACACATGCGTGAGCTAAACACAACAAACTAGTATTAAAACACCACCTCTCCCCTCACACACACATACGTGAGCTAAACACAACAAACTAGTATTAAAACACCACCTCTCCCACTCACTCACACACATACGTGAGCTAAACACAACAAACTAGTATTAAAACACCACCTCTCCCACTCACACACATACGTGAGCTAAACACAACAAACTAGTATTAAAACACCACCTCTCCCACTCACACACACACACGTGAGCTAAACACAACAAACTAGTATTAAAACACCACCTCTCCCAACACTAACTATATAACAAGCACCAACATAAAAGATAAGCTGCTGTCACATAAACAATTCTGACAATCAGTCACAAACCAACAAATGGAACAAACAAAAGTATCTTTCAAGCGAGCACAAGACAATAATACCAACAGTTCGTAGATATACAAGAACCTCCAAATACCAACAATGTGAATAAAAAAACACGAACAAACACACGAATCCAAAGAAAACTGGAACACACCTGAAACGATTCACTATTAATCAAAACCAGTACAAAACTTAATCAACTTTATATCACGAAAATAAAACAGCAGAGACAAATATATAAAAAGCAGAAAATTTCAAAGATCAGCTAAGAAAAATATTTAAAACGCATAATGAACCAGATAAGAATACACTTGCATACTATTTTAACACAGTTAAAGGATACAAACAAAATAAACATATCTATACCAAATGTTTTCAGCTGTTCCAACTTAATCATTACAATTCACAAATAAGTAATAATGATCGGGTGAGTAAGATCACACACTCAGTAATAAATATAGAGGTAATTACATTTATAAACAGATAAGAACCAAAGCTCTGGGTAAGCCACTTTCCTTAAATAGGTTTGTTTTAAACTTCGCGCAAAGCTACATGAGGGCTATCTGCGCTTCCTCAAATCGAGAATTGTTTGACCATCTGACAGCATTATTCAATTTATCCCCTTATATCTGTTCCTGGAAGCAATCAAGTGTTAAGTTCTTACAGAAAGGAAAACCAGTAAGTAAACCAGGAAGCTATCGACTAATTAGTCTAACTAGTTGTACAGGTAAAATTCTAGGAAGAATAATAAGAAATAAGCTCTCCACTTTTCTGGATATTTTATTAAAATTACCTGAAGTTCAAGACGGTTTCAGAAAAGTTCGACAAACAACTACTCGTATAGTTAGACTAACTGAAATCATAAGATATTGTTTTAATCAAACGAAATGCACTCTCTTCTGCTCTATCGATATAAAGAAACTATTTGACATCGTATGGCAAAATGGCTGAAGATGCAAAATGGTGCAAATGGATTACCGATAGGTGTTATTTACTGTTCGTATAACTTTTTAGGTAATTGAAAATGAATGTGGAACGTTCTCTGAGTATTCTGCTGCAGAATATGTATAGAAGCAGTATGCCATTAAAATATAATTTTTGCCTAACCTCCCAATCCACGGACAACGTGACGATATGATTCGTTTTTGTTTTGAATTTGGCCTAAAGCTACACGAGAGCTATCCGCTCCAGCCGTCCCTAATTTTGCAGTGTAAAACTACAGGGAAAGCAACAAGTCATCACCACCCACCGCCAATTCTTGGACTACTCTTTTACCAACGAATAGTTGGATTGACTGTCACATTAAAACGTCCACACGGCTGAAGGAGCGAGCACGTTTGGTGCAACGGGGATTCGAACTCGCGACCCTCAGATTACGAGTCCAACGCCTTAACCCACCTGACCATGCCGGGTCACGATTCCTTCGATTGCACATACAAAGTTACAGCCAATTATAAATCAAATAGTCAAGTATCGTCAAAAAACACAGAATAAAAAAAATGTATCTCAAACTATATTAGTATTATTTTTAAAATCAACAAAAGTTTAGAAACCCTCTGGAAATATACTTGCACGAAACTTTTTGGAATATATTCGCACCCGGAAAATTTCTTCTTGTAACGTATGTTTCAAATTTAACTTTGACATATTATATTACTATAATGAAAAACAAAATAACAAATACTACACAAGAAAATTGATTGGTAAAAACACATCATTAAAATTTATAAACAACCTGCAAAGTACCCGGATTTGCTTGAGGTATTAGGTTGATAGGTGTGTATTCTGAACCAATTTTTAAAATAAAAGTGTAATTATATACTTTTGTTGCTTAGCAACATGACATAAAAGCCATTGTTGAAATGCATTGTTACCAAAAGGCATTACCTTTTTTATATATTAGAAGTTGTCGTTAATTTAGGAACCACTTCTTTTCTATATGATTTTTGCAAGCTTCCCTCAATGAAAAGATAAGCATGCACCAGGACAGGTAAAACACCCAGGCGCACACCCTCAGGATCCATTTGGTATGGATGTAAATTTCAGATTTCTTGAATTTTTCCTTTTGAAGCTATGGCAGTCGTCTTTTCTATGCGAGTTTTGTATTGAAAATGGCTGCTTTCATCCGCGAAAGCACCTAGATAAGTAATAATACCCAGGTGCATATCCTAAGGGGCCACTTAGTATAGGTACAAAATTTCAGGTTTCTATATGCTATGGTGGTTATATACAACTTTTCTCACAAAAAATGCTCAGGCGCAAGCAAATGGATAAGTAATAATAATAATATATAGGTGCAAACCCTCAGGGTCCAGTTAGCATGTGAGAAAAATTATGTTTCTAGGTTCTATCCACTTGGAGTTATGGCGGCCACACACAGACACACCCTTTTACCATTATCGAATAATGAAGCATTCTAGAACCAAGTATCTTGAAATTTTAGAAGCCATTGATTGAAAACAAAAAATATTTTATGTAAACCAAGATACAGTGCCATCACTGGGATATAATTTGTAGCCAGTAACTGTCTCCATGTTTACATAATGCACAACTGTTAGTCTATGGTAAGGTTCAGTGGACATAATAGAGCACTGTAATTATACTTTACACGAGTACTTTATAAACATACTATATAAAGTATACTATCGTTTACAATAGCGTATATAAACTCAACTTCATGATCGACTGTTACGGTCGAATTACATTAAGCTAGTGAATTGTAACTATTTTGAACTTTAAGTTATTATCAGGTCAAATGTTATGAGTAAGGACTACTATCACATTATTTAAACTATTTGTCACGATGTTTCTGAAACCAGACCTACTGAACAATATTCAAACCTTTAATTTTGCCTATAACCCAAAGGATTAGGTTGTACTTTTCTCCCTTTCAAACTCACTGTTATGGGAATGGCATGAAAGAGGTGGCAGAAACTGCCTTTAGAACTTTTGTTTACAAACGTTATACACTAATCGTTTTTGTATACAGATTAGCCTCTGCACAGTTTCCTCGATGTTATGGAAACACAGTAAACACTTCGTTACGTACGGAAAGCAACAAAGAACAAATTGGTTATGTACACATACCTTTGTTCCCGGTACAATGAATAACCAGGAACACAACTTAAAGAGGGTTTTCTGTGCTTAAAAAGCAAAGAGCACAACTTTCCAAATCGTGAAGATCTCTTACGGACATCGGTACGTTTCCAAGGTCATCCTGGTCCACTCAACTCTCACAAAACTACAAGTAAACCGTGCCTGTACTGTTCCTGGTCCACTCAACTCTCACAAAACTACAAGTAAACCGTGCCTGTACTGTTCCTGGTCCACTCAACTCTCACAAAACTACAAGTAAACCGTGCCTGTACTGTTCCTGGTCCACTCAACTCTCACAAAACTACAAGTAAACCGTGCCTGTACTGTTCCTGGTCCACTCAACTCTCACAAAACTACAAGTAAACCGTGCCTGTACTGTTCCTGGTCCACTCAACTCTCACAAAACTACAAGTAAACCGTGCCTGTACTGTTCCTGGTCCACTCAACTCTCACAAAACTACAAGTAAACCGTGCCTGTACTGTTCCTGGTCCACTCAACTCTCACAAAACTACAAGTAAACTGTTATTTTTGCGCTCTTCTTCAACCAGCGAGAACAAAAGGCCATCAATCAGAAAAACGACAATAAACTTTTTTCACACTCAAACCATATCACACCAGTACGACATTATCACGAACTGAAGTGCAACTGTGGCAACTAGCGAAAGTACCGTCTCGCTCATAGACTGAAGCTAATATTAATGACAGCTAGCACAAGGCCACCGAACTCAGACTCTCCCTAGCGGTAAAAACACACCAATCAGAATACATACAGTACAATAAGCCCTCATTCTAGTTTTAATCTAAAGATTTGGTTTTTCATTAGACAATCTCAGAAGTGTTACTGTATAACGTCTGTGAAACTTCATTAATAAATCACAAACGGTATATCACCCATTCACCTTTTGCTCATTCATACGTTTTACTATCTCTTTAAAGTATTATGTGAAATGCAATAGTATGATCACCTGTTGAACATACTATCAGTACCGTGATGCACTACTGACTGTCCTGTCATCAGTACGGTAGGTACCATGATGCCTTTCTGACCATGATTTTATCAGTTCAGTAAGTATCGGTGTTGTGAAGCGAACCAGTGTAATTCTCTGTTCACAAAGCAAACAAGAAACGTGAAGTAATACAATATTTCTAGTAAAGTGCTGTTAATTACTATACATAGATGATATCGAAAATGACATTGAGTTCCAAGCCAGATCTTATTTCTTCTTACGATTTCAGACAATGACTCAAACGAATATTTTACTTTCATCTCTCATCTGTTTGTTTTCCAACAAAACGATATTTATGATAGACAGCTTTATACGGTCACGTGGTTAGCGTCTCATTGTCTGCTTGGTCGTTTTTTCTACAAAAACTTCACTGAACAGTAAAACAGATGTAATATTTTCGTATGTTATTGAAAAATAAGTGCTGCGGAATCAGTTGTTTTTTCTGGCTAGTGCTCTCTTTTTAAGCCTATTAAACAAACATATTAACAAAGGTAACAGAATTCAGGAGGTCAAATCCTTTCGATCGATGTATTTCATTGCGCCCAAGTTCTCGGAGATTAATTTACCCTAAAATAGTTTAAATTTGAGGGTAAGCTGGTAGAGCCTGACATATTAATTTATTCTAATCCTACCTAAAACCATTTCATGTGCTGTGATATTGAGGATTCCCTCTTGTTTTCTAACAACGTTTTGTAGGCTTGGTAAACCCTATTGCATACGAATCTTATGCTTGTACTCTGCTTCGGGTATTCGTAAAAATTTGTAATGAACTACCTTCGCTAGCTATCGCTAACGGTGAACTTCGACTTAGGGAAAGACTACCAGTCAGCACTATCCGCCGCCAACTGTTGGGAGAGTAATCGAATAGTAGGATTTGACCGTCACTTTTACAATTCACCCATGACTCCAAAGCAATTTTTACGGCAACGGAATGCGAACCATGGATTCAGAATCCGACATACTAATTACTGGTCCATAAGTGATGTTAGTCCATTTTGGCTACAAGTTTTTAGTTACTTTCAATATTAATCTTGTGGATATTTAACCCAGTCAGCGTAACTACAAGCAATGAAGTTTGTTTACAGTTTGAAGAAAGCGAGTATAATGAAAATAATGTCTACGGGAACGTTACGTACAGCCCTTCTACGAGTAAGCCACTACACAAGTACCGCGTTTATCAGTGTCGTTGTGCTGATTCTGATTACATTAGGATATAAACAATCCATTGGCAGACACTACAAATGAAAGTGACGTCACCTTTATGAGTCATAGGATTAAATTAAGTTAAAAAAAAAGAAAAGTAAAACGTCACTGGACTTGTTCTTCCCGTCTTTAAGCAGACTGAAAAAGTATTCTAGTAAAACGTTTCGTTAAAACGTCACTGGGCTTGTTGTTCCGGTCTTTAAGCAGACTGAAAAAGTATTCTAGTAAAACGTTTCGTTAAAACGTCACTGGGCTTGTTGTTCCGGTCTTTAAGCACACTGAAAAAGTATTCTAGTAAAACGTTTCGTTAAAACGTCACTGGGCTTGTTCTTCCGGTCTTTAAGCACACTGAAAAAGTATTCTAGTAAAACGTTTCGTTAAAACGTCACTGAGCTTGTTCTTCCGGTCTTTAAGCAGACTGAAAAAGTATTCTAGTAAAACATTAAAACGTCACTGGGCTTGTTCTTCCGGTCTTTAAGCAGACTGAAAAAGTATTCTAGTAAAATGTTTCGTTAAAACGTCACTGGGCTTGTTCTTCCGGTCTTTAAGCACACTGAAAAAGTATTCTAGTAAAACACGACGCTTTTTGATTTTCAATTGTTTTTCTTTCTTTACTTTCCATTAGGATAATACAGGCCAAATTTCAATTGTTATGTACACATTTCTTATGTAAGCCAGGTTTCGGTTCGTTGCTGACACAAGGTTGTTTCTTTTGATTAAATTACATAGATAGCTGTCATTATCTCAAACTGTTGTTGTTAAGGCTAAACCTACACGATATATAACCTATCGTGGTGTGCTTTCCGCAGGTATCAAACCAGATTTTCAGCATTATAATCTGTCAGACAAACCAATTATCCATCGGAGAACTATGGGGTCAAAATAATACGTTTCGTTTATTTCCAGGAAATCCCTTCATATAAAACTTGACAGTGGGACCACCGCTAATATACTTGATTGCAGGGTTGGTTAGGCTAAGATATTTTCTCTCTAATTTACACAAAGTACATTATTGTTTCAATATGAAAACGTTTGAAACTTTTTGAACAGTATTCCATAAGACACTGCATCTGATAATCAGTATTTATTATTTTTCTTTAGATCGCACATTACAGTGCCAGATGTGAAAATACTAGAACGTTTAATTATGAGTTTCTTACACTACTTTCTTTGTCGGACTTATAAAGTACAATAATTCCTTTGTCCAATCCACCTAGTGCAATAATATTTTTATTGAATTTCACCCACTAACATTTCTTTGCATACTGAAAGTCTAGAGTATTAAATTTTCTTTCTCTTCTTAACACACTAAATTTTATTTGAAGGTACTATCTGTAACTTACAAAATGTGTATTTTACAAGTTGAACAGCAATATAATACCCACTCCCTGATTTATCCAATATCTCTCTTAACGTAAAGAAAACTTAATTATTTTAAAAGTTCATAAGTTATATTAATATGCATGGAGATTATGAATCAAACTTTCTGCAGGTACTTGGTATAAGCACGTGTTACTGCATACAGATGGCGAACTAGTGAAATATTCTATTTTGTTGTGTTGATACAGGCTAGCTTATTATTCTTCAGATTGAAAACAACAACAACACCAAAATAGTATCTGTATCTACACGTTAAGGGTAATAGTTTTTAATCTATACTGTGAGTTATAACTTGTAGCCAGTAGTCACTATCCACATGGTTACACAGTGTACAGCAGGTAGTCAGTGGCAGGGTTCAGTGATCACAGAGTAGTGGAATTAGACTGTACATACAATTACAACACGTAACGCACATCAGTTTACAATGGTGTAGCTTTCACACTTGGTTCAAATATAAAACAAGGAAAAGTAATGGTGTTCTGCTCGCACGCAGTCAACACGGAGACAAGTAGAACCAAGAAATAAATGTGTATATATTTCACACTCCTTTTTAACAAAATACAAAAGAAACATTAAATAAAGCCCATTTTTATACATAGCTGTTTGGAGATCAGCACCTACAGTGTACAAAAGGTTGTGGAACACTGTACTGTTATAACAAGAAATACATTTATTTTTGTGCTGAAGCACGTGTTTATCAGAATCATGAGAACTAAGCTGGCTATCTGGAGGAAAGGAAGACCTTTTATTTTTCAAGCTATTCTCTGAAATGGTGATAGTTTCATAAAATGAATTCACACAACAATTAGGGTCCGGCAAGGCCAAGCGTGTTAAGGCGTGCGACCCATAATCTGAGGGTCGCGGGTTCGCATCCCCGTCGCGCCAAACATGCTCGCCCTTTCAGCCGTAGGGGCGTTATAATTCGACGGTCAATCCCACTATTCGTTGGTAAAAGAGTAGCCCAAGAGTTGGCGGTGGGTGGTGATGACTAGCTGTCTTACACTGCTAAATTAGGGACGGCTAGCACAGATAGCCCTTGAGTAGCTTTGTGCGAAATTCAAAACAAACAAACAACGATTAACTTTGTGTAAGATCGATAGGTTACCATTTATTCACAAACAAAGTACAATCAAAATTCGCGTTTCTCAACGTTTCTGGTTTGTAAAAAAACTTGATTTTTCTCTTAAATACATATAGGTTTCTAATTCAATAGTGTTCAGCAAGTCCAAATTAAATGACCTATAATTTTTTCGAATTTTTCACTACCATTACTACCACCAAACCACAATTTTCCTAATCAATTAACATATTTCTTTACAGTGATCTAAGATTAAAAACAAATTTCTTCTTCATAGATACAAAAACGAAACAAATATCAAACTAACAACACGTATTTTCAAAGTTTTAAGAAAAATGACATGACACTTTTTTCGTTAATGTATCAGTCAGCCCAATCCTTATAATTATAAAAGGAAAACGATTGTTATAATTTTGCGTCTCTACCGACAGATACACTTGGTAATTATTTCGATCCAACACTTACAATTTAACTTCAAAATATTATCAACCTTTACTTCTCGTCGCCACAATTCTGATTTCTGTACTAGACTAATATTAATTTTATTGGAAAAACGTTTAGTATATCGTTGCCAGTGCGAAAGATGGGACTCGCTGATTGGTTAAAAACATTTTCTTCACATGTTACGACATGGCATCGTTAAACTTTCTTGAAAATGAGTGACCGATTAAAGACACTACATTCATAACAGACAATTTAGGTTACTCTTATTTGCGAGTGCGAGAAATGGTCATGGCTCTGATCAGAAAGGTAAATTATGACAAACGTCGCCGATATGATAATAAAGAGCGGGGATTCCCGTCTTTTGTCCCGTTCAGTAAGCCTTACTAACATGCTTTACATCTATACACAATGAAAGTCGACTCCTTACGAAGTTCGTTGTATTGAATGTTTTTTTCTATATATACTTTTCCTCCAACATGGTCATTACGATATATTTTTATACGCACATGTATGTACTCAACAAATGTTAAATCTTGGACAAATTTAGATAAATATATTTAAAGTTATACGCTAATGTAAATCAAGGCAATGGCATCACACAAAACCATAAACTGTTCTTAAATAAACTGAGATAACAAAGTTCAGTGAATACAGCGAATAAAAATATTCATAAGCTAAACATTTACGTTGAGTCAAAGATGTTAAAAAAAGAAGTGTTAGTGAGTGAGAAGGGGTATCTTAAGCGTTGCTCACATATTTGTGTGAATAAAACAAGTACAAAAGATAAGGTTTATTAGTAACTACAACATATTCCTTCACTCTACTTAACGCTTCTAAACATCATTAAAAGTGATCACCACAAACACCTCGGATTTCGGCTGCTGCTGAAACACTGCCTTACACCGAGAAAAAATAGCGCCAATCTATCACGCGGAGGTTATTTTTAAAACCTTTAGTTTAGGGTTATGGCTACCCTGTTAAAACAAAACGCCTGTTTCAAAGTTCCTTTTTTTTTTTAACTCTCTCTCGCTCTCATAAGAAGGTCTGGAACGTTTAACAATAATACACATTTGAAGTTGAACGTGCGAGAAACTTTCTAGTAACGCGTTAGCCCATGTTCGGCTTCAAGAACTTCATGGAAACAAACAGAAAAACAGAATGGTAACGTTCTGGCAATAAGGTCGCATACTAATCCTATGTTTATTTTATTCTGGGCGATTGGCATGTTTTGTAATACTAAACTTTGTATTTGATACATTTAATGTTTAAGCATTAACTACACTTTCTTTAAAAGAAACGTCATCTTTTTACTGTATTTACCAAAGCTAACGTATACCTGAGCAACAGATGTTACAGAGTAAGGCTTACACCAACCTGTGGTTTAAATGTTAATTAAGTTTACCCTAACAGATTTTTTTTTTTGTCATGAAAGTTAACTATCTACATAGAAACAAAATTACTTAGTCCCTTTAGGTGTTCCACGTGGTTTGATTCAAGGTGAACATCCTTCAGTTAGAGTAGCACACTATCATTTTAATAAGAAAAGCATGTTCATGTTCACTGGAAGCCACCGCCATGGCGCCAAGCAATCACTTTGTCCTACTTACGTTCATACGATTCTATTTGCGTACCATCTAATTCACCTTTGGTCAACTTAAATGGCCAGGTTGTTGTTTACCTTGATGAAGGTAACTGTTAAAAGTTCTTCTAAGAGAAACGGAAAATCTCGGTCGTAACTATTTAAATTGAATAGTTCTATATCACTTCACTTTCGCTCTTTGACCTACAGCCTAAAGAAAACTACACAGTCTGATGATATACAGAACCACATGACACTCTGCTACCATGTGACCCTTATCTTTCTAGAACAATCAGAACAACAACACTGATAATTTAAGTTCGCCTGCACTTTCTATCCTGTGTATGTACGGCTTGGCGTGGCCAGGTGATTTCCTGTATATGTACGGCTTGGCGTGGCCAGGTGATTTCGTATTTGAATCCCGTCCCATTAAATATGCTCGCCCCTTTTTAGCTGTGAGGGCATTATGATGTGACAGTATATTCCACTATTCGTTAATAAAAGAGTAGCGCAAGAGTTGGCGGTTGATGATGATAATCAGTTGTCCTCCCTAATTTAGGGAGAGCGAATAGCCCTCGTGTAGTTTTATGCGAAAACTAAAAGAAACTATATATGCCTAAAGGGTTTTCACACACACACACACACACACACAATTCAAATAAAGCTAGAGTACAAACTACAACGTGAGAGGTGTAAAATCCTTAATAAGAAGTATTTGCACAAGTAGAATCGACACGAGGGGGGTACAACTCTATCAACTGGAGCCTCTATGAAATATATAGCTGTTAGAAGCTTAAAGCAATAAGACCACCCTTTAACCTTTATTCAGGTACAAGGAGAAATGTTGCCATTACGGGTGTCTGTTGAATTAGAACAGCGTGTTTCTCTATCCGAAGCTGCTCCCGACTTCTTGCAACTACATTCTGGTGAGTAAATTCATTACTTCTGTATTGTGCGTTTGTTTGTTCCTGACCTCAGAACTTGGTAAACAAGCCTACCTCTTTCTTTTTCTAACTTACATCTTGACGTTTCGTTTTCTTTACAGACTTTCTCCGTAATAATTTACTTTTCCATTTGGCAATTCGTTGATAATAATAAATGTAAATTATTAATGGAGAAATGTTATAAGGTCCTGGCATTTTTTTTAAATTTTCACAGGATCTGTTTTATATTTTGGTACGATATAAAGCTATTATTGATTTGTTTCTTTAAAAATGGATGGATGCATTAAATAAACTTTTTATAAGAGGCACAGTTTTAATGAAATTTTCTTATGAACTTCACTCTATAAAACTGAAAAATCATGCGAAGTTTCATTCAAAACCGTGGTAGGTATTTTGAGGACACACCGACACTATTCTCTTATATTTACGTGTGTTTAACTCTCAGGGATGTGTTTTACTAGCTCTGTGCAAACCCTGACTGCGTAGCCCACCTCCATCAATACTCTTCCGTTATTATGGGATTTCCACACAACCACGTCCCCAAGAACCTACAGCCCAGTATAAAATGGGCGTAATGCACTCTCTGTCGCACCGGTCCCGATAACTTTGCGTATCACATGCTATTTCTATACCTTTAAAAACGTCACGGATTAATGAACAACTAACTACCAACATCAAGAGCATAAGAAGAATTACTGAATTTTAATATAAAGAATTCGGAGCTACTGTTATAAAATAACCTAAGAATTTATCATAAAATAACAGAAGACTAAACGAGAGGAAATGGCTTTCGATTATCGTGGCGCCATCTAGGGATAGAAATTGCATACAAGTCCATGTACGATAACGCGTTACTTTACACAATGCAATCTACTGGCAACTACGAAATGTGCAAGTTTAAAATAATATACGTTCAAATCCTGTTTTCATATTCATTACCGAACTGGTATAAGTAGCACTGTGTGTATATATACTCGTATATTAAGATACTCGTGTAACATCTTTCTGCTGACTGATAAGTCATTGTAAGAGATACAAGTTCTCGAATGAAAAAATATATAAATAAACATTTAAAATTACAAAGTCATTGGGCCACACAATAAACGCATGTTTATTTTCATGAGACTTGGTTAAAGTTTCATTCTAAAGTAGGGCTTACTGCGGCCTATACATTTAATGGCATTTGTACTAAAGTTCAAATGGTTAGTAATATTTATTTTCTACAAAAAGCTACATTAAAGCTATACTGGTATGTTCGTCTTAATTTTGAATTGACAGACTAGAGGAAAGACAGCTCGAAAGGTGAAATTTAATCTTCGTTCTTTATGAATCGTCCATGGTATCGTTTTTGCAAAAACGGGACGCAAGCCACGAGCCTTCACTAACAGAGCACATCAGGTCGGCATAGGTCATTATAATACGAATATACATACAAAATTGCTAATCATAATATGAAACAGTTCAAATGCGATATTTTGTAGTGTATCGGGAAAATAAAAGTAACAATAATCAAATTTATAAACGTGAAAAAAGATAATTTGGATGTCAATTACAGATCATCAAGTATACTGAACTACACCTTTCCCTAGATAACCAACAGTTGCGTCACGCTCTGATCCCATTACAAAACACACCTTTGACACATAATTCAATATCTCAGAATTCTACAAACTTCAGGGCATATCGAATGATTAATACATAGTTATGATATATTTTCCCTTTACAAACACACATGAAAGGATAAATCACAGGCACAAGTTTTAAAAAAAAATCTGTTATCGAATAGAGTAACTTGAGTTTTCGACCAATAATACTCTGCATCGTCTACTTGGGCTTCGAGCCGTTTGTGTAGCACTCACGAGCTGCACTAGCCTTCTGGTTGAGCACGTGGATTGACCACGAAGCAAGCACGTGTGATTACTTTGTTTTTTTGCAACTGATACCTGATACATAAAGGTGTGACGCGACACTTTTAGCACCTTACATTTCATGTAAACTGAGTGCCTCGTGAAAACACCTCTTATATAAAAATAACTGTGGTCTATATAATCACAATTTAAGCGATTAATCCATTACACGAGACTTACAAATGGCACTGGTTTAAATTTATTAGTATACAATAAAGAGAAAATGAGAAATATTACACGAAAGAGAGAAAATATAAAATTTCATTTAGTTCTTCGCGTCGCACGGACGTCCTCTAAAGATTATTTAACCAATAACAACATACAGAGCGAGCCAAAAATCAGTGGTAACTCTTGTGAATTAGACGTGAAACATAGAAAATCTTTTGACATTGGGTGTTCAGGCATATAGAAGGCCCTTTGTTACCTTATATGATGTCGTGATATAAAGGTCAAATCAAGGTTACCCACATGCATAAATTTTCACAAATCTATTATTACTCCAGTAACAAAGTTTCTGGGATGATATAATTTTACCTCAGAATGATACTTTCAGAAGCAGCATTTGATTGACCTTGACCTGACCTTTATATCACGACATTATGTCGGGTAACAAAATGCTCTACAATGTACTGTATAAACACTCTTTGTCAGCAAATTTTCAATATTCCAAACATACTTTACAACAATAGCCAAAAGAAGGACTTTACGCGATATATACGTATGTACATTTGAATATCTTATTTCGTTGAAGATGTTTAGGAACAATACCAAGTTTTGAGCTATAATTAATTTCATCAAGCGTGCAATATTTTATTTTCTTCAGCTTGTTCTAAACACGTGTTGACTAAATGTATGTGTTATTGGCTTGGTGTTTCGTTGGGTGCAGTGCAACACAATGATCTATCCGAGCTCTGCACGATACAGGTACTAAAACTAGATTTTTGGGTCGTAAGCCTGCCGAAGAGTCACTGGAAACATACAATATTATACGGTTGGAGATTCATGGTACTATCTTCCCTTAAAACAAGTTACACTTTTAATATTAATCATGTGAAACGAATAACAAATAAACATATACAAGTTTATACGGATAAGACGCAAGCATTCTGTGTAGGTTTTATTTTGCGATTTATCGAATCTACGTTGATTCCTCGTATAAGCAAAATCATAACTAAAGAAAAAACATTTTTTGAAAAGCGCTAAATCAGTTTGTCTAAAGCGTTTTTCTGGTGAGCAATCAGGATTCGAATGCTGCTTGGTCTAAAATTTTGATTCTTATGGATAAAACAAAACAAAACCTATATTTTACATCGCTAGTATAATCTCCTGCGACTTACCTTTCTCAGTTGTATTGTATTGTATTTAGGGTTTTTACACGTTTGTTAAATATTACAAAAGTAAACAACGAACTTGTCAAAGCTTACATTTTATCGTGTCTTGCAAGTGCAAGTTCTGTTTCAGAACTCGTTTTTGTTCATTTGATTGATTGTCGAATTTTGTGCAAAACTATTCGAGGGTCCCCGTCACACCAAACGTGTTCGCCCCTTTCAGCCGTAGGGACGTTATAAAGTTACGGTAAATCCCACTATTCGTTGGTAAAAGAGTAGCTCAAAAGTTGGCAGTGGGTGGTGATCACTAGCTGCCTTCCCTCTAGTCTTACACTGCTAAATTAGGGACAGTTAGCGCAGATAGCTTTTGTGTAGCTTGCGCGAAAATTGAAACACAAACTATTTGAGGGTTATCTGCGTTAACCGTTCCTACCTAAGTTAGAAGTAACACACTAGATAGGAAGGCGGTTAGCCAACATCAACCATCGCCAAATTTGGACTTTTTTTTGTTGTTTTTAAACCGATGACTAGTGGAATTGACTGTTACATTAAAAGCTTCTACGGCTGAAAGGGCAAACATGTTAAGCGACAGGGCTCTAACTATACAGCTAGTCTCGAACAACGTTATGAGGAGCAAAGTTATTTATAACGATACAAAAATGCAAGTTTTTACTTAAGTTTCTATCATAAAAACGCCACATTTGGAACACTACCTCCTCCCTCTCTTTCATCCTCGCGCATCTGACTCACCTTCACATTTCTTTATACTTCAAGTCACGATCGAGTCAAGTCTACGCTTTAGTCAAACTATCATTTTGTTAATGGCTTCATGGAATTGGATACCGATTTATTTATTTTTTTTGACCCGCGCTTATAAAACACAAGTTAGCAGATAACAGATGTACTTGTTAAGTTCACTGCGAGTAAGTAGCTTGGTCATGCTGTATTGCAGATTAAGCTGAGAATCTATGACCGAACAGACCTTCATCTCGTATCTTGGATTTTTACATCATCGTGTACTAATACATGACAATTGTTTTTTCAGTTTTCTTTTAACCTCTATACCTACCGTTAAATCATTTTCTAAGAACACATATTTAACAATAATTGTCATGAATACATAAAATATGAAAATAAAATCAATTTTATAAGTCATATGGAGTTCGAAATAAACTATACTAAATAATACGCTTCATGTATGGAGAAAACAAACACGTATATATATAAATTTAAGTCTATATAAGAACCTATGCTTGGTTTGAGAAGCGTGTCAGTAGAGTATATATACAAAATGAATAACGACAACAGTATGTATTTTAACAAAGCGGTCAGCCTTACAATGGGAGTTTAACAACTATTAAGGAAGGGTTATTAGTTCTGTTTAACATCACTTTGTAAATAAAAGAGTGGAGGTTGGGAGTTTTGCCTTGTAGAATTTTTTATAGGGTTGTTTAGTTTCTGCTGTGAGGTTGTACCTAAGTATTACAGGTAGCTGCCTTCCCACAAGTGGCTGCAGACAGTGAAAGGCAGCAAGAGTTGAGACGTTGTGGATGTAAACACTCAACTCTTAACTGATTTTCAATAGCTGTTGGCCAGTTTAACATCGACGTCTGAATATTGTCTCATACACAGAACACCCCCAATGCTACAATCACAGACATAATCCTTTACGATTTTCAGTTTACAAGTAGGTCTAATAATGGAACTTGTTTAATTTTTAGTTCTGTTGTAATGTTTGTTTTATATCAAGTTCATTATTGTTTTATAGTCCTGATTTAATCGGGACCGGCATGGCCAGGTGGCTAAGGCACTCGACTTGTAATCTAAGAGTCACGGTTTCGAGTCCCCGTCACACAAAACATGCTCGCCCTTTCAGCCGTGGGAGCATGATAATATTACGGTCAATTTCACTATTCCTTGATAAAAAGAATAGCGTAAGAGTTAGTTTTGGGTAGTGATGACTAGCTGCCTTCCCTCTCGCCTTACACTGCTAAAATCAGGGGTTCGCAATAGATGGCTTGGTGTGGCTTTTTCTATAACAACACACACACCATACTATCTGGAATATCCAGAGCATGCGAGACCTTTCGCCAAGTATTAGAGTTTATAAGGCCAGCTGGGATACCACAAACATACTAATAGTCTTCGCGTTATCCGTATCATCAATTTCATTAACAATAATAATGGCTAAGGCATGAAACAGATTGAGTGAATTACTTGTAATTATTTTCAATTTTATGTCAGTTATTTATTTATTAATCCTTACTTTAATTCTGATATTACATTATTTATATATTATCTGAAATAATGCTACTAGTATTTAAAACTGACAAATTAGTAAACTATTCTAAATTAATGATTATTTGTTATTAAAAAAAACAAACTTGTGCTAAATGTTATTAGTGTAATAGACCTACAACTAACGTCAAAGTGAACGCAGCCTGTATCAAATATTACAGAAGAAATAACGTAATTCATTAGGTGGACAGAACATTGCATTATTTTTTACAAAATAATCCAAAAAGGACGCGCCATAGATAAAGTACGTTACAACAGGTATAAAAAAATTGTAGTTAAGAAGTGCATTTATCATACGTTTTTCAAACGAATCACACACGCACACAAAACAATATTGCAAATATGTATTGCATACTTTACACACGAAATAAACAAAAAGCAAAAAAACTGCGTAAACATGAAACGTTTTCTTTCTTTTTTTTGTTACAAAATGAACAAAAAAAACCAGTTACTCATTATATGAACATATATATAGACAGGACTGGCTACAATTTCGAATATTATTCTTCACGCATCTCGGTTAAAAACAGTTATCTTAAATCAAGAGTTCTGCTTTTACAAAACAAAAGAATTTTAGGTTATATTAAAGGGATCTGGGAAATGGCAATCTCCCTATTTATAAATATTTACCCTACACACAAAGTAACACATGAACAAGAAACTAATAACATATATTAGAGATAATGATATATATTAACCACAGACACATCAGTTACTATATCATGATACAGAACACAGGAACAGCCTGGCCTAAATTCTTTGGATATGGCTGACCTCTAAAACTAAAAAGGAATAACGTTGTTGACTTTTAAAACAATGGCTCGGTGAGAAGACGTTTATCACTTCGAACAGTTTAGTTGTGGTCTGCTAGATCTGACGACAGCTTAATAAACGATCTTATTTGATTAAGAAAATAGCCACCTAAATAGCTTTTATTATGAATATAAAGAGTAGAAAGTAAAATTACATCAGCAATAGCGGCCCTTAATGGCAGGCAGCGTTGGTTTTAGCAATAAGCTCCACGATAGGTTATTTAGCTATGCTCACCGCGGAGAACTGAGCACCGGTTTTTAGCTTTTTTTTAAATTTCGCGCAAAGCTACAGGAGGGCTATCTGCGCTAGCCGTCCTTAATTTAGTAGTGTAAGACTAAAGGGAAAGCAGCTAGCCATCACCACCCATCACCAAGTCTTGAGCGACTCTTTTACCAACGAATAGTAGGTAAAAGAAAGGGCGAGCATGTTTGGTGTGACGGAAATTCGAAACAGTGACCTTCCGAATACGAGTCTAGCGCCTTAACCACCTGGCCATGCCGAGCACTTTCTGTCAGGTTCAAGTAATAACAACTTGCGATCGAAGTGAATTATATACTTAGCGCAAAACTCAGATTCAACCTAACCATGAGTATAGTTAAGTACTATTAAGTTCTAATCGTAAAGATTAGAATTCACCGTGATATTTTCGACAATAATATTCACGAGATTTGACCGACTTAAAAGATTTGTTACTTCTACATATATATTTGAAACTAACAATTGAAAACAACCTTATAAATAGTGTAAAATAATAAATAAGATATGAAACAAAAATTAATGACGTTTGATACACTAACTAGTATAACCAATACTGTTCATAAAAAATGTACGTTCAGCAGTGTCACAGTAGTAAGTCTGAAAGCTTACAAAGTTAATAATCGAGTTGCGATACCCGTGGACAGCACAACACAGATATCCTATTGTGTAGCTTTGAGTTTAACAAGCAAATACAAGTAATAACCAATAAGTAATATAGTATATTTAAACAATGTCGAGGTAGTAGGAGTAATTTCCCTTAATTGAAAATGCGACTTTAGAAAAAGTGGATATTAATAAGTAAGACTGTCATTGAGATACTGCAAACAAATAAGCAGGAAAAAACTTCAAAAGTTAGTGCAACAGTAGAAATATACCGCAATGAGAATGAAATCCTTGCTGTTATATACAGACCCATTAGTTACTCAGCCAGCACCAGGCGACGCTGTTCTGCAAAATTCATAAGAATATTTGTTTAAAACAAATGGTGCATTTTCTTTGATATACATACATTTCTAAAATTATTATTGTCGTGGTTCTGTTTTGCGTCTTGCTTTATACATTTCAAAATATGTTTAAAGCTCATCCGCAGTCTTTATGTCATATACAAAAGTTTTGTACCTGAAAGAGATGTCAACCACGTGAACGATAAAGTCCTCATCTTGTCACTATAAAGATGAAGAACGAAAGAACCAAAGCAGTGTTAAGAGTCCTCACAGAAATTTGTTCAGATCCGTTTTCAGCCCACAGAAAAGTCGAACGAAAAGAATATTACGAATCACGCGGAAAAGTCAAATAAGATAAAAATGTGGAGAACCAGGAAGGCACGACATAATTCAGGCAGACGAAAACATGAAACGAAGAGCGGCCCAGTAACAGTAGGATGAAGGAAGGATTTCCACTAAAGACAACTTGTAAGAATTACATATACAGTATAATATGGAATTAGATACGAATAACTGACTTTAAAAGACAACATGAATGAGTCTATAGATATCACTAAAGGAAGTAATGGGTTCGGGCAATGAAGCTATAAAGCAATTGGAATGTTTGCCACACACACACAGCCGGTGGCATCCAGGAGAACACTGGGTGCGCGTTTCTTTCCAGAGAACGAGTTAGGAGCTTGTAGGTCTGAACTGAAGAGCCTAGGTGTGGTAAACACCTTTCTGTTTGAGAACTGAAGTGCTGATGAATCTTAAGAGGTTGAATGTTCTCTATGAACTCATTAAGTTGACAGATCACGTATATAAGCACAACGTGTTAATGAACAGTGTTAAGAAAATGTGATGGGTTTTTCTCGTGGATTACACTTGGAATTATCTAGGCAAGAAATGTAGACGATAATATTGTTCTGTGGCTTATCAAAGTATAGTGTTTTTCACGGGGAAATAAGTAACAATCAAATATAGATATCTTAATAGAAGTTTTTCTGCGAGAGGTCAAGAAGACACAGCAAATAAATGAAATGATGGTTTGCCTGAACTTAGACATTGTAGATACCGTGAATAGAACTCGATTCAGTTTAAAAATCGTCTCATTAATGGATACAGACAGACCTACTTGTCACTAGGAAACACTGTGAAGATCACTCTGACTTGAAAGGGAAACAAATAATATGGTGGTTTCTGAGCCATCAAGGAGGCATCATAAGTAGCTATTCATAGTGATATGTCACATAGACAAATAATATAACATTCTTTGTCTTTCAAGTTTTAAAGTGATCAATCATTACAGCTGGTTTGGCTTGGTAGATAAGATTGTAAACTTTCAAGAAAGAAAGGGCAACAAAGTATTTCAAGAAAGATCCTGAAAGGTGCTAATGTACAATAGAACAATGAAAATTCTAAAACTGTTAAATTTGTGTGACCTCTTAAAAGTGGGGGGAAAAAACACCGTTGTACGTGTATCACAACTAAAAAAAAAATGACTGATTAACATGAACGAAAATCTTGATGCTCGAAAAAATAAACTTCAATATGTGTCAGAAAAAAATCACAAGCAAATAAAAATATTATGAAATAAGAAACTTATTTGTTTGTTGTTAAGCAAAAAGCTATACATCAGGCTATTTACGCTTTATCCACTGCGGATATTACGACACAAAATATCAACTAAGTGGCCAGAAATATTTCACACACAATTACTTTCGCTTAAACAAATGTAGCGCGAACCTATTACTAAGCTTTTGTTTGCATTCCTCAATTTGATGGTGGTGTTTGGAGGGCGTGGATGTCTGTTAGGTGACTGTAGAGTAACGTTATGATTTTGAAAGTGTAGTATGTAGATTTCATACAGTTCATTCTCTTATAACTTGTATCTATATTTAGTGACATGTTTTATTCTAAAGTTCAAGCTCAGAACTTGATAAAGACTATCTAAGGCAAGTTTGAAATTACGTCTACATATTTCTTTCTATAGCATGACTCAGTCAAATACACAGTTGCACTGTGTGGAAGCAAGCATTGGGTAAGACTGTTTTATGACTGTCACATGAGGTATGAAATACCTTGTAATTCCAAAAAGTACATCATATAATTGACCAAGCATATCTCTGGGCATTGGCAGGACAAAATACACGTCTCAAACTTTTATAGTTATATTAAAAAATCAATTTAATTAATTTATTATTAAGGTATATCAATAAACGTGGTATGAAATCGTACTTCAAATGTTAATATCATACAAGTTTTGATTTCTTATTTTCAAAACGAAGTGCCTAAATATATTCTCAATCTTCATATGTATGTATCACCGATACTTTTGTTCTGAAACTGACCTCCTTCCTTCTTTAAATTACTATACTTTGTAGCTTTTCCCTTATACCACATACATCTCTTGGCTGATCTGTTTATTTGTAGTGACTTTTTGATACAAGTGAAGGACACTTGCTGCTGTCCTAGAACATTCTGCTTTAGAAAATTGTCATAAATTCTCTCCCATATTTGCTGTTGTTTGTAATCAACAGAAGGTCATGATTTCACTTTACTGACAGCTAGAGAGTTCCACGTTCTTCCAACAAGAATAGCTCAAAATTTTGACTTCGTTTTCTTTACTTGCCCACTACTGGAGCTCTGCTTGATCAAGCATAGGAATGAATTATTTATAGAAAGAATGTGGATGGTGAAAGCGCTTTGGAAAGATCTTGTTCATGCCTGTAAAAGCCACGAGTTGTTGTCGAAGTCTTGTTTTTCTGTTAGTTCCTTGTTCTCTCCATTATCACTGATACTGCTGATCATGTGAATTAAAATCAGTTCAACCAGATCCAGTCTTCAAAAATGTGACTATTATCTTTAAATATAGAATTAACTTTCAGTATCACAGCTTTGTTTATGGTGTACTATTGCTTTAGCTTAATCAACTGTTGTGTACGCACTGAAACCTTTTCTTTCTTATATTCAATGCGATAAAAATCATTACTTAAGAACCGGCATGGTCAGGTGGCTAGGGCGCTCGACTCATAATCTGGGGGTCGCGGGTTCGCAAGCCCGTCACACCAAACATGCTCTCCCTTTCAGCCGTGGGGGCGTCGTAACGTAACGACCAATAACACTACTCGTTGGTAAAAAAGTAGCCCTAGAATCGGCAGTAGGTGGTGATGACTAGCCGTTTTTCCTCTGCTAAATTAAAGATAGATAGTCGTCATGTAGCTTTGTCCCAAAACAAACACTGGTTATATCCTTCCACGTTAACAAATCTCTTCTTTTTTATTATTATATTTTTGTCCTGGGTTTTAGAACACTACAAAAGAATCATCTGGATACAACGATGGTTCGTAATTGATTTCTAGTACTTCCAACCCAAACACCCCACCCCAAGAAGGTATAGGAGTTATTCAAATGTAAATTCTGCAGTATTTTTGGGTATTCATAACACGTAACAAGATACTACTGTGAATCTCGAGCGTGACACGTGCAGTGTTAATCCCGAATCGGTAAGCAGTTAATAGACTTCACATATGAAATTACAGGTCGGTGAATGCATAAGTTACCAAAGCTATACGATCCCCGTAGAGAACGTATAGAAGAACGCTCTTGTTAGCATTTCCAAGTCAGACTCGTGTGCATCATATTAGTGTATTCTGCATAGCAGGATGTATGTGAAGCAGAACCCCTGTGATGAAAAGTGCAGGTTTAATGAGATATCAACATGAAAGGTATGAACACGAGAGTTCAAAGTCCGTTATCATTCTCTTCTTACATGAGTTACTTACTCTCTACCTTTCAAAGATCGACACATAATAACTTCCCACATCTTCTGTAGAATAACAATATTTAACTTTTACCGTCTGCATGTATCTACTCCCCTACCTTTTTGTTTCCCAACCAAAGTCAAAACTTTAAACACGCATGGTCATTTTTCTTTGATAGGTGAATATTACTGGACGGACTTTAAAAACGCGGAACAGATCAGCAAGGAAAAATATCAATGTGCCGAGACGAAGCAACATGCCCACTAGTAGTTTCGTAATATATGCGAGGTTATAAATTTGAACCATACCGACTGCCTGCTTCCAACTCCTACATCAAAGCGGTCTGTAATTTGATTTAGGTATGTTATTAGATGTACGTATCACATTACACGTTAAGACGAAGGTTAAAGTGCTAGCTCTTATCATTTGAGAAAGGTATTTAGCATAATTCCTTAAATATCAACTGTCTGGCAGGTTTGGATAATTAAAATATGAAATATCACACAACGATTTGAAAGGGAAAGAAAAACGAAACAGCCTATAAAAGTTAATGAAAGTTTCAGAACCGTTAATCACGTACCTGCCATGAAAGTTCTACAGCTGTCAATCACGCGCCCGCCATGAAAGTTTGAACTGTTAACCACGTGAAGAAAATATAACAGAACTCCATTATTTACAGCTATATGTGAATTAATAATTTAATGTTAAACTCTAACAAGCATATTACTTGAACAGCATCCATATTATTTCTCGAGTGTTTATGTTGAATATCAAATGCAGTACCCGGAGTACAATAGTACACGAGAAGTATCAGCAAGTGCAGCACCCAGAGTATAAGACTAAAGAAGGTAAAGAAAAGTCAGTGCCCGAAATACATAAAGACGTGAGAAAGTGCAGCAAAAAACGTTTTGGTAAGCGCATTACTATCGAACATTTTATTCTTAAAACAATGTTATACTGTTTTGTGAAATGCCATGTTTGGGTCAAGAGCGACAGCACAATTTATTCCAGGTGGGAACAAGCCAAAAAACCTTCGAACATGCAGAGTACAGGTCAAGGTCTTGAACTTTGCGATGCTCTAACTAATTTTGTCTTGCCTTTTTTTAATGTACACTGAATTTCATCATTTACATTTAAATAGGATTATTTTCTAATGCATTTTTAAATAATGTATTTAAATAACTTTTTCTTCCGAAATTTCGGGGGTAACACCCTCCTTGCTCTATCCTATGGACGTCCCATATTTTGGGCCTTACTATGCACATGGTTTAATTCAATTACTGGTCTATCAAAAAAAAAAAGAAAAAAAAGAGTAGCTAAATGGATCCCGGTGGCTCAGCGGTAACTCTAAAAATTTATAGCGCAAAAAAAATCGGGTTTGAATACCTGCGAATAGGTAGAGCAAAGACAGCCCGTTGTTGAAGGTTTGCGATTAACAACAAGCAAGCTAAATGGTTCACATAAAAGTAAAGCTGGTTTTTATCGCCACCATGTAAAACTCGGTCTACAGCTCCGACTTCCTGACTCAATTACAGTGACGAACAACCTGCCCGAGATCTTTATCACTTCGTAAACAACAAATGGTTGGAGTGGTGTAAGTGATTACATCACATGATAATTTCATTTTCTTTTACAGGTTTCTCCAGTTACATATTACTCGATTTTCACAGTTGTAATCATGAACTATATTTCCAAACAAGAACTGAATAGTTCCAATCAGTAACGATAAACAACTGTAAACAACACAAAACACCGACTACGGCTCTGACGATACTGCTTCAAATTTGGAAAGCAACTGATAAAATAAACGTAATGACAAATAAAAATCATTAGCTTTAAGAATAGAAACTTTAGAATGTTTGTCTTCTTGTTTTGCATTTATTTTCTAATGATTCTGTGCGTTCAGAACCAGTAATAAAAGTGTAGATGATATTACTTGTAATCAGTGATTCAAGAGAATTGAATTTTTCTTAAAAACTTTTGTTCATCTACTTTGAATGGTTTAATTTTACAAAAAAATACCTTTATAACAAAAATAGCTGAGAAATTTTCCCCCAAATCTGGAATCAGTGCTTTTAGAGGCAAATATTCTACAAGTACGGACAAAAGACCTGATGTTCAGCATCAATATATTAAGTTTATCTTCGACTAACCAGACTTCGAATACAGTAAAACTGTTAATTCACCACCTCAGGCTGATTCACAGAAGCCATAATAGAGTATATATAATTTCAAGTAAAGTCGGTTTAAAGATGCTTTAGATAAAGTTACCGAACTAAACCTAACAAGCTTATTTAAGGCAATCATTACAGGATGGATGCACACAAACAGTTTTCGAAACGAATAATGAAGTAACGAACTGGCTCGTTCAGTTAAGATACCTATACACCCAAAACGACTAAACAGATCAGGAAAGTCTCTTGTTGATAATGAACTAACGAAATGAATCGAATGATTAAAATAACTACACACCCGAAGTGATTAAACTCCTTAACAGAATATGTCACTGACGATAATAATTAAAAAACAACAAATCGACTTGGTAGGCTTATGATGTCTACTCGGAAATGACAGACAATTTGATACAGATATTGGAGTAAACAGCTGACACAACCGCTTAGTTTATTATTGTTACGAACTGGTCGATAAGATGTCTTAAATGCCCCCCCCCGACACATCCGTATGTCTGCGAAGTTATACTGGTTGAAACCGGGTTTCGATGCCTGTATTTGGCAAAGTACAAATAGTACTTTGTGTAACTTTGTGCTTAATAACAAAATGCGTGTTAATTAGCAGTGATAAAAAATAAAGTATTGTATTACACATTATTTATGTATACAAATGTATATGTGAAAATGTTAGCTTACCTTGTGTGAACCGTAATGGGGGCGCTTCAAGTTCTGGAGCTTTAGGGTTTCTTGATACTAAATATAAAAAGAAAATAATCCCCATGTCACACAGTTGTAAATAGCGCCCAACCTGTGCTGCCATGAAAAAATAACAGACACACTACGACATTCAATTAATAATCATCTAAAGAATCTATAATACAAAATAGTTTGAGTTTTATTTTTATTTATTTTTTAATAATGATAAAATAACTAAATAAAAGCATGTACAAACATGCGGGAGTAGACCACTATGAAAATCAATGATTACTGAAGAATTTTATATTAAGTAATTAATAATAATAACAAACACTGATGTTTTCTATGAAAGAACGGCTAATGAATGATAGAAGCAATAACAACATTAGAGTCAAGGGGTAATATGAACTTTCGGTTCATGGTTGTTGAGAAACCATGACATTCTTATCATAAGACATCGTGTTAAGTCGTGGTTGATCGTGACTTCGCCCGGAAATCACGGATTCTAATAAACTTTGTGTATGTGTGTTTCTGTAGACGTAACTAATTTACAAAAGTTACTACTCGTAACCAATGAAACAGTACAGAAAAAAAATTAAATATAATATTTTTTCCATTGTCCAAAGCGGTGTTTCTGTGTCATACGTGCCCAATCATCCAGTGTGGTACTGTCCTTGCTGTACCGGTTTCGTAGCTAGACTGTAATAACCTTAAATTTTTCACTCAAACAAACGTTGTAGAGCTCTAAGCAAATGCAAATACCAGAAATCTCACCTAAAATACACTTCGTTTACACTTTACATAGTAATACACACACTAATTTGCCAAAAAGTACAACAGTATAACCCTGAAAAAGAGTCTTGTTTAGGTATTAACCACAGAATGTTATAAACGCTTGCCACAAACCGCTGATACACATCTGATACCACTATTCCTCTTGCAAAGATTTCAGAAACTTTCCACTGGCCATTGTTCGAAAACTTTCTAGAACGGTTCAGATGGATTTAGTGTGAAGTTCTAAGCAATACAAAACGGATTAATAACATTTATTTAGTTCAAAGGCTTAGTGCTTCACCATGCTGGCAAAAAAAGAAGAAAACAATGACACATCATTGTCCAGAATGCTACAACACTAAATATTTATGGCTCTCCTAACTTTTTGTAAAACACAAAGCTTAGACCAGAAAAAATTATAATATCGCTCCCATTATTCTTCATCTTTGGAGCAACTCAGTAATTATCCAAAGTATTTTTCGGGATGTCGTCAAACCCAGACCAAACTATTTGAAAAAGTGAGCAATGGAAACCATAGCTCCATATATGCCTTCGCCGTTATAGTAATACAACATATATTGAGAGTTAAAATAATCTATTAAAAGCTGTGATTGGTAGCTGTGAGCTGCCTGCATATCAAGAAGTATGAAATTATTGGATGTTTTAGTTTGTGGTTCTAACTTATTACTAGTCTGGGCATATCTTGTTTCAATAAACGTTTTAAAGGTTAATGAAGACAGAAGACTTCCACAACGTTGTTCTTTACACTTGTGCTTTTTATACAACAAGAAATTACTGTTTATTCTTGTTTCTTGTGTATTCATCATGAATACTCTGCCAAGAAAAATCTATCAAACAATAAGTTACTAATTTGGGTGACAAGGCTGATATTTCACACCATATTGCCCTGTGGCCTTCCACTTCTTTGTCAGCTTATTCATGGTACTTTTAGTTATAATTAGATGTCCTGAAATATCTTTGACACTGATACTACCAATGCTATATCTAATAATCATCCCCTTTTGAAAGTCCATGATATTCCAGTCTTGCAAAATCTTGATTCCCACGAAACTTATGTGGCAGTTATTGACCTTTTTATAACCTACAGAGGTGTGCACCCTAAAGTTCGAATGAAATTTCTATAGTGATAAGTTATCCAACAGCTGTCAAGGTACTGTAGTGGACAAAAATAATGCTTATGAGTTTTGACTATTCAACAATGTCTAAAGAATTTAAACATCACATATATTACGCTGCCACGTCAATAACTAGATAACTGAGGCTTCATTAAAACGATACTGTTTCTTCTAAATACATATATTTGATACATCTTTAATGCCACATTTACAACACTGTTAATACCATGCATGTGAACGAAAGTATTGTAATTACTGACTTTCAACAAGCTAACGTGGTCCTGCTCTGAAATACTTAGAACGAAAAAAGAAAAACAAAACAGAAGCTCTCATTACCAGATCCATAGTAAACAGATTTAGTCTGTGTTAATATTTGGATAACTGCTTGTCACGACGAAAACAAAATGAAAAAAAAGGGTTCGCGAAGTTCAACGATCTTCAACAGTAAAATATAGTCGAGAGCAGGAAAACTACTAGTACACGGGTCAAGCTTTTTAGGTATTTCTCTCATCACAAAACAGTTCTCTTAAAATACCAACTAATTATAGTTGAAACAAATAATGCATTTAAAAAGGTACAAAATATAAATGATAAATATATCACAAAATACGTAAACTTCTGAAGGCTTTTTCAGGATGTCATGAACACATTGGAATAGGAATTGAGACGATATTCAGTTATTTCTGTTATTGGTAGTAGGCACAAAAAGTCAGTGACACGAAGCGAGCATTACCAGCAAAAGCTGACATTTATGTAAAGATTAAGGTAGATATATTCAAGGATTCTATGAAACAAATATATCTAATTAACTGTTATTCATATTGAAACCGAAATACATATTATACACAAGTGTGCATGAAACAAAACAAAAGCAATAGCGCAAAACATGATTAAATTCACCTTTTCTTCCCCCCGACTTCGAGTGAGGCCTTGTAGTGATGAATACTAATATTCGTACCTGCTTGGTAGCCATCGACTCTTTTTTATTTTTTAAGTTCACAATGAAGCTCGTGAGATCTTTGACCTCGTGACCAGCTCTAAACAGAGGGTGTTATGAATATAACAATCACGTGTGGTGTAAACTTTAACAATTTCGCCGCCCAAACCTTACCCGTAATAATTTTCTTGATCGCTTTCGCAATTATGGTACATTTCTGGTTAGAGATAAAGGGAAAACAATAACATGAAACCAAGAAGCAAATCAGAACAAAGTCTTTTGCCGTTGTTCTTTTCATCTTTAATAAACAAGTACTGGTTAATGTAGCTTTTTCAGTGTGCGAAACTGTGAAGCAAGACGAGCCAGTCACTAGAGTTTTAAACGCTTGTTCTCTTTTCTAGGTTACACAAAGTTGAAAGATCCGGGTATTTAGGTTTCTTCCATTCGACAAGACATTCTGTCAATAGCACCAAACACTCCTGTTTCTACCATTCGGCATTAAAGTAATTTGAATTTCTTTTGCATACAAACAATTGGTAGATAATATATACGTGTGGGCGCGCACATATTATACACAAACTACTTATTTTAAAAAATTGCTCATCTTCTTGTTAAAAGAAAACCCTACAGTTTCAATGAACCAACATAACACATTTTATATGGCTCCGTTTCACGCCACCACTATGCATTATATACTCTTCAAAAAAAGAAACGCAAAAGGCAACATTTGAGACATATTGTTAACAAGTTTATTCCGGGTAGTTCTGTATGACATGTGTGAAACTTTGCACATTCACTGCTGAACATCCAAAGTCTGCAAAGGCGAAGTCCACGCTCACTAGTTGACGTTTAACGTCACTCAACGTCAATAACGAGTATGCCCCCCGTGAGCATCAATAACTGCTTGGCATCTCCTGCCCATGGAAGCGATGAGATGACGAATCACATCCTGTGGAATGGCTGTCCACTCAGCCTGCAAAGCTGAGGTAGAGTCTGCGGTTGAGGTTGTCGCCGTCGCAGACGTCGGTCCAACTCGTCCCAAAGATGTTCGATGGGGTTTAAATCTGGTGATCTGGAGGGTCAGGAAAGAACGTTGATGTTGTGGTGTCTCAAGAAGACAATGGTGAGTCGGGCTGTGTGAGGACGGGCGTTGTCATGTTGAAAAACGTCGTTGACGTTCACCATGATGGGTTGCACATGGGGCCTAAGAATCTCGTCGATGGTTGCGTACGGTCTGATCGGAAATCCTACGCTGCCCTGGTGTGGTTGAGGCAGTAGACGTCACAGTGGTGGTCCTATCTTGAAGGTGACGTAACCGGATGTTGCGATCTTGTGCGGGCGTGGTCACACGAGTTCTGCCAGATCGTGGACGGTCACAAGTTGGTCCATGTTGTTGGTGACGATTCCATAGCCTTGTGATGGTGCTTGTGTGGACATTCACAGCTCTGGCAACATCTGATCGAGATTCGCCTGCTTCCATCGACCAATGGCGTTGGTACGTTGTGCTTCAGTCAGTCTTGGCGTAACTGTATTGCGTGTCGGTGGCTTAACACTGAGCTATGGAAACCGAGAACCCGTCACTTTTATAGGGATTTTGCACATGTTGCACTTGAACATGCAGATCTCTCACACACATTTATTGGACATGAATGCGTTTTGGCGAAAAATCCGATGTTTTCCTCCGTTTTCAAAGTGCACAGCTTTTATTGTCATTTTGGTCTGACAATCAGTGCCTTAACACGTGTAACATCACATACTCTGAGCTTGTAACGTTATTACATATATTTCTCTTTAAGATAACAAAAATATCCCTTTTGAGTTTCTTTTTTTGAAGAGTATATTTAGGTAATAAATGACATTTGATATGCTCCCTTCATAATCTTACAACGCTAAAATCAGGGGTTCGATTCCCCTCGGGACTCAGCAGATAACCGATGTGGCTTTGCTATACGAAAACATACATACGCCCTTCATAATTCATTAATGAATTACCTGACAAAGTAAACTTATTACAACGAGTTTCATTTGTGTATTCTCTTTTGATTGGGAGAATTTACTGACTTAAGTTCAAATCTGTAGACGACGTAATATCGCGTATAAGAAAATAAATAGTTCACGAGTTTGATGAACCAATAATTATACAATATTTCTCTGCTTTCACTGATTTTGATTTTTCTCTTTATAACTTTGTTTAATGGCGAATGTTTTGGAAATTAAAAATATTTGATATATTTAAGGTTGTTGACACATTGTAAGAAAGATGTTTCAGGTCCCGTACTGTCCTCGGAAACTTCTTCCTCCATTGTCAATTACGTTGAAATCGACGGGCAAGATTGCGCAACTATTTATTACTTGCACAATTTTCTATGTAAAAGGTTTTTCATATCGATCCCCAGATGCAGCTCTTGTATACTTCTATGTATTTGTTCTGCTTAAATACGATCTTAGAAGTTCGCGTTCAGTGAACAGTTTCTGTATCCAAAGGATAGCTGTTTCTACTTGCTTCAGCCATTTTTCTCATGAAACCAACCGTTTGTTTAAGATAAGCTGGTAAGCCTTCTTCTGCTTTAAACTGTTGTTTATTATTTCATTATTTGTACCAGAATATGTTTTCAGCTCTTTCGTAACCTTAGCTTTCACTTTGTGAATAAGGGCGTTGCTCTAGGTTAGCTTTGGAGTAATTTCGATACCCATCTCTACCCTCAATTCTCAGTTTTTCTGCTTTCTCGGAGAACATTGAACGACTATGTTTTTCTTTGTCTTTTAATAATCATGCTATTTTAATATTTTAAATTGACAAGGCCTGTAATATATTGTTATGAGCATAAGTCTATCTTTAACCAAACTATGATGTAAACAAGACTAAACTTTCAACGTCCTTGAAGTCCTACAACAATTCTGAAGAAACGTGTAATCGCTTTTTTTATTTTCATTGGTTGACGAGTAATATAACAGCTTAATGACGTAGATTTGACATAATAATGGTACCGAAAAGTCGAACACTTGGGACCAAATACTTAGACGGTAAACATGTCGCATGTGTTGCCACAGCTCATGTTTGCACGCATGTGCAAACTCTGATTTGATATGTACCAATCATGCTTTTATGAAGTACGATTAACCCTTAGGTGCTGTATATACGATATCTACGTTTTACCAGTGTGAAGCTTTAGTGTCAGTGAGCTTCCGTTAAACTCTATTTCACGCCACCAAGCGAATTGCCGAAGAACTGAATATTTGATATACTGTACTTATAGATCACACACTATTTGTTAACCGAAAAATACTGTTTTAGTAGTATTCTGTGCTATAAACTCAAGTTCATTATTATTACATGCATGTTTGCAATTCGATTATTAGACTCCAGATATTTTACAAACGTAAATCATAAGCTCATCAATACTACTGAGTGCTTGAAAGTCTTGATAAACTATGCTGTTTGTTTTCTCAGTACTCTTGTGAGGATTAGTATTGTCTTTTCTTTGGTATCGTTACTAAAATACACATCAATTTTTTATAAGAACCTGCTTAAATACTGAAGAAGTTCGTTGACCTAAATCACAACTTTGTCAGTTGTTTTTTGTTAAACGCTTGCGCCCACCGTTTAACAAGAAAGTGACCGCACCCTATACCCTCCCACGTCCAATCTGTATAAAAAAAAGTTACGTTTTTAAGTTGAGAAGAAAATGAGCCAAGTTTCAACATTAATCCTCGTATCAGTTATGTATGTGTATAACTTGAAAAACAGGATTTTAAATTATTTTTAAAAGGATACGCGGTGTTTTTAAATAGCCACTAGACACCTACTCACAGATTATTAGATGATGAAAAAACACAGTAACTTTACGATGGAATAGCAAAACATTTTCAACTGCTCCTCAGTTATAAACATATAAAGGTGTGCATATAAAAACGTTTAGTAAATGATTTAGGTCTTAAAACAAGTCACACACACACACACACACACACACACTGCAATAAACCTTGAATAAAACTTCGATTACACTGCATTAAAAGATGGCAATACGCATTTCGAACTATGTTTTCCTAAATAAACCCAAATGCAGGTAAAGAAAAATCACGCAGAAAGTTTCATTTTGTACAACACTAATCCAAGGGGGAGGATCAAAGGTAAATTCAGTAGTTTAGAGATTCAGCGCAAGCGCAGAATGCTTCCCGAGAACAATTTTGATTATCATAATTTTATTCCTGTGTTAAACTCTGTCCTGTTCCAAACGGGATCGAATATCAGTGAGTTAAAGGGTTTTCTACAGATAAGACATGACTATTGATATACAATAATTACAAAATCAGCAATGTTTTTCGGTCCCATTATATAATGTTTTTCATTGTAGTGATAATATCTCGACCTTTGGCCCACTCAAGATCGTTTGATCGATTATTTGATGGTGGACCAAAGGTCAAGGTCAAAGATGATACAATTACTGGGCAAATGTAGTTGGAAAAGACGGTTTCAAAGGAATAAACAGCTGTAACACAAATATGATATGAAGTATTCCACACAGAGGAAACCATGTTTTTGAAACCTTTCAAATAACAGAATATTTTAAAACCTTTATATAAGTTGACTAATTTAAATAAAAGTAAAGGACATCCAGTCAAACAAAACATTAGTTAACTCTTTTTAGCTGAGTGATAATACGAAACGTACTAGCTAGATTCCATTGAAAACAAATCGAAACTGCTACTTAGTAAAATAGCGAACAAAATGTGTTGGAACGAAACAACGCCAACCCTAACTAATAGATGGTTAACAGAATGATTTTTATAAGTATACTGTTCGGGAAATATTGACTTATCTTACCCGGATATCAGGTTTTAAGGCTAAAATGTAAATGTATTTGAAAGACACCTTACGCTTTAATTAATGAGTAAAGATGATGTGTACTCACAGTTGCTTTTCTTACAACAATGGCGGGCTTCCTTGCTGCTCCTGTGAAAAATATCTAGTTAAAGGTTTATAGTTATGAAAACAAACCCCTAATTTCAAGTAGAATCGCGATGGATAGGAAGTGGACTACGGAAAAACAAAACCACGTGCGTTGACTTCTTTACGTGATGAATACTCTTACAGCAACGAGGTATCGTTTAGCAGTAGCGTATCCAGCAATCTCATGTTCGCAATTTGACTCGTGCAGTAATAGACGTTTGTAGCAAGCTTCTCGCTCAGTGCTGCCCTCTTTCACTGGAACAATGTAGAGCACCTGCCGTACCTATACCCGTTGGTCAGCTATTTAACTAAAACGACGACCAGGTACGCTATTATATACACACACACACTCGTCACATACGGTCTTGACATGTTTTCCCTGCTGTTAGGCTAAACAAGGTAGTTTGTCAGTCCCACTTAGACAATAAAAACTAAGCACAATAAAAACTTGCTCATGTAGTTTCAGGAGTCAACAAGATTAGTCATGAACGCTTAGGCAGAAGAAACACCTACAATTAAACATGTGAACATAACATGCGTTTTCATGGCCAGCAGCACAACCCTATTAAACAACTATTATGTTGTTTTTAAGTATGCATACAACGTAGATACTTTTAACTTAGAAGTACATGTAAAAACGTATTCAGATGTTTAAAAAAAAACTGATAAATTCACAATCTGAATACGTATGCATATATTTAATCAAACAGTGACCTTACCATAAACAGTAAAGTTGCTCAAGTTGCTAGATACAGCTATGGATTTTGCGATCGGACAGCTGTAACAGGTGCTGATAAACTGTTATTTTTGTCTACAAATTAAATACAAAATTTATATTAAGCTACAATACAGCAGTTTTAACACAAAATCTACACTGCCAGCGTCACATTTCAAGGGATTTCTCGGATGAAAAAGGTACCACGATATTTCCCTCACACGAACATCCCTTTTGACTTCTCTAATAACAGCATTTTTATTAAAATATTAAAACTCGTATTCAGTGTATAACATTTTTATAATAAAACGTCTTTTCCACGTTTGACATGGCATTGTTATTAAAATATAAAAACTCGTATTTAGTGTATAACATTCTTATAATAAAACCTCTTTTCCACGTTTGACATGACATTGTTATTAAAATATAAAAACTCGTATTTAGTGTATGACATTTTTATAATAAAACGTCTTTTCCACGTTTGACATGACATTGTTATTAAAATATAAAAACTCGTATTTAGTGTATAACATTTTTATAATAAAACGTCTTTTCCACGTTTGACATGACATTGTTATTAAAATATAAAAACTCGTATTTAGTGTACGACATTTTTATAATAAAACGTCTTTTCCACGTTTGACATGACATTGTTATTAAAATATAAAAACTCGTATTTAGTGTATAACATTTTTATAATAAAACGTCTTTTCCACGTTTGACATGACATTGTTATTAAAATATAAAACTCGTATTTAGTGTATAACATTTTATAATAAAACGTCTTTTCCACGTTTGACATGACATTGTTATTAAAATATAAAAACTCGTATTTAGTGTATAACATTTTTATAATAAAACGTCTTTTCCACGTTTGACATGACATTGTTATTAAAATATAAAAACTCGTATTTAGTGTATAACATTTTTATAATAAAACGTCTTTACCACGTTTGACATGACATTGTTATTAAAATATAAAAACTCGTATTTAGTGTATAACATTCTTATAATAAAACGTCTTTTCCACGTTTGACATGACATTGTTATTAAAATATAAAAACTCGTATTTAGTGTATAACATTTTTATAATAAAACGTCTTTTCCACGTTTGACATGACATTGTTATTAAAATATAAAAACTCGTATTTAGTGTATAACATTTTTATAATAAAACGTCTTTTCCACGTTTGACATGACATTGTTATTAAAATATAAAAACTCGTATTTAGTGTATAACATTTTTATAATAAAACGTCTTTTCCACGTTTGACATGACATTGTTATTAAAATATAAAAACTCGTATTTAGTGTACGACATTTTTATAATAAAACGTCTTTTCCACGTTTGACATGACATTGTTATTAAAATATAAAAACTCGTATTTAGTGTATAACATTCTTATAATAAAACGTCTTTTCCACGTTTGACATGACATTGTTATTAAAATATAAAACTCGTATTTAGTGTATAACATTTTTATAATAAAACGTCTTTCCACGTTTGACATGACATTGTTATTAAAATATAAAAACTCGTATTTAGTGTATAACATTTTTATAATAAAACGTCTTTTCCACGTTTGACATGACATTGTTATTAAAATATAAAAACTCGTATTTAGTGTATAACATTTTTATAATAAAACGTCTTTTCCACGTTTGACATGACATTGTTATTAAAATATAAAAACTCGTATTTAGTGTACGACATTTTTATAATAAAACGTCTTTTCCACGTTTGACATGACATTGTTATTAAAATATAAAACTCGTATTTAGTGTATAACATTTTTATAATAAAACGTCTTTTCCACGTTTGACATGACATTGTTATTAAAATATAAAAAACTCGTATTTAGTGTATAACATTTTTAGAATAAAACGTCTTTTCCACGTTTGACATGACATTGTTATTAAAATATAAAACTCGTATTTAGTGTATAACATTTTTATAATAAAACGTCTTTACCACGTTTGACATGACATTGTTATTAAAATATAAAACTCGTATTTAGTGTATAACATTCTTATAATAAAACGTCTTTTCCACGTTTGACATGACATTGTTATTAAAATATAAAAACTCGTATTTAGTGTATAACATTTTTATAATAAAACGTCTTTTCCACGTTTGACATGACATTGTTATTAAAATATAAAAACTCGTATTTAGTGTATAACATTTTTATAATAAAACGTCTTTTCCACGTTTGACATGACATTGTTATTAAAATATAAAAACTCGTATTTAGTGTACGACATTTTTATAATAAAACGTCTTTTCCACGTTTGACATGACATTGTTATTAAAATATAAAAACTCGTATTTAGTGTATAACATTTTTATAATAAAACGTCTTTTCCACGTTTGACATGACATTGGTATGATTATATTCCAAACATTCACTATATTCCGTGATGAGTGTTATATAGTAGTATGAATGGTATACTTCACAGCAACCAACATGTTTATACAAAAAGAGTAAGATCTGTATGACCTGTTGTTACCCTATTTAAAAAACATAGATCACTTCCCTGATTCTAATGGTAAGACAATATCTAATACCGAGATTGCCTAAATATTAATGTTCAATGTACTTAGAAGTTTAACATTTATGTGACCACTTGTTACTCGAATATTTACAATATTATCAAACAAAACAAACCACTCGTATAATTCTAACAGAGGTTCGAGAATGAAAGGCAATTGTTACAAATGTTATTAGTACTTGAGTAAGGAAGTACATTATGTTAACATAAAAACAGGTAGACAAACAACGATTTATGGGAACAAGGAATAGTATAAAGCTCATTACTGATCATACCTGAACAAGATACCTTGTGCTTATAAATTGTTGTTTGCTTACCTGTAATTAAAATGTTATCAGTTTATTATTTTTCATGAACAGACTTTTAGCTCGTAGCAATGTCATCTCTTGACCAATTTGAGGTCTAATTACAATTTTGGACTCAGATAGTCAAACTCTTTAGATTGGTATATTTGACCAGGCCTAAGGCCTCACATCTTAATTTATTCTATTCCCGTCTAAAAGAAATTCAATTTGAGGGAATTGTTCTTGTGATTCTCGTGTTCTTACCAATCGAATTACATAATTAGGCCTAGATGAAAGCTTTTTCAGTAGCCGAAATGTTTGCTTGTTTTTGAATTTCGCACAAAGCTACTCGAGGGCTATCTGTGCTAGCCGTCCCTAATTTAGCAGTGTAAGACTAGAGGAAAGGCAGCTAGTCATCATCACCAACCGCTAACTCTTGGGCTACTCTTTTATCAACGAATAGTGGGACTGACCGTAATATTATAACGTTCCCACGGTTGAAAGGGCGTGTTTGGTGTGACAGGGATTCGAACCCGCGACCTGCAAATTACGAGTCGAATGCCTTAACCACCTGTCCATGGGGGGCCTAATATAATAATAATTATTATTTTATTCTAAATATTTACATGTGGTTTTTACGTGTTAACTTGAGTACTTTTTGCTACGATATTGTAATACCGTCATTTGAATGATAGACTCACTATTAAGGAAGACAAAAAACCAATGTTAGAAATGATAATTTATAACCGGCTGCTGGAACGCAACTTCGTCTCTTGTTAGTGTTGTTTGCACATCGTTCTTGCAATTAACACGTTAAAGAAGAAAAAAAATGATGTGTTTAAGAGAAAAACAACACTGATCACAACTAAAAATACCAGAACTAATATTGATTAAACAGATAGACAGCCAGACAGAAATTCTGGCTTTTAATATATTGTAGAAAAGTACTGGGTTAATATTTTAATCGTGTGGTCAGATTTTTATGACGTAAATGTTTCCGAGGCAACTCGTGTTGTCCACAAATCCATACGTTTACTCGCGAGTGTACGATGCAACAGAATTTCAAGAATCCTGATGTTTGTTTTATTCATCACATGTTTGAGCACGAGAGCTAATATCGATATTTTATTCAGAGGTCAATCAAGTTTATTTTCAGCTACAGGAACGCTACTTCCAACTGTCTTTATTGTGTTACTTGTATATATTAACGTTACATTCTTGACTGTTGCTTTTGGCCCGGCATGGCCAAGCGTGTTAAGGCGTGCGACTCGTAATCTGAGGGCCGCGGGTTCGCAACCCGGTCGCGCCAAACATGTTCGCCCTTTCAGCCGTGGGGGCGTTATAATGTGACGGTCAATCCCACTATTCGTTGGTAAAAGAGTAGCCCAAGAGTTGGCGGTGGGTGGTGATGACTAGCTGCCTTCCCTCTAGTCTTACACTGCTAAATTAGGGACGGCTAGCACAGATAGCCCTCGAGTAGCTTTGTGCGAAATTCCAGAAACAGACTGTTGCTTTTATTTAGAAGAAAAAATATTTAAAAAGTCACTATCCCAACAACAATATAGTTCGTACTTTGTCTCTTCTACTAAATCTGTTTGTTATATAGCAAAGCCACATTAGGCTATTTGCGGTGTCCACAGCGTGGAATCGCACCCCAGCTTTTAGCGTTGTTAATTAACAGACTTATCCCTGTCCCAACATGGGTCATTTTAAAAGGATTAGCTTTACTTTTACCAGCCTTATGAAGCCCACTGTTTACGTTAAATATGCTCGTAAAAAACAAGTCTTTCAAACGTAAATATGAAATTCATAGTCCAATTAAAAACAACACATTATTTGGACTAAGTGACACATGCTTCGAGTTTCCTGGGTTTCTTTTACGATATTTTAGGCTTTATAACTTCTTTAACAAAATGTATTCCAATACAACAATTATTTGGATTGGATGTAGTCCGGTGTTGGGCTGCTAGCCGCACTTTCAGCCATGGTCGAGCAATGAAATAAGACAATGTAACCCGTTATTCAGTTCAAAGAAAATTAGAAAGCCACTGTGGTGGTGGGGTGTTCCCGGCTGTCTTCCTTCTCTCTTTTATCCGGAGTTTGAAATAGAGAAGGATAAAACTAAATCCTAGGGTTTTCTAAGTGGCCACTTAGCTTTAACATTTCAATTCTAGCCAATATTTTGAAGTCACAGCTTCGAAGACATAAGTATTAAATCTTAAGTGAAATGGCTGGCTTAAGTCGATAGAAAATACATTCATAGGTGTTTTGTCTGACGCATTGCGAATTTCTGCTTTGTTTTTCATAAAAACTTAAAGGGTTTAGAGTTCACTGTGTTCCTCGTTAACTTGCTTTTGAAAATATTTCAAAATTTGATTTTAAGTAACAAAGATAGTAAGTATTGTCAGCTTACTCATATTTAGCCGCTTTATAGTAACAGTACAGTAATATGATGAAGTAATCAGTTTTGTTCAATACACTGCTGTCCTGTGAAACACACCTGTTCACGGCTGAATTACGTTTTCCGTGATCACATGCTTAGTTATCACAGTATATATTTTTATATTTAGTACTGATGAACTGGACAGAAACACTTTTCTCGTGGACCCTAAAGATTGATAATGGTCCTGTTTGTGTCACGTCATTAAATCCCAGTATGTACTAAATAAAGCAACTACGAAGGACTAGACGTCACTTTCAGAAACGTAAACATTTTCAGAGCCTAGAGTTTGTACTACTTGTAGAAAACACTTTTTTCAGACTGTAATAAGTAATACGTTCACGTACGGTTTATAGTTTTCAAAGAATGTAGGTACTTCGAAACAAAACAAGTCTTCTACCCAAGGTCGTTTTACAGTAAACTGTAAATACAGATATGATATTAACAGTGTTGACTTCGTTAGTTCGTAAACGCTAAACCAAAATAAACGTTAACACTCTAAGAGGTGACCTAGTTGCGCATGATGGAACAATTTTTTTCTATTAAATTTTACTTTCTATTGAACAAATTTACGGCTTATCGGTGGCAGAAGTGTAAAAATACGAAGACGTTTTAGACCATGAGTTATGTGGGTGTATGTATGCCACTAATGGAAATAAGTCGAAACCAATAAATAGCATATGACTGTACCTGCCTAATGCTCGAGTTTTAAATTACTTAATACAACAGTATAACAACGATAAACCGCTCCAACAAATAACGCGAGTAACATGTTTTAAAATACTACAGATGATAAAAATGTATCTCAGAACGACTGGTATGGGTATTAACACTTTTATTGGTAAGCAGAGAATAAATAACGTTTCGATTTTTCTATGTCATCCTCAAGTTAAAAAAGAGTTGTCAGTTTATCATGAACAAATTGAATTTAAAACAACAAAAAACTTTGTAATATATTAATAGAAAAACTTGATACTATAACATAATTTATTTAACATCTGAATTCAGTCAACTGAGCTGTTACAGAATTTGCTAGACACGCAACAAGAAAATCTGATACGCATACCGAATAGTTCATTTTCTTGGAATCATCAAAACAATGCACAATTTGGGTACCAGAGGTTGATCAACGGTAAATTTGCTGATTTACAAAGCTTAGTTCCAGGGTTCGATTCCTCGCGATAAACATGGCGTAGATAGTCCATTGTGTAGTTTTGCGCTGAAACAATCAAACTGATAAACCCCACCGAGGGGGCATCAACTTCTTGATCTACCACAAACAACTGGCTTGTTTTTATGCAGTTCACCCCTCACACTTCATGTACCATATTTTTATGTTTTTGCTTTTATATATTACAACAGTCAGTGTAATATCTGACAAAAAACAAATGGGTGAGAAAGCAGTAATTAGTGGATTAATTGCAATAATGATGACACTTCTATTTATAACTAAACAAAACATATCAGTCTATCACATGTTCTTAAGCTAACACTTTGAAAAAATTACATAAACCTTTTTTATTACTCACTAAACTGTTATCAAATCCAAACTGATACCTTATTTACAATTTCTTAATATTACTTAATACATTGATACAGGAATAAAAAGACTGATATTTACAAAGCCAGTAATATTCTTAAAAGGATATAAATTCAAATCTTTCAAGGAATAAGTTAGAAGATCCTCCATACTTCTGCCCTACTTAAGTCCAGTTGTTTGGGTCATTTACATTATTCACTTTCCTAATGAAAATACAACATATTCAGTTTTCCTGTTTCGGTTGTAATTAAAGACGCATTTAGGTTGTGTGTGTGTGTGAACTGTTTGAAACCAACTACATAATCTCATCAGGCAAGGTTTTCAGGAAATGAAAAGTCTTCGTGTTCAAACCCTGAGAATTACTGTAATATTCTGTTTATCAGTACCATCTTTCTTTACCCACTCACGATTCTTCTGGGTTAGTGGCATGAAAATCTCAAAATTGGAAGTAAAGAGAAATAATAGAAGGTAGGGTTAACCCTGTAGGAGATAAACCTATACAGTTATAATATCTGTACAGTAAAGTAATGAGTTCAAAAGGCCTTGGCCAGGTTCTCCCTGCTGATGAACGATAAGAAGGGTCAGAAAAGCAGCCTGAATGGATGTCCAATTATAACTAGTTTAATGAAAACCTAAAGCGGCTCAGCTTGCTACAGAAAGGGAAGAAATGCTATGTATTATATTAAAAAAACTCCTTAAAAGAATCAATATTTTTTATCCAAATTTCAGAACAGTTAGGTTTTTATTAAATACACGTGATGCTCTATTTCTTATATACAGGTTCTTCATTAACTTCTAGCCCTGCTATTGTTTACAAAACTGAGTGTGGGTGATTTTTATAGCAAAGCCACATCGGGCTATCTGCCGAGTCTACCGAGAGGAATCGAACCCCTGACTTTAGCGTTGTAAATCCGTAGACTTACCGCTGTACTAGGGGGGGGGGAACTTGCAAAACACTCCGAACACAAATTACACAAGTTACCCGACAACATATCTCCCTCTGTCATTCTATACTTAAAAATTTGTTTGTTTAAAATAAAGCACAAAGCTACACAATGGGCTATCTGTGCTTTGTTCATCACGGGTATCGAAACCTGAGCCAGCAGACATGACATACCGCTGTACCATTGGAGAGTACAGTTAAAAGTAAGACAATAATTAATTTTTGCACACTTCACTCTAACACCCTATAAAGTTAGTCCTAAATATCTCTCCCCAGTCAATTTATATTCTAAACATAAAAAATTAATTAAGTAATACACATAAATAAATAGATAAAAATAATAAAAATTAATTTTAAAAAAGTTCCACCAACAAACTTGACATTCTGCTGACAGAGCACAATAACAACTATACATGTACCATAATACATGGACATTGCCCTGAAAAGGATCAAAATAATATTCAGTTCTACAATTACAATTCCATTACGGCAAGACCATAAGAACGGGGAGGAAGAAGAGGTCATAGTGAACCTGACTCTCCAGGGTATGAACATTTCTTACCCAAACACCGAGAGAGAGAAAGAGAGAAAATAATCGTTAGGTGACGCTTGGCACACACTTGAGGTGAAATATTTTTATTTTTACAACGTTTCTTTCCGCTATGCTTGAAGTGAAATAACTAACACTGTAAAACTCTCTCCAACATGCTAAGAATAAACTAAATTATTAATTAATGTATGCATAATCCTATTGAGTGCAATAGTAATCATTTAACTAAAACTTTTAAAAAGCACGTAGCTTTTGTCCTTATCATGAATCGATCTTAACTGAATTGAAATAAAATGTTCATTGACCTATTATTATTATTAATTTGAAAGAAAAACTTAAAAATCCACAAGTTAAATCGTTTTTTTTTCTAAAACGTATTTTAACAGATATAATACAACCCTGAAAAAAAAAAAACGTTTTTAATCCAGGACTTTGTTGTTGAGCATATAGCTCAGTGATTGTCTGTGCTCAACCCAACGCGGGTATATAAATCCAGGCCCGGCATGGCCAGATGGTTTGGGCGTTCAACTCGCAACCCCATCACATCAAACATATTCGCCCTTTCAGCGTTGGGGCGTTATGATGTCACAGTCAATTTCATTATTCGTTGGTAAAAGAGTAGCCCAAGAATTGACGGTAGGTGGTGATAAGTAGCTACCTTCCCTTTAGTCTTTCACTGTTAAATTAGGTAAGGCTGGCGCAGATGGCCCCCATGTAGCTTTGTGCGAAATTCTAAATAAACTATCTAATTCCGATTATTAGCGTTATAAACACTCAGATGTACAGCTGAGCTACTAGACGTGGTGAAGTTTAATCGAGAAAGATAGCTTTTACCTTATAGGGTACCACGTTTAGGTGAACTATAAATTTGTCAGGTTTTGAATATGGACTAAGATTCTTTTACAGTAGGTGTCTGTAATGTGTTAGCGATAAATGTCAACAATGAACGAACAGCACACAATCCACTTGTTTTAAAATATATTCAAAACAAGTCAAACCCATGTTCAAAAATTGGTTTCACTATTAATTATCAACATTTTTATCTAAAACTTTAAATAATTCTCCTTCTTATCAAAAGCCCATACAGGCCAATTTAGTTACTTTAGAACTCAACTGAAAAAACGATTTATTTTTCTATAGTTTGTTTCTCATTATACAATCTGTAACAGATTTACTTACGTTACTCAGTCGGTTACCAAAGTTGTATCCAGAACTTAAAATAATCGTCTTCTCATCAAAGGCCACACAGGCGGATTCAATTACTTTAAAACGCTCTTTGACAAGACAAATTATTCTCTTTTTATCTCTGTCATTACAAGGTTACCGTGAAACTCACTTTAAATATTGCCCGTTACGGCTAAACATACAATTACGCAGTGTAACTTCTTCACTTTCATTAACTTAATGTTTTCTGATTTGACATAACTTGCGCTCACTTAGTCTCCTATACATACAGACCTAGAACTTTCTAAAAACTACGAGGCAACGAGAAAAATACACAAGGTTCGAGTAATGAGACCTTTTAACAACTGTGCTGCACACACACAACATACGACTCTTACAGAGTTACGTAACGAGATATGTGATTACTATGGCCTTTTAAAATAATTACTTTTATTAGATCACTAAATGAACTAAATAACAACTCTCATACTAAACAATTCTATACATTCAAACTTTTTCCCCCCAGAGAAACAAGTTATAAATACTGTTGTACCATGGCTCCGAAGGGCTAGTCTAGAATGCGAAATTAAGATGGTTATAACAAACTGTTATTGTCTTAACTAGTGGGGAGACAAAAGAATAAAATTATGCGATATTTTGTTCACCTGACACTTTGGCTTGTCAAAGACAGTTTTAATACAAATATTTGAAAATAATTACGAACACAGGGAAATGGAGATTGGCGGTATACAAAATATAAAGAGTACTCGTTATGATAAAGTTAACCATGTTATTGTTAACACGTGGCATCTGGTTGTATTAAACATATATATTTTGTTTTGTATTATATAACCAAATATCTGTGTATGCATCATGGTCTTTAGCTCTTGAACAGGTTAATCACAGAGAAACAACTGTTTCCTTATGTACTGTAGAGGAAATATATGACCAGGTGATTAGGACGCTCGACTCGTACTCTGAAGGTCGCAGGTTCGAATCTCTATCACCCGAAACCTAATCGTCCTTTCAGCCATGAGTTATAATGTGACGGTCAATCCAATTGTCTGTGGATAAAAGAGTAGCCCAAGAGTTGGCGCTGAGTGGTAATGGCTACTTACTTTTCTCCTCTTTCCTTACACTGCTAAATTAGGGGCGACTAGCGCAGATAACCCTCGTGTAGCTTTGCGCGAAATTAAAAAAACAACAACAAATAAACCATACAGGATTTTTTTAAACAAATTCCGAAACTCTCATGTCAGTATCAGCACCAATCCATCACTGTTCGTACGTGCTGTACTGTCACTCTGAAAAAAAACGTTCAAGTCCTTCTAGTCTATCACTTCAAAATTAGTACGGCTAACATGGGTGATCCTCGAGTAGTTTTAAGGACCCAAAATACAATGCAACAACTTACACGACTTCTATATTGGAGAAACATGCAGAAAAATGGAACAAAAAACAACCACCAGAAAGAAGATAACTTCGATAACAGTTTCACCGACAACCAATCTTTCCAGGTAGAACTGAAAACATCCATTTCCCTGAAACACCTCAAAACAGTATCTCAAACATTTTTTTCAAAGGATTTTCACAAAACACTGTCAACAAAATTTCACAGAAACAAAATCTAAAAAACAACCTCACATAAAAAGATATTAATTCTATAAACAACTTAAAACAAGACAACATCAAAATTCTAAAAGCAGATAAAGGCAACGCTACAGTTGTAACGAACACAAATGAATACATTCAAAAAATTAACATCTTGTCAGATACAAACAAATTTAAACTAATAAACACAAATCCAACAAAAACATATGAAAAACAGTTAAACAAAATACTGCTACAAATGGGAAAAAAAAACAATCTCAGAAAACATTTATTCTCACCCACGAAAAACCGATTCACGCACACCACAACTATACGGAACCCCCAAACCTCACAAACCTGACTGTCCACCACGACCCACAACGTCGACCTACGAATCATTTAACTACAACCTCGGTAAATATAAAGCGTGGGCATTTTCTAAATGTGTAACATCAGCCAGCTCTTTTTTCAAAGACTCTTTTAACTTTAAATATATTCTTAATCAACTAAACCATAAAGCCTTAATGGCCAGTTTTGATGTAATCTCCGTCTTCACAGAAGTCCTCACAACTGCAGCCTACAAGATAGGTTTAGAACTATATATCCAAGACCCCAACCCATTGATACATACCCCCAGCAACCAATTAGTAACCCTTATAAAATTCATTACCACCAAAACTAACTTCATGTTCAATAACTAAAACTACCTCCAAATAAATGGCCTAAGAATGTGGAATCCCGTGTCACCAGTTTTTATGATACACATTGAATCACAAGCGATCAATTCAGCCTTACACTCACCACTATACTGGTATAGGTATGTTGATGATACAATTGCAGGATTCACATTTACAGAGCACACACTTAGTCTTTTCAATCATGTTAACTCAATACACCCCAACATTAAGCTCACCTGTGAACAGGAAAAAACTGATCAAATAGTATTTCTTAACCTCAAAATCACTAGAACTGATACATACACACTTCAAAACCGAAATCCACAAAAAAAAATCAGCCATACTGGATTATACATTCCCTGAGACTCAGCACATGAAACAAAACAAAAACTCAAGAAACCAAATAAACACAGCCACAAAACTATGTCCACCAGATAAAATTAACGATGAAATCAATAAAATAAAACACTTCATCAACATCAACAAATTTCCTCAAAAACCGTGTAAAAAATTATACGCACACACTTAGACCAACAACAAACAAACAATAAATCCTAAGATACAACAAACTACAAAGCCTTATACTGCTGCATACCATATATTTGACTTCAGCGAAAAAATAACCAACATTTGAAAAAACTTACAACAAAACACAGCATTCCAATGAACATTAAATTTATTCAAAACCCAGGTACAAAACTAAAGTCCATACTATGTGAAAGCTACACTGACAAACACTACACCAACATAATTTATAAAATACAATGCAACAACTTACACGACTTCTATATTGGAGAAACATGCAGAAAAATGGAACCTAGATGCAAAAAACACAAAAACACCTTCACACGTTTTTGAACACTGCAAATCAAATAAACATAACATAACCATAAAAAACACCCAGATATTGAGTAGGAAAACAAATATAAACAGACGTAAAATCAAAGATGCCTACTTACACAGCAACTAAAACCAAAATTAAACCAATATAAAGGAACACCTTTATACTTGTAACCTAACATCCACCTGCAACGTCCCCTACAGTCCGGTACCTGCTTGTACTCTCGTCCTTAAGATGTCTGACAACAGTCACATTCAAACTCTTTCTTAACCTAAAAATAATCTAGAAAGGTCGAAACATTGTTCTATCTTTATCAATAAAAGTATTAATACCCATACCAACCGTTCTGAGATACATAATTACATGACTTGTTAATTTCTGCAAAGGTATATATGTCGGGATCGTTATTTATATCTTTTGACAAGCAATGAAACAGATAAATATCGTAATGACTGAAACATCTATCTGATTGGGTTGCTTGTTACTGAGCACAAAGCTACACAAAGGCCTATCTGTATTCTTCCCACCACGAGTGTCGGAACTCGGTTTTTAGCAGTAAAAGTCCGCAGACATACCACAGTATGACTGGGGTTCAGAGCACTCTCTAAAGAATGTGTAATAAATAAGTTTATTTTTCCGCTGTATAAATGAGATTAAATTATGAAACAATCAATTGAGGATGTATGTTTTTACTCTTTCTTACGTCAGTACTTAAAATGCGATTATGTATTCACATATTATTATATCCATACTAACGGCTGTGGTAATAAAATAACTAGTTCATTCCTTACAGTTGAAGAGAGAACACGTACAGGATGTTGCTCCATAAATGCATCAATGGCTACTTTTAGCTATAAGCCACAAAAGTTTTGTTGTTGTTACACACAAACTGCACAATAGGCTATCTATGCTGTGCCCACTCTGCAGGAGCTGGACCTCTAATTTTAGCGTTATAACTCCACAAGTTAACCACAGGGTGGAAAGAGCACGCCAGCAGGAAATATACATAAAACACAATCAAGAACTGTAGTTAAGCAATTTTTCCGTACAAGGTATAATACAACATTCAATTCACAAAAATCATAAGCAAAAGAAAGACGAATTGATGGCGCATTACCTACACGATGCACGTGATCTAAAAAGTAATTTATCTTTATCAATGCTTCTTGCTAATAATGTGTTACACTTGTCAAGATATATTCTTACGATAAAACCCAAGAGTGCCAATTACTGTTCTTCTTTACTTAACAACAAATTGTCTATTATTATTTTCTGTTACATAGAGGACTGTGAACGTTATATCAAAACGATTTTAAGTATGCAAACCGGCAAGTCACGTCCCAACCACAGTCGATATAAAATTGCGGTGAAATGGAATGTATCAGAACTACATTTCGGCACTGGTTGAAATTAAATAATTTTCAGTGGATCACACTAACTTCTTTTTTAATGGTTTGTAACAGATTTTTCCGGTGAAAATTATTCATAGGTTCAGGTCATAAAGGTGTAGTCAGATTATGGATTTAGAATTTCTGACACGATAATAACCCTTATACTGAATAGCAATGAAAAATAGCTGAATATAGATAAACCTGGGGCACAATAACTACCTGGAAGAAGACCTATAAGTTACACCCCAGTCGTAGCTAAAAATGTGCAGTCTTTTAACAGTTGAGCATATACGAATATAAAGGTCGATAGCAAAAGCTGTCCAAGCATGTAACAGTCATAAATGATTTTCAAATGGAAAAGTGACCTATCTATTCATCTGTAGCATACCTCAATCAGCTGGTTTTCTGTGAATACAGATTGCTAAAAGGAAAGCTTAGAAATCTTCGTCTTCGAGCATTAGATGGAGTATGAAAAATATAGAAAGAATAGAGGTGTGCTTTGGACACTACAATGTTATGACGGACTTTTACAATAAAATGTACACTGAAGGGTTATTATCTAGATGCATGATCATCATTTAAGACATGACCGAACGTTCGTCATGGACTTCTAACAATGTGATGGGGCTCCAAAATAGTTTTAATACAATATATTCAACCCCTGAACTATTTTATTTCTCGATAGACATTTCAAAAACGTATTTCTCAATTCACATATCTAAGTATGTTTGTAAACATCATGTTACAAATTACAGTATATTCTTTACAGACGAGTCTACTCCAGTGGTTAGCAGATCAAAAGTTCCAAGGTTTGAGCCTTGATGCTGTTGAATATACTCTGTACCTTCAGCTGTGAGCGCATTATAAAGTTGTCACTCAATTCTTGTATTTGGTTCAAACTGACTGAAGAAATCCTAGTTGCGGTGGGTACGGCTGGTTGGTTAACTGCCCTTTCTCTGGTCAGTAGCTCAGCATTATGAACAGATATACTTAGATCTCTGACCTAACCGCTGAGCTCATTCTGTATGATATAACATTTGATTAATACTTCCACTTCTTATCCTAAAGGTGAAAATATCGTGTTAACTTCAAGTTCGACACAAAGTTGGAAAGTTTTAATATTTATCTGGTGTGACAAATATGTAGTTCTTCATGGCATCAAACAGTGTTGTCCGAAAAACAAAACGTAGCATTAAAATCGTTCTCTTAAACCACACACAATTCCGAACAAGCTGCGAGTAGCTGACCTCAAGGAATTCTTGATGACGAAAAACCCACTCTTTCTTAACCTGAAGACGACCTAGAAAGGTCGAAACGTTGTTCTCTCCAAATCAATAACAGTGTTAATACCTATAACAGCCGTTTTGAGACTTCAAAGAAGTTCGATTAGAATATCAAAAGTCCTAGAGGTACAATAAGCAAAAATCGACCAAAATCTGAAGTTAAACAGAAACATTATTAATATGGTCTGGCAATATTTATAAAAGCGAGTATAGTTTGTATATGAGAAACCTTGTCAACGAGTTAACACAGACGATATCACTCTGCAATATAATGCACGCACAAAACTAACAAGAAACTGACCCATCAGTAACTGTGCCTTTGCAAAAAAGCATGAAAAAACATGTTTTAAAGGGTTCATGTTTAATACAGTTATGTATATATCACAGGCAAGGAAGCATTATGGGTACTTCGGGCAACACTAGTGGTTTCATATTCATGTATACAGGGCACTATGATCTAGATAGGAGAAGGGGTACTGAAAGTATGAAGACGGAAAAGTGGATATGAAGTTGTGATACAAAACAATGGTAAATTATATCAGATAGCTACAAATGAATTAATGAAAAATTACTTAGCTGATAATGTTATACCAAATGCAAGTAAAACTATACAAATATAATAGTACTATCTGTTATCTGTGGTGTGTCTATGTAAATACTTTGCAGGGTTCGAGCGGATGGTCACCAAAATTGGTATGGAGGTTCATTAGGCCCGTGTGTGAGTGCAAGCAAATTTTGCATTTTGCGGTTTTTATGGGATTTGGGTTTGGTTATTTTTAAATCAGTACTTCGCTTCCTATTGGTGGATCTTTACTCGATATGAAGGTTTGTTGGGTTCGTGCGAAGATATAAGAAATTTTGTGGTTTCACATTTTGTTTTAGAGTTATTATGAGCGTTTTTTGTGTGTGCTTTATCAATACAATTACCTATAAGGGAAGCAGGTTTTCATGTCCTAAGATAGCGTTTCATTAATCATGAATTTAAATAACTTCCGTCCAGTAACCGGTACTCCAGCTAGTGTTTAAATAAATCAGTTTTCTTGTAACACTGCATTTGTGAAACATTAAAAAGCTAATAAAACTGAATCGTGGAAAACAATATTAAAATACCTAACAACAAACTTGTAATTTTCTTATTATGCCTAAGCTACAAAGGATCTATGCTGCCGTCTGTGATGTTAAACTATCAACTAGAGCAGTGGTTCTTAGCCTTTTTCATCGTCTTACCCACTGAGACTCTCCAGGGTATTACCGTGACCTCTATAATAATTTTTGTAATGGTGAACTTTGCGTAAAGGTAGAATAAAACAAAACTATATAAAGATCCTAATTTATTTAAAATACTACAAATAAATAACCTTGAGAAATGCTACAAGTTCTAAACAAATGCAAAATCCATGGAATTACTGAACATCATACAACACCTACTTATTCTCTCAGTGTGAGGGTTGATATTATATACGAGAAAATGAGAAACATATGAGCAACATGAAAAAATATACTAAATACGATGGAAACTTTGATATTTAAATTTTAAGTTCGATGTATTAATAATATATAGTTAAAAATTTAGGCAATTCAAAACGTTGTAATATATGAAAAATTTTACTCAAAATTAGACAGGTGGTTGCGCAACAAGCATCTCGACGCAGTTCAACTGCCGCACTTTTGCGTGTTTCTCATTGGTGGGCAGTTACAGGCACTTGCCACAAGAACTATAAACTGCTCCCACTTGTAGAGAAATATGTAAAAACGGCTCGTTTGGGTTGAAAAAAATATTTTACGTAGAGGAGCGAACAACGTTTCGAAGGTCGAAACGTTGTTCGCTTCTCTACGTAAAATATTTTCTCAATTTGTGAACCTGACGATGACCGAAGAAGATCGAAACATTGTTCGCTCCTCTACGTAAAATATTTTCTCAACCCAAACGAGCCGTTTTTACATATATATAAATTGCTCCGTGATTTCCCCAATAATTCCTAAACCTTCCGTGACCCCGGAGAAACTTCAAACGACCCCCAAGGGGTCACAACACCCAGGTTAAGAACCACTGAACTAGAGGGTATTCAGCTAGACAGCAACACCCCACCACCCACATTAAGGGATTAACGAGTGCAGGAACATCTAGTATCACAAAACCCAGCGTTCTACCACAGGGTCAACACGTCCTCTTATCAAACAGGTGAGGAAAGGATTAGCAACAGGCTGTATTTCCTGTATTAGCCAGTCTTAAAACAACACTATTTTTACTTATGTGTAATTAATTAATCATATTTTTATTATTCTTAATACTTCTGTGTTATCTTGTAATCTCAAGGCTATTATTTAAAAAATGTTGATATTTGTTTCTCGCATCGCAAATTTCAGCGTATAAAAATAACTAATACACGCCTCTGACTTTAGGTTTACACATACCAGGTCTTGTTACTTCTCAAGTGTTTACAACAGAATCGAGAGTTGAGAGAAACACTGTCGGATACGAGGTCACAACTAACTTCTGCTTTGAGATAATTAAACACTTGGTAAATCACTTCACAGATCTCGATTTTACGTAACATGATTTTATATATTAATTCCATCGTTTGCATTACACAGTTATATTGTATCAAACACTAAACCTCTAAAAACGATTTCATGTAAGTAAAATACTTGCATGGTTAAAATAACGTAACGCATTGAAATATTACATATTTTGACGGTGTTAAACAAAACAGCTTTAATGTTTTCAAACTGGTAATCTCAAGGTTATGCGAAACAGCGGGTTATAATATTAATTCACAGCTATCGTAAGTTAAAGTATGAAACATCAATATGACCCAGATAGATTATACAAAACATTTATGACGTTTTGCATACAGTGTACAAAAGTCATTAAGCTTTATTCTTTACTATATACAAATACACTAGTATGTACGTATATATAGTTCTGCTAAGAGTGCGTTGTCCAGTAACTCAAGAAAGAAACAAGTTCTTTATAAATCAGTTACTTTTTGCCCTTTTGAACAAATGAAAGACTTATTCTCGCAAAGAAAGAAAGAATAGTGGTAAGATTAATTTATGTATTACTTATCAGTAATCGCTCCAAAAGCATGACGTAACAAATAAATAATAAAAAGTAGGAAACTTCGAAAATGAGAACGTACCGAAAATTAACTTATTTTTATTGTTTAATGACTCATCAGATGGTAATAACCCATGGATAACAAAGTCGTGGGAACAAGGGGCCCATAAAGTCAATAACCTTTTTTTTACCTCGGAGCACCAAATCCCGTTATTAAGCTGTTCCGTTCGATCACACCCTATAGTCCTATATTAATGTAACATAAACCCGGTTCACACGAGGCAATACAGTTAAGTCAAAAGTAAAATACATTGTGTAGGAACGTCTTAAAACAATAAAGAGGAAAACTAAGGAACATCAAAACCAAACAAGTTAAAGAGAGATCAAACCAAGCTAGATCTTTTAACATTAAGATGAACTATTATAACTGTATTATAGGGTATATATGTAAAATACACTCCTAGTACGTTAAACTAATGAAAAGTGCACGAGGCAATATGGAACAATTAGTATGTAGGACAATCAAACAGACTTCGCGACTGTGAAGTCTTAACAGTATATTATTCATGGACATGATCTCATGAAAAATGTCGGATGAAGCACCCTAATGCAAATTCAGACCTTTGTGTTAATACGAAATTAACGTTTACCGGAATGAGACAAGCAACGCTACAGGAGGGGGGAAGGTCATAAATGAGCTTGACCCCCTCCCCAAGGGTTGAGACCGAAATACCGATTCCATTTGTCTGTTTTAAATTTCGCGCAAAGCTACACGAGGGTTATCTGCCCTTCTTAATTTAGCAGTGTAAGACCTAGAGAGAAGGCACCTAGTCATCACCACCCACCATCAACTCTCAGGCTTTTTATTTTTTTACCAACGAATAGTAGGATTTAATAAAGCATACTAACATCTCCACGGCTTAAAGGGCGAGCATGTTTAATTCGATGGAGATTCAAACCCATGACCCTCTGATTACAAGTCGAGCACTTGAACCACCTGGCTATGCTATGCCTGCTAAAGCAGTCATTTAATTTTGATCAAACTAACTAATATAAAGAGCAGTTATGTATCATACCGAAACCTCTATTTACTTAAATAATATATATGTGAAGATACATAAATCTTTTTCTTTGTTTCTTTAAAATTAAGCACAAAGCTACATTTTGGGCTATCTGTGCTCTGACCACCATAGTTTGTTTGTTCTGGAATTTCGCACAAAGCTACTCAAGGACTATCTGTGCTAGCCGTCCCTAATTTAGCAGTGTAAGACTAGAGGGAAGGCAGCTAGTCATCAGCACCCACCACCAACTCTTGGGCTACTCTTTTACCAACGAACAGTGGGATTGACCGTCACATTATAACGCCCCCAGGGCTGAAAGGGCGAGCATGTTTGGCGCGACCAGGATGCGAACCCGCGACCCTCAGATTACGAGTCGCACGCCTTAACACGCTTGGCCATGCCGGGCCCCTGACGACCATGGATATCGAAACCCGGTTTTTAGCGGTATGAGCCCGTAGACATACCGCTGTGCCACTGGGGGACTTATACCTATCCAAATATGAAATTCTCAATAGTCAAATTACTGTGTACGTATACATACACAATACACTAATAAAATGCTAGAAACAACTGCTTAAACTTTAAATGTTGAGAGAGACGTTAGTGAATAACAAATTTCCAACTACCAAATATGTGTTAAAACAAATTGTTTTGAAAATATAGGGGTTCAGAGTCACGTGATAGACGAACTAACTGTCAAACTGGCAATGATCTGGATTTTTTAATCAGTAACTTTTAACGAGGCACTGATCGTTGAACTTTGGTTTTCTCCTTGTTTCAGTTTGTTGTTTGACTTAGTAATTTTGTTAGATATTTTGTTTTATTTTCTATTATGCCACATTTTACATTACTACAAAGTCGCCTTATATATTTACACTACGTCACACCTATCATAAAGCTATAATTTCGTTAAACTAAACACTTATTTTCTTCCTCGTGGCCCGGCATGGCCTGGTGGTTAAGGCACTCGATGCCGAGTGTAGTGGGTTTGAATCCCGTCACACCAAACATGCTGCCCTTTCAGCCGTGGGGGCGTTATAATGTGACGGTCAGTCCCACTATTCGTTGGTAAAAAGAGTAGCCCAAGAGTTGGCGGTGGGTGGTGATGACTAGCTGCCTCTCCTCTAGTCTTACACTGCTAAATTAGGAAAGGCTAGCGCAGATATCTTTCGTGCAGCTTTGCGCGACATTGAAAAAACACGCCTTCCTCGTTCAGAAGAATCGGTAACCTTGGATCTCGTCTCCGACGCTGCCATTACGCCATTTCTCAATGTGTAGGCGAACAAGTAGGGTATGAGAGTACACTGACAGGTGATAATACATTCATTAAAAACCACACAAGTTTATTCAGACTGATGACAAGGAAAACTCTTATTAAATCATAATAACTAAACAAGTCGATGGACATCGTTTCCGTACAGTAATTATACGCTGAACAGATGAAGTTTTCACAGTAAGAATTAAAATCCAATCGAGACAAGCCAAATATTTTCAACATCTAGTGAAATAGTATCGTAGCATCTGGTGAACTCGCAACCTTAATATATAATACAAGTTTCATTTACCACTAGCAAAGTTTACGAGAATACATTTGTGAATCACAACACGAAAGGTGTCACATCTACCTGGTACTAATCAGCCAGCCTAAAATATAGACAGAATTTGTTTTGGTTTGGTTTGGTTGTCATTTGCAATAGCCCTGACATTATTTTATTCAAATTATTTTTTCCTTGTTTGTTTTGAATTTCGCGCAAAGCTGCACGAGGGCTATCTGCACTCGCCGTCCCTAATTTAGCAGTGTAAGACTCGAGGGAAGGCAGCTGGTCATCACCACCCACTGCCAACTCTTGGGCTACTCTTACCAACGAATAGTGAGACTGACCGTAACATTATAACGCCCCCACGGCTGAAAGGACGAGCATGTAGAGATTTAGTCTTTATATTCTTAATTCCACATGGTGCATTCAAGATTCGAGATTAATTTCGTCTGTTCTTTTTACCTGCTGTCACATTGTTCAAAAGCATTATAAGACCATAGTTCTTGATAAATTTAACACCATGCCACATGTAAAGGCCGTTGAATTATTTGTATTATCGCATTACAATAAAACGAAAACCACATGGTTGCTCGCTCTGCTTATTCGCAATGAAACCATCCCGCTTAACATGTCTTAAGGAACACATGAAGCTATTTTAAGAAATACGCCAATTGATAATGTATGATAAGACGTTGACTAGGTACATGTTTCCATAGTTTTAGTTCCTGTGTTACTAATCATGAGTTATTCTTTTCCAAATTCAAAATAGACAATTTTGTACTTACCTTAAAACAGTGTCTGTATAACATAAATGTCCAAAATTTACAATAAAAAGTTTGTATAATATATCGAAAACCTACGTGAAGAATGTGCCAATATAATGTAAAATATCAAACACTTACGTTAGTATAGTGTGTATATAACAAAAAACATCCTAAACTTGCATTCATAGTTTCCACGACTTAAAATACTAAAACTTACATTAACATATTGTCTATAACATAAAATATCAAACCTTACATTAATATAGTGTGTATAATAAAATATGAAAAATTTGTGTTAACATGGTATATGTATAGAATATCAAAAACTTAAGTTAACAAAGAGTCAGTTTAACATAAAATATCAAAAACTTACGTGATATTTGCGTTAACATACTGTCTGTATACATAGAATTAAATAAAATATCAAAAACCTATATTGAGCTCTTGACATAGAAGAAGAAATTTATGAGTCTATTCTGTTTTTCACAAACTTTCAGAGCATGTGTTGATATTTACTTAAGATACTTATGAAAGTATAGATTATGAAACACTGTCTTATTAGCTGATTTCTGACGATTAATCACAAATCATTTAATCATTCCTAGTTAAGTAAAGGCTGCTACTGCAGGAAGCGGGCAGGTCTATTATAATATATAGTGTTCGATTAATTTGAACTGTCAACACTAGAGGCTTTCTCTGACCAACACTACGACTTTTACAAATGTCTTCTACATCATGTACATCTGCACATCACACAACTAGTCCTCGTCCGAGTTAAAAGTGATACTAGAGAGATGACTGCTTATACGTATTTCTATTATTTATAACTACCTTGCCGTTCTTGGTTTACCGTATGCACAAACAAAACACCTGTAATAAAACAAAGGTAGAATAGTTTGTTTGTTTGGGAATTTCGCACAAAGCTACTCGAGGGCTATCTGTGCTAGCCGTCCCTAATTTAGCAGTGTAAGACTAGAGGGAAGGCAGCTAGTCATCACCACCCACCGCCAACTCTTGGGCTATTCTTTTACCAACGAATAGTGGGATTGACCGTCACATTATACACCCCCACGGCTGGGAGGGCGAGCATGTTTAGCGCGACGCGGGCTCGAACCCGCGACCCTCGGATTACCAGTCGCACGCCTTACGCGCTAGGCCATGCCGGGCCAGGTAGAATAGTCTTGACCAAACGCGAAATCAAACATTTAAGTCAAATGTTTATACGTTAATTTTCTAATAGAACCATAAATAAAAAGAATTAGACGTACATCTTTGGTAACTGTTGAACATAACTTACTTTGTCGTCAATATATGTTGTTTGTATCTTCATTTTTTATCATAAGCAGACAAAAACATAATCTAATAAACGATTACTTATAACAACTATTGCCTTTTAACCAATCTACCGACTCAGTTGTAAAGTTAATAGCGTAAAATGCTTAAAATGAGTGCATTATACCCGAGATAAACACAGCGTATACAATAAAATGCTTGATTTAATGCTTAAAACAAGCAACTGCAAATAGGTAAAACACGTGTCACACGAACATAAGTTCGCATAACTAACTTAAACCACACTATTTAGAACAAAGTCCTAACATTAACTGATATGTCACGAAACAATAGTTCTGACACTGATTAACAGAAGAAAGTGCAACAATAGTTATGAAATAAAAGTTCTACCACTGACAGAATAGTGTAATTACACATTAGTTGACATTTTATGAAACAATAGTTCTAAGATTTATTGCCAAAATATTAGTTTCTACCAAATTTAGTGTAAAGCTACACGAGGGCTATCTGCGCTAGCCGTCCCTAATTTAATAATGTAAGACTAGACAGAAGGAAGCTAGTCATCACCACCCACCGCCAACTCCTGGGCTACTCTTTTACCAACGAATAGTGGGATTAACCGTCACTTTATAACGCCCCCACGGCTAGGAGGGCGAGCATGTTTGGTGCGACGCGGATGCGAACCCGCGACCCTCAAATTACGAGTCGCACGCCTTAACGCGCTTGGCCATGCCGGGCCTTTCAGAAAGCAGACAGTAAAAAAAAGATAAGATTGAAAAACACTAACAGACTTTGGCACTAACTGAAATGTTGACACGTTCAAAACAAAGTTATTAACAGCTCTGGTTTGGGGCGAGAGGTGTCGTAAACATTGGACACGGAGATAAGGCGTTGTTTAAATATTATATACCCTTCTTTAGATTCACTATTATACTAATCACTAATGAATCTACCCTCCTGTATGCTGGGATCGCTGGATCCGCTCCGAGATAAAGCAGAAGAGCTTACACGGTTTGTCAGTTCTGAACACTGAACAGGTTTATTGAAGAGAGAATATTCACAGAATAATATTTATATGTGGTGTTAAAATAAACAATAGAGCCTGAATAATCTCTACTCTAATTCTGATGTGTTGTGATATTAACAAAAGAGAGAGAAATGAGAGTTCACTAGCTTAATTCAGTCCACATTGTAACAGTTATAAATATCGTCTCAAACGTTATCGTGTCTGTACCATCCCAGCCTGCCTGACAAATCTTGGTATTAACGAAAAGCCTCGTCAGTTCTGAATATGGCAGATATGGTGTGGTTGGCAAGCCATTATACACTATTCTTTATAAATCATTCAGAAACTCTTATACTAAATGAAGGACAAGTTTGAAGTATTCTACACGTAATGTGACCCTAAGAAGTAAGCGATTGATCACACAGGTTTTAGTACTGTTCGTTTTTTCAAGCGGTTTTAAGCAAGTAACAACAGTCAGCTCTTGTACGATCACAAGCTCATATAATACTGTTAAAATTAATGTCATTCGTGAACTCTTATTTCTGAAGTTATCTGTAAGAAAAAAAATGTTAGCCCTGAAATCAATTTAAAAAATCCAGCCAACGATCAAATAAAGACGCACTAGTTCATTTCAGAGTTATTACTTTACATCAAACCTTGTTCTGCGAAAAGCAGTCATTATAACGCATGGAGTTCTTCTATTGTTGACTTCACATTATAACAAATCGGGTTCAAGAAAACAGCTGAAAGAACGCTTGGAATTCTATTGTTGATTTCACATTACACCAAACCTTGCTTTATGAAAAAGCAGCCAAAGGAGCGCTTGGCGTTCTTCTATTATTAATGTAATCCTAACTACTATTTTTTTTTATAGCAGTGCTAATTTTTTCCAGCCCTGAGAAGAAAACATCTATTACAAAGTACTAAATACAATATTAAACTCGGCTAGCCGGGATAAAGATCGAACTATGCATTTCCAACGTATCCCTCAACAAACAAGTCGTGTATAAAGCAAATAAATGTTCATAAATAGAAAAACTAAAATAAAGTTGGATCTTCACGTTGCACTGATCGTTTACACAAGTTTTATGGAAGGTTGTTCCATGAACAAATCTGGCAACTTGATAAGGTGTTACTAATGGTGTTTGTGCACTTCACAGACAATAAATGAATGACTCCTGTAGTAGATCTGTTGTGGAAAATTTATACCTACGAAAACATTTGAATCATCTAACTTGCTCAACTACACTTCAAATTGAGTTCCATATTCACGAGAAATGTCACTTCATACAACCGAACATTTGAAAATATATCCATATATACATGTAAAAGGGTGAGTGATGATCGCATAGAAATATTTTAAGACGAAGTGAAAAAAATCAGTGTTGTTAATGTGAATTATCGTAACAACAATTGTCATGGCAAAAAGAAATCAACATTGGCAATAAAAACTAATCAGTTACAAAGTTCTGCACAATCTATGTTTGTTTTGGAATTTCGCGCAAAACTATGCAAGAGTACGAAAGCTACCTGCGCTAGCCGTCCCTGATTTAGCAGTATCGCGGAATAACGCCTCCACGGTTAAAAGTGCGAGCACATTTGGTGTGACGGGGATTCGAACCCGTAACCTTGAGATTACTAACAGTTGAGTTGGAGAAAAGATTTAATAATCTAACAACAGCAGACTTGGGGAAAATATTTAATCCGAAGGTAACAGACTTACAGAAACAAAAGCTGAAGAAAACAGACAGGGAAACGCAAGTTAATAACGTCGCAAGTTTGACTGTGTGGGTATTTGGGTATTGATGTTGTTAAATACCCAGGAGGGTCAGGTACATTTGACCTCTTCCTCCCTCCCGAACGATTATAGCGTCTGTCTTTAGGGTTTTTTTTGTTGTTGTTGTTTTTTTAAAGCTTTGGGCCAGAGTAAAAGTATAACATCATACTCAGGTCCATTTCAGGGCTCAGTCCATGCATGGACGAACAAGAAGTTTTGTTGTTTTTTTTTTTTTTTTTTGTATTTTCATATATATATATATATATATATTTTTTTTTTTTTTCTCCTTTTTCTCGATTGAGAGAATGCTACTACTACTTGTAGTAACACAAACACTCACACAGAAAAGAAAGGAATAATAATTATTATTATTCAATACTTGAATAATAATTCAAAAAGAGAAATAAAAAAAAAATAATGATTAAAAAAGAAAATAATAATTATAAAAATAAAAAGTAAACAAGGACTAAGTGTCTAGTGCATAGTGGCCAGCTTGTGTTACATTTCTTAAATATATGTTAAAGGGGAGAGGTATTTAGGACCATTTACATCATGTACGTGATATCTGTCGAGATCACACATTAAGTCATTTTTATGCCAATTCTTATTGAAATATTTTAGAGAATTATGCAAGAGTCTTTCAGCTATTGTATCTATGTTTGTATACTTGTGCATGAATATGGTTGAGGTGCTACGTGGTACTTTGTATGCTGAAGTTAGTACAGAATTTTGTATACGTTGAAGTTTCTGTACATGTGTGGGTGCTATGTTAATCCAGGCAGGTGATGCATATTCTATTGTTGGTCTAATGTACGTTTTGTAGATTTTAAGTATGTTGTCTGGTGATGTTCCTTGGATTTTACCTGAAAGACTTCTTGCATAGTTTGCTCTTTTCCAGATTCGTATCAGTACATTTTTAATATGTGGTAGCCACGTTAATTTTGAGTCATAGGTTAAACCTAGAAATTTAGCAGAAGTAGCAGTCAGTAAAAGTGATCCATTCATAGAGTTTTGGTGGATCTTTTTTCAGCTTATTCTAATAACGTCGCAATAAAAGATTAGAAATTTGTTTTGAATTTCGCGCAAAGCTACTTGAGGGTAACGAGAAGAGAAAGTGAACTGATGACCTTATAATGCACTTAAGAAAATGGGTTAATAATATCAAAGCAACAGACACAAGGAAAATAATTCGACATTAATAGAATCACTGAAAAAGATTTAATAATCCGACGGTAACAGACTTAGGAAAATGAATATGAAACTACAAAATTACAGACAGGAGAAAAGCAAGTTAAGATCACAATGACAAACTAGAAGAATAAAAAACTGATGGTCTTATAATAATATAGTAGAGAAATAATATGATGAACTACTAATATAACAATTTGGGAAATACGACACACAACAGTTTGTTTGTTTTTGAAATTCGCACAAAGCTACTCGAGGGCTATCTGTGCTAGCCGTCCCTAATTTAGCAGTGTAAGACTAGAGAGAAGACAGCTAGTCATCACCACCCACCGCCAACTCTTGGGCTACTCTTTTACCAACGAATAGTGGGATTGGCCGTCACATTATACAACCCCACGGCTGGGAGGGCGAGCATGTTTAGCGCGACGCGGGCTCGAACCCGCGACCCTCGGATTACCAGTCGCACGCCTTACGCGCTCGGCGACACACAACAGAAAAAATGTTTCGAGCCTGAATAAGGGTCATGACACATGGCAACGAAACATTTCAGTACAAGTAATTGATTACGAGATAAAATACAATAATCAATAAAGCTGATAATGGGGATAAATCCACTGATAATGCCAAATTTAAAACAACGGTACATAATCCATGAGAGTCCGTGATAGTAAAAACAAGAAACAGCAGCAAAACACACGAGGGATAAAAAAAAAGGTTCGGAAAGTCACATTAATAAATTAAAGAAAAAACGGTGAAAACCCAGCGCTCTAGACAGGTGAACCTGCGTTCGTCAGGGGTTGAAAGGAAGAAAGTACCAAGTTTTATTGGGTTTTTAATGTAAGTAAAAATGGCGAATATCATATACGTCGTAACGAAACAATGTCAACATTTAGATTTCTCCGTAACAAGAAAAAAGGAAGTTAATAAAATTACTCCAAGGTAAATTCGCATTATAGATAGTTAATCAAGGCATTACCAAAAATGTTACCTTTATATGATTTAGTAAGTTACCAAATTCAGAGTGAAGCACAGATTGTTTTGAAAGAAGATAAACTTTTACAGCTTATGAAAGATGTTTGTAATGTCCCTCACTCACCCAGAGTACCCAACGTACGTGTACGAGTTTAATATTCAGTCCACGAGACATGTTTGTTTCCCAAATAAAACTTTCTGGTTCTGACTGCCCTTTGTTTAAAAAATTCTGAATAGAGATTAGAACTTCATGTGACTGATATCTAAAACCTGAATTGCTCAGCAGCGCGCCCGAATTCGCATCAGGTTCCAAGCTAATACAGGCGTAATACATATATCCAAAGCTCTACAAAAAGCACGATGGTTATCACACATGTCACGTAGTACATATTCTGGTTTCTCAGTTCAATAAAATTGTTTTTCCGCGGTTTTCACGCGTTCTGGCGACAGAGTTAGCAAGAAAGGCTCAACTAGACTCAGTTGTAACTAGCTGTAAGGTTGATAAGTTTGTCACCTGTTTGAAAACGAACACTTCTACAATTTCATGCCAAAGGAACATTGTTTAACCCTTGAGTTTCCACATCTTTCTGGCCAAACACTATTGAGCTAGAAGAGAGTTATTTTGCCAATCAAGTGCTTATGTTACTGATTTTTATATTAACATATCGAAGTTGTTGTTTTTTTATGGCGATAACTCAAGTATGGAAAACTGTGATATCCCTCTGTATCTCCAATTCAGTTTTCATCGACTGGCAGATGGGACGTTAAAAACAGATAGCATTAATGCTACCATGTTCTCTTTTCATACTGTTCAGTGGTTAGTTATGTAAAAACACACATTTTAAATGCCATACGAAGACTGTAGGTTAACATTAGAAGAGGCCTGGTCTCACCGAGTGGTTTGTCCTTGTCCAAGTTACCAATGAGATGTGGGAATCCTGAAACCGGTCCAACTCAATGATTCGTTGCATTTTAAGAACAGACTGAGGCTAACGCTTTCTTCTGTCTAAATTCGCAGCTCCGATTATAACAACATATAACATTAATTACGTGTACAAGTTCATCAGCGCTGTCGCTAAAAGTAGTTATAGTACGTATAAAAAATAGAGAGAATACAAAACTCCGTCACTGCCTTTCCCTCACTACTGTGCCATTCAGGTCAGGGAGAGGCGATTCATAACGTTGGATATTTAACACGTAATCCAAGAAAGCGGTTAAAAGGCACACTCTTTCCATAAACAAAGAATGTAACTTCAAACTAAATCACTGTTCAGTTTACGTTTTCTGTTCATGATCTCGAAGAAACGAGACAGTAATGATCAAACATCTCTGAACTTATGGAGTATAAAAATAAATAAAGCTGAACGATGAATTAACTGACAAATGAGGGAAGAATCCGACTCTAATATCGAAATTAATTATTACATCAGAGTGCTGCATATGAAATAGGCATTTACCTCAACAACATTCATCCCAGTTTTATTATACAATCTCAACATCTCAGTAAAACTAGAACAGCTTTCATTGTTCCAAGCATACAACCACACAATACATAAGATTATTCAAATGTCTTTCTTAGAAGCTCTAAAACAAGTACCATACACGTTTCATTACTCATCATGAGCTGAGTTACATCATATAAAATTTTGTATAACCTTAATAGCTGCACATACTATAGATATGCGTAAATGATTAAGTTGTGTCTATAGCTAGATCAGGCCCAGCATGGCCAAGTAGTTAAGGTGTTCGACACTTAATCTGAGGATAGCGGGTTCGAATCCCCGTCGCAAACATTCTCGCCCTTTCAGCCATGGGGTCGTTATAAGTGACAATCAATCCCACTATTCGTTGGTAAAAGAGTAGCCCAAGAGTTGGCGATGGGTGGTGATGACTAGCTGTCTTCCCTCTAGTCTTACACTACTAAATTATGGACGGCTAGAGCAGATAGCTCTCGTGTAGCTTTGCGCAAAATTTCAAAACAAACAAACAAATAACTGGAGTATTCTATAACCGATGATGCTTTTGTTTGTGTTCTGGTTCTACAACTAACTGGAGTTTAAAACCTCAAACAAATTATGTAGAATTTCAACATAATATTGTGACTGAATATATATTAAACTACTGAGTGTTCCTTTTACTTTAACAGAGAACTCACAAAAAATTAATAGCATTTAAATAATAATAATTCAAAGTTGTTTTGTACTATATCAAACAATACACGTACAGGTTTTAATAAAGTAGCGTAGATTAACAACGTTGTATCTCATACGAAACCCAGTACTGTTAAAAGATACAGTGCAAACTGGAATAATACATAAACCTAGAGTTTCTAAATGGTTTTTTGCTCCTATGGAAAAACTTTTATTTTTGTTATTTAACCTTGATCCACTTACTCTCGTTGTAAGTGTACCGTCCAACAAGTGTTGTTGATTCTTCTATCTTTATCAAGGTTTCTTAACAACGAAGGTGAATCGGTTACTGCTCGTTGTATGCTCACAAGCGGACAGCTGCTATCTCGTTTTCAACTTAAATGCCAATAAATGAGATATTTGTTTCGTCTCTGACTCTCAGGAGTTTTCTTAGACATCAAAATGCAACTTGACTAATGGTTATAGATTTGATGAAAGTAGTGTGTAAGGAAATCTAATAAATACAGCATGTTATTGTAGTCAAGGCCATCTTCCCACTGCCTCCATCCTCTATTAATTCAACTTGTAACTTTGTTTGTCCAGTTGACTCCTACAGTTCTGGAGCTAACAGGACCATACTTAAAAGATGCATTCGGAGTGGCCATATTTATACGGTTCAACTACAATTTTTTTTAAACACCCCTGTAAGGTCAAGTCATTACGAGGGTGTAAAAGTAGATTTTCAGGGTCACTAAACCCGAATCTGGCATTGAATTGTTTTGTTTCTAGTTCTCATCGGAGTTCCATGGACGCCATTTTAAATATATGTTCATATTCTCATTCAGAAGATAGCGAGAATAAGCTTGCCACACGTGCTGAAGTACTACGAGCACGTGTCCTGACGATTTTTCTTTCGGATACGGATCCTCCTTTGGTGGTTTAAATATTTACTCTGGATAATGGAGGAACTTGATTTGTATGTTCAGGCTTCTGAGATTCATTATGGGACATCCGAGTCATAAATAACGCGGGTATTTTATGCTAGTCACATTAAACATGCCTATCCGCCTCTGAAGAAAAAAAATTTCATTTTTTCCCACAATGGAAATACTTTCTAAAACTAGAAATCGGTTTCCTTTTTTTAAGTTTAGAAGAAAACTCGGATCAAATGTATGGAAATACTTAAGCTAGCAAAATAAATCTATCTTGAGATTTAACTCATGAAGAAAAACTTTTATTTAAATCGTTGAGATAAATCATCAACACGCCATCTATCGTTTGAGTTATTGTTTTTTTTAACAAGTCTAAATCAATATATTTATCTTTGTTTTTTTTATATCTGCAGACATTGTAAATATCATCAGGCTCCATTAATACAATAACTATCTTAATTACTCGTATTACATGGGTTTGTGTACTGTTTCTCTTTTAACGGGTGTTTCTCACTTAGAAAAAAGAAATTTCTAGTAGTTAGATGCTGTAATCATTATTTTCAAACTTGCCCACACTAGTTTACATTAACTTACAGCACGGCGTTCTTGTACAGGTGGATTCAATTCCACTAATTAAATAGCACCCATAAACAAAAGTTATAATGCTATATGGAGGACAAAGTATCAGCAGTGTAGCTTGACCTTTCTTGGGTCACCGACTCCTATGTGAAGCTGATTCAAAAGCTAGACTCGCCACTACCCAGAAAAATGCACATTAACATATAAGCACAAAAGAGTGAACAAAAAAAAAAAAAAAATTTTTACCTCCGGCTCACGAACTCTCGAAGGGCAGAGTGTGTTTGGCTATAACGAGTAGCGTTAATTAATACTGAAATTTAAAACAGTTAAGTATTTTAATATAAATTTCTAGTCTTGACAGCTTTAGTGAAAATCTTTAAGAAACAAAACTGTTTCATCAGATGTTACTACGAGAACTCAGATATTTCATTTAGATATTAAAAATATTTTTAAACGTGATCTTTCAAATACTCAGAATAAAAATCTTACCTTTATATTATTTAATCTTTGACATTTCTAGATGTCGAAAAATAATAAGTTTTAATTAGGCACAGAGCATTTTCAAGCGATTTTAAGATGTAAAACAAGACACGAGTTCGGTTAATGGAGTTAGTAGCCGATATTAAGGATATTTATTTGTTCCCATACGGCGGTATGATACAAAGAAAGAACACCACAGTCACATATTGTCTACAGTTGCTAGTGTAATACAAGAGATTCGTATTCACATGGTTCTCAGTGGCTTCTTCAGTTCATACAAACCAGCTCACTCTGTACACAAGAAAGCGCATATTGTAACCATATGAAGATAAAGGATAATACGTTCACATAGTTTTTTTCTGTATCTTTTATTACAGTTTTTTAACTGATTTTTTTAGTTCAACTTCGAGCAAAGCTACAGGAGGGCTATCTGCGTTAGTCGTCCCTCATTTGGCAGTGTAAGACTAGATGAAATACAGCGAGTCAACACCATCCACTGCAGATTCTTTGGTTATTCTTTGCCAACAAAAAGTGGGATTTATAGAAACTAATAACACACCCCATGGCTGAAATAATGAGCGTGTTAGATGACCGGATACGAACCCACAGCGCGCAGATTGCGAGCCTAGCACCCCAAACCATTAGGTCATACCAGGCTCTGTTTATTTTAGAAACACATACGAGTTAACTTTTCTAAACTGTTATACTTGCTACACACTTTTCGTCGTTCGGTACAATCTTAGCGATGATGTCAACTGACCATCTTAAAAGCCAAAAGACAATCCGGTTAGAAAGCAAAACAGTTGATCGTTAAAAGCGCAAGTGTTTTCGTATGTAACCAAATGCTATGGAAAAACCAGCGGGTGCCAACACTACATGAGCACACAGCAGATGACGTAATGACGGACACACTTAACCCTGAATCACCTTTTTTGTTTTGTTTAAGATGGTTATGTTAATAGGCCGTATGTAGGCACGCCCTTATATACAACAAAAATTGTGATTAAAATACTTCAAATTGACTAGCAGATGGTGATGACTAAACATAAGAAACATTTAATGTGTTACATCCAGTTGTTATTATGCTTGTCTCGTTGGCAACAAAAAAATCTCTTACGCCGACTTTGACGTCACCTACTCTGACACGACGAAGTCATCACGTGGTTCTAGTTAAACAAAAAAATTTACAACACCAAATGGAAAACAGACTTTCTAAAGCTTAAAGGTTATATATAGAAGCATGTAATTTACGAGTGACTTCAAAAGTATTAGAAGCCTAATATATTCATATACACACGTATACACATAATAAACAAATGTTTAAATATTATTAACTCTATACTGTTCAAACATAATCAAATGATTGTTACTTCACTGGCATCAAGAATTTTAAATATATAATTAGTATTTCAGCAAATATAACAAGTAGAAATAGGCACTTATGTGTAACTGCGCTGCATCTTCAATTTGTTGCTATAATAAAGTCCTGAATGCGGATGAAAATAAGAACAATAGCATACGTTTCTCAATTATGATGATTTAATTTCTCGTTACTTGAAAGCAAATACCACACACCATTTGTAAGGGTTGTTTACAAATTTGCAAAGAAATACAAATAAGGCATGTAAGTTACGAAAACAAAAACTCAAATTGAGATTCAAACCTAAGAAAACTAGAAGAGGCTTACAGAATAGTGCAAGAAACAAACGACCAAACTGTCTGAGCAGGATAAAGTATCAAAATCTACAAAAGTCCGTATGTATCGTACCAGTACATATTATACTGGAATCAATGAATTTGCTATAAACATGCAAGCCAATAACAGTTTCAGAATAGCTCCTAGGTCATATTAACACAAGATGACGTCACATAATAAAATTTTAAATATCTTGTACAGGAAACACAAGATTGTAATGTTTAAGAAAATGCCCAATAAAAAACAAGGCTGTATTGTAAAAAAGGGTTCAATCTGGTTCAGCAAAACTGCATATCTCATAATCTTTTATAGCGAGTTTGTTTTTTAATTTCGCGCAAAGCTACACGAGAGTTATCTGCGCTAGCCGTCCCTAATTTAACAGTGTAAGATTAGAGGGACAGCAGATATGCATCACCACTCACCGCCACCTCTTGGGCTACTCTTTTACCAACGAATAGTTAGAAAGACCGTCACATTACAATGCCCTCACAGCTGAAAGGGCGAGCATGCTTGATGTGATGGGTATTCGAACCCGTGACCATCCGATTATGGATCAAGCACCCTAATTTCGTCATATGAAATTATACCGCTTGTTTTAAAAGTTGAGTTGGTTTTCTATTGTGTACTTCTTTCACTTACATAAATAATAATGACTTAAGTTTTATGAAAACTGTTACATAAAGAAACCTCATATTTAATATAAACATCTTATAATAATATTGTAAAACCCTCAGTTTAACCACATTTAATGTGATCCTACTTGTCAAAGCAAGTTACCTACAATGGTCACAATTACAAATCAACCCACTACTGCACATAGCAGATTTAATACACCGTTTCTGGCTTCTAATGATTAGAATACATTAATTCCTCAATTGGCTATCTTCACTGTTAGTGATGTATCGGTCATTTATCACTCACTGACACTAATAAATACATGCTCATATTATAAATATATATATATATATATATATACACACACGCCCGCGCGCGTTTGCGAAACATGAGATTTTGTGGAACTAATCATGTGTTACACACAAAGATGTACCGTATTTAATGGTTGCAACCTAAATAGCGTCTTATACCAAACTTAGGCTAAACGGTTAGATCAGAAACCTCCAGGTTCAGGCTTAGTTGTTCTTAATATTTAGTTCCGCTAACCAGAAACAGAGAAATCAGTTAACAGTACAAGGCGCTTACAGGACTAATATTAACCGATTAATGGAATTGATTATCACTTCTATAATGCATCAAGAGTTGAAAGTTCGAGGCATATTAATCAGCATATCGGAGGCTTGGACCTTAAAATCAGCCGCCCGACTTACCACTCAGTGACCATGCCTGGACCACGTAGATTTAACAATTAACAGTATCTAAAGTAACATGACACATCTAGCATTCTTTTGCCCCTCGCTAGTACAACGACAAGTCTACCTATTTACAACGCTAAAATCAGGGGTTTGATTCCCATAGGTGAGATCAGCAGATAGCCTGCGATGTGGCTTTGCTATAAGAAAACAAACAATAGTATTCCTTCATACTATTAATGTATCTTTGAATAAATCTAAATTGTAATGTACACATTCTAATGCCATATAAGGAAATAAAAGAAAGTAATAGAACTTGTTACGATACCTGTACATTTCAAACATTACTGTTGCGTTTTCTAAAGGTCACGTTTGTCAAAAGCTATGTATTCCCTGTTTTCATCCTTCAAGCCAAGTCGTTCAGTACTCTTCATGTAAATAAACTTCAGTGGTGGATAAACAAGAAAATTGTCCTGTATTGTAAACGGCGAGGGGTATTATTTTTCATGGTAATGAAACTGTGTTTGGAAGATACCGACTACAGCCCCTGTAGGTAGACCGTGAAAGTCTATAAATTACCTTCAACAAGTGCTTTCTTGAACCATCTATTCTTTGTTTCTTAATATGCCTGACTTCAGTAAGGTTGCCTGACTAAATAAGATAACTCAACCACAGCTAAGAGAAATACTGAAAAAAACTTTAGTAGTTTCCCAACTTGTTGTTGTGTTGATCTTCTTGTTTACGGAGAACAATAATTTGACGAGACCTCACCGATATTCAATGTTGTCGTAGTAGTAATAACCTGCCGAGACATCACCGATATTCAATGTTGTCGTTGTTGTAATAACCTGGCGACACGACAAAGGTACTGATGATACTTCCCCGATATTCAGTATTAGCGTGACAGTAATTTGACAATAATTCAGCGGTATTAGAGAGAAAGAAGGAACTCTACGTAAAGCAAATTCTTAATTGTAATAAACCTTGGACTGTTTCAAGTTACCTTCCTTTCCATGGACGTTACACAGTTTATCTGTTAACAACTAAAACTGATAATATTAAAAACACCCGAAAAACGCTTAATCATATCCTGCTGTTTAAAGCATTTTGTCTTTTTCTGCTGCTGCCAATGGTCGGAGACCCTAAGGTGTTTTTGTTGTTGATCCAATCTACAGATCGAGGGTTGTTAATACTGCACTTCATTACTCATTGATTGCCTCGATAAAACTACTGGTATTTCAGTCATTTTTTTAAGATTAGTAGCATGACTAGCCCATCAATTATCCTGTCCTGACCTAGATTGATGACCTTCATAACCTGTCCCATCCCTCTGTCCGAGGCTTATTCTAACGCGGACATCCACAATATGAATATCAAACTGCAGAGTGGGAAGTTGGCTTCATTTACCCAACCAAACAACTAAAACAAGCATGAATTAATTACACGAAAAGTTAAACATAGTAATCCAAGATCCATATAACATATGTGTTAGATATCTTCCAGTTTTTGTTTACTTGATGTAACAACTAGGCGGAAAGTTATAGGTGTATTTTAAGTGATATCAAAGAGCCGTTGTATAAACAGTATCAACATTATATCGTTATTATGCATTGTTTGAAAACAAAATAATGAACTCTAACTTTACAAAAATATTAATTATATGATAGATATGTCACTGTAAACTATATACTTCCTAGCTTCTTTCATATATTCGAGTGCACACATAGTAACAATAAAAGAAAACGAATCAAAGGAATATCTTAGAACAAGAAACATTCCGTTAATGTATTCCTTCAACAGTAATGCGACTATCACACAAATTGTTTATTTATTGTACAGAGTAAAACATTTATTCTGTTCACAACTTTCGCCAGATTTAATTACCATTATTAGGCGAGACACAAGAACTGAGGATAACAAATTAATTTAAAAAACAAACGTTGTGAACAAAAACAGTTTTACTACGTACAACCGATTAAAAACTTTCAAAAATTTAATTAACCCAGTTTTTCTAACATTTAATTAATGTTGCTTTTTATTGGTTGGTTGTGTTTGAGGTCATCGCAAACAATTATCTTGTGAAATTGTCAGATAGAGTACGAGCTAACGACAACAAATGTCACCTTGGCGCAGTTTTTGTACCTTTTTTGCGAAACTCAAAGCTTAGCTTCTAATACACAAAAAATGCTGTTAACATTGAAATGCTCTTCATTATATATTAAATTTTTAGTTTTCTTAACAAACACCGTTAGCTTTAATTTTACAGGAAGACAATTTAGCTTCACTGTAGCATGAATCCAAAATAATAAGCTTCCACCCACCCATTCTTTGTCCCATTAAAATAGAATCGATCCTGGCTTCTATTTTTCGAAATATTGGTTCAATTCCCTAATTCACAACATAATTACTAACTCCTAGTGTACGAAATAAGTTCAGTTCCCTATTTGTCTAAACAAATATGTGTCAAAAGACCGTTCCTTTTTTCAAACCATTGGTTTTGTTTGTCTTTGCCAAAAGGTACATCTCCGCTTGTTTTACCAAAACCAAGTGCTCGTTAAATAAATACTTTTACTTTATTAACGACTATATATACAGACTAGACGCCATATTTATAACTGACCACATTTCACCAGGTTAACCTGACGTTATCAAGTGCAGGTTATATAAAATGTTTTATTTCATGAGAAGTAAAAACTGTCAATATTTAAACACAGTGAAGTGAACACGAATACGCGATCGAAGTGACGTCATGATTCTACTTCAGAAGTAAGAAATAACAAAGCTTCTTTTTTTATCTTTGCAAAATATTATTTTAAAATTTATGACTAATATATCAAATTTAACTACAGGCAATATTGATTTATCTTATGTTGAATAGCAATATAAGAGCAAAAATACTAGTTTACTTTTTGTAAAGATAACGATATTATTGCAATGTTAAAACTACAACAATTAATCTCTTCCATCGAAAGTCCAGTCAGTTTACAGTTAACAAAATCACAACAGCAAAAAAAATCCAGAATTGAAAATAATTTAATGCACGTAATTCAACAAGAAGAGACTGAGAACATATAAAGATTAATTCATTCATCAACAAAACAAACTTTCAGCCACATGTACTAAATGACCTTACCTTGAACTGGATTCTCTGTAGCAGTGATCCGGCTGGAAGTAAAAACTCTTCACAGAATTTCCTGAAGTCCCCCAAAAACTGGCACAGAAGTATGTCACGCGCTTGTCTCACCAACTGAGTCCTTACAAAATGGAAAGGGTGATAGAGGGCGCCAAGAGTTGACTCGGTTAGTGCAGCCACTTTGCTTGGAGTTGGACTCTGTTTCACATGCATAAAATAGAACTGATCAGTCACACCGTCCTGATTCTACAACAGTTGCATCTGCTTAAGATAGATACCTTATGAATATCATGAACTAAATTCGAAAATATAAAAAAATAAAATAAAACGTTTTCATGTTACTCGGAATGCGATTTCCTTTGAAGACGAGAATATATTTCGTAATAAATCACAAGACAGAACGTCAGTGGGTGTGCATGGGGAAAATTGGAACAATCAAACTACAAACTCGAGACTCTTAACTATTATCTGAAACCAAAAAGAAACCCTGGTAAAGAGAATTAAAAACTAATTTCTTAACATTTAATTATTTTTTAACTAAGACGAAAATTTCGACATGTGATCTTCTCGAGTGTAATAACTATTTTAAACAATAATCCCATCACCATCAGGTTCAAAGTATCGTATTTTTTTTCATTTAGTTATTTTTTGTTTCGGTAAGTATAGGTAGCGCTTTCACAGCCTTAGCACTAATCTTCAGCCATCCTAATAAAATACGATACTTGGTACGTTAAACACAATGTTTTAAAAAATCAAAACATATATAAAACACATAAGTTACAGTACATGTATTTTAAAAGTTAATATAAATAATGATTATATATTATAAATTCAAGAAACAATAAAATATTGCAAGTAAAACATAACTAAAAATATAAGAAATCCACAAGTTATTTAAACAAAATTCAAATTACTCTCAACTGATTTAAACAAAATAACTTTCATAAAATAACCCTTTTTTTATTGCTTATTGCAAAATGGATAAAAAACGTTCTTCTTGGAGGTTAGAAGTACTTGAGATGTAGTTGTGAAAGTGTTCTAAACATCTTAATGAACTTTGACTTCGGTTTCTAACATGACACCTATGTTGATTCATTTTAAACCTTAAATTTTCAGTTTGGCCAACTCAACTTTCATCAGAAATTGTACATTCTTCGGAATGCAAGAAAAATATCTTTTGATTTTAAACATAAAGGTTCCACCTGTAATTGTATTTCTAATAATGTCAGTATGGATAAAAAATAACCACGATTACAGAGATTACATCCTAAGTTTTAATCTGAGATTATTATCAGTATTGTATATATAACACACACACGCACGCGCGCGCATAATCTAACACTTCAAGATTTAGGTTATTCGCTACAATAATATTAGTATTACTCACAGCTCTTCTTATAGTGCTAGATGCACAGATTATTTTATGAAAATTATTTTACAAGAAAATCATTTAGAAGTAATTTAAATCTTATTTAAACAACTTGTGGATATTTTCCGTTTTTAGTTATGTCTTCTTTACAAGTTTTTTTTTATTATGTATGGATTTTAGATAATATATGATTATTATTTATATTGATTTTTCGAATATATTTAGTGAGGTGTATGTATTTATACATTGTAATGGATTCACTGTGATACGTTTATTTTAATATCTACATTTGTTTCAGTATAGGTTGCTTTTTTATTATGAATGTGACGTATATCGTTGGTTGTGTATTGCGCAAGTCTCGCCTGTTCTCTAAACTTGTAGAAGATTCTTGAGAGCAAGAATCAACAACGTGATTTACGTGTTTTCGAGCATTGTATATTTTATGAGATGTATATGTTTACGTACGTATGTAATTACGGTTTTCTTAAATTTTATATATTTACTTAGGTTGGTTGAACAGTATTCGTACAGCTGCGAGAGCGTTACAAATATACTGAAATAAAAATTAATAAATAGATACTATTCTGAACCTAGTGGTGCTACATGGGCAAATTTAAATATTTAGGCTAAACATAATGTCCAGTCCCCCTGCGGCTCAGCGTTAAGTTTGAACGCTTATAACGTTAAAATTCAAAGTTCGTTCCTTATATAGCGTATATATCCTGGTTGCAACGAAGATTATTTAGATTTCAAAACTTTATACCTACTTAGTACTTGTTACATGAACAAAAGTGACCACACCCCAACAAATTCAAGTCTCACGAACTTGAAGAGATATAATGTTAATTTCAATTCTTTTTCTAACCAAACAAAAATAAATTGGCGTATCGCCTAGAGACTGAACGGTGCGGTAACCCAAGAACCCGCATGTAGCCGCCGTAGTCTTTAAAAGCCTGAAGCACACACGCTGTATATTTAGCTGTATAAAAGGCAAACAATAGCTTCTCTGTGCAGATCTTTATCGGCAAAGGCCAGTTATTAATTAAGATAAATAGTCAGTACTACAGGTTCGGTAAACAACACTGATGGATAACTAAGACTGTGAGACAAAGAATGTGAAGTTCTATTATATGTGCTTCAGCAGTTTAACAAAGGTGCTATTTGTGGGTTTTATTACACGTGAATTTTTGTGTGTATATGTGTGTGCGTGCGTGTGCACACACACAAAGAATTCGTTTGTTTGTTTTTTGAATTTCGCGCAAAGTTACTTGAGGGCTATCTGCGCTAGCCACCCCTAATTTAGCAGTGTAAGACTAGAGAGAAGGCAGCTAGTCATCACCACCCACTGCAAACTCTTGGGCTAACGAATAGGGGGATTGAACGTCATATAATAATGCCCCCACGGCTGAAAGGGCGAGCATGTTTGGCGCGACGGGAATGCGAACCCGCGACCCTCAGATTATGGGTCGCACGCCTTAACCCACCTGGCCATGCCGGGCCCAAAGAAATCGTAGATCCTGTGTTGTATATTACGTTTCAATGCCTTGTGACGCACCTTTCTTCCTAATTGCAAAGCAACAGACACAGAATACTGTTCTCCACGAATGTGTAATAACTATAAAACTCTTTACGAAATTCTATCCCTAGTTTTGATCTGTCCCTTTGCTTTCCTTGCGATGTTTCGAATTGAAAGGTCCAAGGTATGAAGCCCCGATATGCCGCTGATTACTTCTGCATTTTCAGCTGAGGAAGCTGTATGATCATACGTTAATCCAGCTTGTTATTTGAGTAAGAACAGCCCTATAAATAGTGAACGCTACTAACCGGTTATCACCTCTCTCTGGTTGCTAGTTATTAAGCCCAAAGTTATAAAAAGGGCTGTCCGTACTCTGTTCAGCACGGGTATCGAAACCTAGATTCTAGTAATACAAGTCATACCGCTGTGCCACAGGGGGAAGGGGGCTCTCTCTTGTTTTCAGTTCTAAGTCACGGAGGTTAATGTCTGAACCTTGGGTGTCTCTGACCTGGTCGTTCTTGTAAAATGTACCAACTTAATTAAGTACGTTTATTTAACAAGTGAAAAGCACACGTTAGTATTTAGAGACATTAAACCTTAGATGATATTCCAGTTTTAACAACTCAGCAGGTTCTCCGATAAACAACTTCCCCAACTGACAGCTTTTTATAAAGTCAATATACAGATGATTTTATCTAGAAACTTCGCAATAAATACTCGTGCTGTGTACGTGCACACACCGTTCACCATACGTATATAACTTTATTTATATGAATATCTGAAAAACAAACAAACAGACCAGTGCTACACACATTTGCAGCATGTAAAAGAAAAAAAAATATGAAATACATACGTTTCTTAAAAACTGTGACACTGTTATCTAGCAGTGGGGGATTTTGCAAAATAAATAAAGCACAGCCTGATGAATCCAGATTTTGTTTACAGTCCGGTGAATAGGTAAAAATATTTATCCAAAAAAGCTAGAGGTTGTGCTATTAAATATTTTATTTCCTTATACAACACTCCACAATAAATACGCGTGATCCAGCTTGTTGAACTATGAACCTTTAAGTGAAATATTCACGTCCAATTACAGCTAAAGAAGAAAATCGTGCTTCGCAGTTTGGGGCCGTGAATGTACCATGAAAGTGACAGTCAAATCCTATTACTTCATCAGACAAGAGCAGTCCAAGAGTTGGCGGTGGATGCTGTTGACTAGCTATCTTCTCCGTAGTTTATCAATTCAAAATTAGGGACGGCTAACACAGATATTTCTTGAGTAGCTTCAGTGAATAACCGAAATCAAGCAAGCAAACAAAACAAATATAATATGCCCAAGGGAAGATGGTACGTATGACACACGTAAAATGATTTTACACCATTCAAATATGTCAAACCTTTGATAAAAGAATATGGAGAGTTTAGAAATTATTTATTAAAATTATTTAACTCTCTTTCAGTGACAAAAGTCTTTGTTACAGGATTGTGGACTTAAAGACACTCGAAACGGACTTTCCATATCCGTACTAGGTCGAGTACAGGTAGACACTGTGTAACTTAATTCCAAACAAACAATACAGAGGATATCACAATTTTATGGAATTGGTGGATAGCGGGTGCATTACATAAAGCTTCACAGGTTCATTAAGAAATGTTAATACTTTTAAAAAATAATTTCCAGGCAGTTTTCATAAAGGATATTTATTTGGTTGTTTATTTTTATTTACAGTAATGCTATTACGGCTATCTACCACCGTTCTTAATTTTGAACAATTGATCATAGGGAAGGCAGTCAGCCGTCACCGCCAACTCTTAGGCTACTTTTTACCAACGAATAGTGGGATTGACCGTAACTTGTAATATCACCACGACTGAAAGTGCGATCATGTTCATGCTGTATTTTAATCCTATAACCCGAAAATCGCAAGCCAAGGGCCCTAACCACTAAATGATTTGTACAGCTACACGGTTTACGATGATTTGAATATGAAATTAACGATAAGTTCCATTCAAACTTCCAATGGATTCGTTTGTTACTTGTACAAACACAATACATTTTGTTTATTCTGTTATAGGTAGAAACACAACATTGATTCATAAACAACTCCTTAAAATTGGTAGGTTAGAAACATGCTATACAATATAATTATCCAATACTACTTCACCAAATTCATCAATGTGTGATTTAACAAAAAAGTTTTAATGAGCAGTGAAAAGCCAAAGTTGTGTTCTAATTTCAGCTTTTGATAGTAGTGCCCTCTAATGGTATTTTGTGAGATATATGTAAAACATTGTGTTAAAGATTCAAGTAAGCAAAATCTCTCAGCAAATTTCGATACATTTCCACGCTAAAAGCACAAGACGATAGAAAATTTCAAGTAGTTTATATTTTTATAGAAACTTAGCTAATTTATGTCCACTTAAGTTCCCAGTGAGCCAACATCTGTGCTAGGTCCCTATTTATGTAAGTATTTCTACGGTGTTGACCGTCACATTATACGCCCCACGGCTGGGAGGCGAGCATGTAAGCGACTGGGCGCGAACCCGCGACCCTCGGATTACAGCTTGGCCAGTACAGACATCCCATTGTATATCTTTGCAAGTCACGCTTAAACAAGAGAACAGATACTTTTGAATTTCAATTAGTGGCGCCTTCTAGTTTTTAACTTAAATTAAAAAACAAACAAACATTAAGGACGTTAGGGTAACGTTTTAGAGACAAAACAGAAACATTACAATAGTGTTATATTTAATTAGTGACCCAGGAGCGCTTTTGTTATAATAACAGTCTAAAAACTATATACGATTCAGGTGTTACAGCTCACGCCGTTTTCATTGTTTTAAATAATTTTCTTATGCCTGTTTTTTGCCTAAGTCGTTAAATTCGATACTTGCGTATTTCGATAAAAGATTTACTTGTACTTTTACGTGTACAATTACCCATATACGTAATCACCTCGAAAATTGTATTTATGGTTTTAGTGTCCATTTTCTACTCAGTATTGTAGGTTTGTCGATAATTTTGTGTTAGATGAACATGAAAGCTCCACGAGCTTCCTTTCTTCATACGTTATTATCACTATTATTCTAGCACTTTCACATCCTGTTCCTGTCTCTTCTAGCTTATAATGTATTGTATGTCATTATTACAGAGGCTCGCACAGAGTTAATGTTCCTGGATCCCAGCCTGAGGACGAAGGTGTTAGTTGTCTCATTGCTAGATTTGCATGAAATGAAGTTGGATGTATTCTTTAATAGATTATTTAGGTAGAACATTCATGATCAGTTACGGGAAAGTTTCAAATAGTAAGACGTTTGCAGCATTCGTTGGAACAAAAAAATATCTATTACACTTCGTCTAGTACAATGCACTGGACGGCAACTACCTAATACAGAAAAAAAAAAAAAAATGTTTCGAAATTCTTCCTTCAAGATCCCCACACTGGAGCAGCGGTAAGTCTATGAATTTACAACGCTAAAATCAGGGGTTCAGTTCCCCTCGATAGACACAGCAGATGTAGCTTTGCTATAAGAAAAACAACATTTTTAAATGTTCTAACTGTGTACCTACCGAAGTTTAATTCCCCCCCCCAGCAATGTTGTAATCATTTTACTAGTTCGAATCTGAGGTCGTTATATTATTCCTAACTTTTCTTGTCTACAGTCTCTCAGAATGCATTCGAAGTTAACTAGTGTGTGGTATGATTTAGTTATTTCACTTTAATTTCCCTCCCTCTCATCATAATATATCTTATTCCCCTGGATACGAACGAGGGGCGTAACCTGATGTTTTGGTGATATTACTTTGCTTGAGAGCTTAAAACACACATAGCAGGTAGTTCATTGTTTAATCCTGTGCTTAAACTAATCAAACTAGGAAATGGATAAAGAAGACGATAACATTCAAGTGGATCAGAAGTTATGGTTATAGTATAGCCCATATCACTAAATTATCATGTACAAACATCAGTCATGTTCTGAGAACTTCTGATAGGGTTTGACTTCCTTTATCAGCCCCTTTTTTCTGTTGGTACATTAATGCTTCATGCTGGAAAAACACCCGCATGAGATGCGATTTGTTGTTTCACTTGTTCGTTATTTAGTTACGTTACCTGGGAGGATCAGGTATGTCTGGACCTCTTCCTCCCTTATTGACTGTTGGATGAAGTCCATATTAATTCTTTAGTAGAATACAGTCCGGTGGCTTGTATTATTGTTCATTGTAAACAGTTGTTTTTTTTCACATAAACAGTTCCATAAATATCAGTTGAAAACATATAGCACTAATTCTCACATAAATAAATAATTTAAGAATAAAATTACCACTATATCTTGCTACTGCTTTGCCGAGAAGTAGATGCCATAAATTACATAAGGACTTTTACCAGATTTAGTGATAAAAAGGTTTAGATTTGTTATTATCGCGTATGATAAAGTTTTTCAGTGTTCGTAATGATTCATTTTTAAGATTTTTAAAAGATGTAATCTATTAATCTATTATGAAGTCTGCCTGACAACATGGGTATATTTGTGTAATTATGTGGCAGTGCAGTGTTTATGTTTCTAGGACCTCTGTCTTTTAGTGATTATTAAATAGACGTGATTTAACTGTGGTTTGGTTTCTTTTGAATTTCGCGGAGCGCTAGAGGGAAGCTATCCATGATAGCCGTCTCTAATTTAGTAGTGACAGACTAGATGGAAGGCAGCTAGTCAACACTACCCACACCGCAAACTCTTGGGCTACTCTTTACCAACAAATAGCGGGATTGACCATCACATCAGTCTCCCCCACAGCTGAAAGGGCACAGCATCTTTGGGGTGATGGTTATTCCAACTCACGACCCGCAAATTGCAAGTCGAGCGGCCTAACCACTAGGCCATGCCATTCAAAGGTGAGTTAATACTGACGGCTGCGTGCATTTTGATGCGTTGTGGTTTGTGTCTACATTGAAGCGCAACAATTTTATTTCTACTGTTTATAAATTATGTTGCAGCAAGAATATTAAGAATGTTAAAACGTCGAGCCTTCTGAGGTTGCATTTAACACAAGCATTACTAACAATATGTTACCATAATTACTGGGACATCATGGCTGAATACTGGACAACATTCTCATGTAATTATGTAAATTCTATTTTCACAAGAAATATTTTTTTAAAGTGTCACATTCCAAATCTGTCTTATTCATGAATCATTAGTATGTTTTTTATCACGACCGGCAGGTTACAATACAGACTTTAAGATAATCTACCAACATCTTCAATTGTCTTAATTTGACCACTAGGAAATAACGTCATAGCGAAGGGATTGTTGCGTTTTCTTGCCAGAAGTAAAGATTCCAGGGAAAGGGGGAGCATTGCATGTTAGCAGCGTTAGTAAAGGTTTGTAATTTGATGGCATGCGGCACTTACCATTATAGCTCGTGTTCCTTAGCTTTATACAGTTAGAAACAGTCTTTTTCTAAACAAATACAAATCTGTATGTTTGTATTTAAAAGGTTCTTTGAGTAATGACGGTAAGGAATAGAAAAAACATCATCATCATTAGTAATACTTCATACGTGTTCGACAGGTTTTGTCGACCATAAAAACAACACTACGGTTATTTCCAACTACTGACCTTAATTCAGACGGCCGAATCAACAAGCAAGACTATTTAACTTTTCCCTTGGAGGCGACTGAGATGCCTTTGCGGAAAACGGAAGTATTTTTTATTCTAGACTTTTTTCTTCAACGACTCTTGTGATGAATCATGAGAATAGAGACAATGCCCCTTTTGTAACGATTCGTTTAAATCATCCAATCAACAAATTATGCAACAAGAGAAGTAACCACTTTGATAATACAAGCTCATGAAGTGATTCAGAAACTCTCGAACCTGGTACGATCATCAATTTGAAATTTCCAATTTAAATATACACGCAAAATTCGCAATAACAATAACAATAAGTGCTATTACTACCATAATTTATTACTATTAATATTACTACTACTATTGTTACCTTGCTGAGACAAATACACACGACTGTTGTGATGTTTAGATGGTTTACTTTATTTATTATTAATGTTAACTATTTCTAGCCGATACGTTTATAGCTACTGACTAAGCTATTTTAAATACTATATATTCTAGTGTTTATTCCAGGATCTTTACTAATATGTAACATTTTGTCAGCCCATACTTCACGTGCATTACAGCTATGGAAACAAAACTTTAGACTTGCATATCTAATCACTTTCATTTCAATTTAGATGCATTAATTTTGTTTTAGTGAATCAAACATGGGATCTTTTTAATCAACTCCTAAGCTTCATTGAATCAAATCAATAAAATAAATTGAACTGCCCATCACTATTTTGAATTTTAAATCAATGCAACAAATTTAGCAGTAGTAGGAACACTACTTATATAAGCTATTTGTTAGAATTACAATTGTTATGGTGTGACATCTTTCACTGTCAAAGCGTAATTATGATCAAACATACTTTGTTTAATGAAGGAATAACAAGAGAAGTAATTTCTTTTGAACTGGCAAAAATCTTACAAGGGAAACAGTATTTGGTGGGATTTTTCTGCACGACCTGTTAGAAATAAGTTACTGGTCACTTGACCGTAAAGTGAGGCTGGTAAAACACGATAATTTATTATTTTATGTATAATTACTTAAAAGCTTGACAGAGTATATGTGTTTTATATTTCATGATGTTGTTGTTAAATGAGAAACAAGGAATTAGAGAATGAATATTTGCTTTAACTGACATACGACAAGCTATAACAGTGTATTCAGTAGAAGCCATGCGCTGCGAACAATAAATGTTTTATAGTTCATGTTATTGTTGACCATGAATTGTAGGATTCTTGCCATAAGGCACTAGTATAATACTTATTGTATTTTTAATACCTATATTCTCATTTGATCCCTTAGGGTTTCAAGACATACAAAGCAAATATAATTGATTACTGAATCTGTTACCAATAAACTTTCTAATCAAACATGTTAGTATAAGAGGAAAGCGATTAGTGTTATACCAAAAGTTAAACAATTATTTTTAGTTTGCACTGCCAAGGTTCCCGTTTCTTATGACAATCAATGCCAGAGCCAAGAGGAAATGGGAGAATGAAACTAGTAATACAGGTTTTAAAGCCTTTAACAAAATACACTTTGTTTTGTTTAACTGAAACAAAAATACACTTTGCAAGTAAATTTATTGCCATCATGTACAAAACAGGTTGATCAACCAAAGCTACACACACATCTTAAGCCATTAGTTATTTTTTAACATTTAATCATATACTTTTCTGTTTTTGTTTCGCTCAGAGTATGTTATACTTTTCAGTTCTAGCGTCTATAAAATAATATTTAAAACAAGCACACAGTGGTGTCGTTATTTAAAGAATATCAACGTATCTCGGCCATGAGTAACAAGAACCTGTGAAGGTTAGAAAATCATCAAGAAGAGTAAATATAAATTTATGCTGTTTATTTCAAAAGTTGGGTAAACGCTTTAAAAGCACGTTTACCAACATAAAGCTCTGGACAGAGCTCAAATATATAGCACGTGCACAACTTTTCTGAAATGTAACTGTACGGCATCTACAGTCCCCCCCCCCGCTGGTAGAGCAGTAAGTCTACGGATTTACAACGCTAAAAATCAGGGGTTCGATTCCCCTCAGTAAACTAAGCAGATAGCTCGATGTGACTTTGTTATAACAAAACACACAGCATCTACAGACACGTACGTACGTTTATACTACAGTAGATCATTTGTTGCCTTTCTCACAAACACACACACACACACAGAGTGCAATATATATATATATATATCTATTGGAGATAAAGGGTGAAAATTGAATTTTCACGTACTTCTTTAAAGTTAAATGACAGTCTAAAATCGAACCTAAAAGATGGAGTGCTTTTAAAGTTGTAGAAACGTCCTTTCCAAAAAGAGACCCAAGAGAAACATTTAGTACCTAACACAAGACAATGTATCTAGTCTAATCCTCACTACATAAATTTATTGTTTCTGTCAACACCACAAACTTATAGGGCATAATTTTAGTTATGTAATTTTTAAAAGTTGAACATAAGCAAAAGTTGTTAGTGACATCGTATGCAGCTGTACATAAAAGATTCTCCCTCTTTTCGAGTTTGATCAATAAAATTCTCTCTTTTTCTCTACACTGTTGATGTTTGCTTGTTATACAGAGATTGGGGTTTCTTGAATCTACCATTAGTCCTGGATAAGCCAAAAAACGTGATAATTATGGAATGGTTTTAAAACTCAGAATATTTAGACACCGAAAAGGCTAAAATAAACCGTATCAACCTACAAAATCCATCAAAGTTACCCCCTGCCCCAATTTTTTTTTCAAGTCCCAGTGAAAATGTAGCTACGAGTAACAAAGATTAATCGAATCGCGCGTTTCCCTTGATTAACGACCTTTAGGAAATAGCTAAAGCACAATCACAGAATTTAAAGCAGCCACCAAGCTCTATTCACATAAGTACCACAAGTGCTCACAAATATTTTGTGGGGAAGGGGGAACATGTATGTAGAGGATAAGCTTTTTCAGTGCAAGTCAACAGAATGTATGTTGCGTGTGCTCAGACTCAAACACAAATTTATTGTTTTAATAAAAATTAGTTTATCTACAATATTAAGGTTATTTCACAATACAATGTTTTGTGAAATGTAAGGAGGAAAAGGCCCACTTCCTACTGGCATCAATGCCATGTACGTATTCTGTTAACGTATCTAATATGAAGCTGAGCAGTAAAGGACAATCGTCTTTATTCATAATTTTCTTTCTATTTAAAATTATTCAAAATACGGTACGTAATACAGTACTTTGTTACGAAAGTCTGGTTTCTTTTTCAACTTTTCTGTTAATCGAACCGTATATCCAGCGTTCGTGATGTTCTTAGACTACATATCGCCCGGTCTTTACTTTTCAGCACACTTTAGGGTTAAACACCCAGAGTGCAATATAACATCACAAGCTATTGACACAAACAAGAATAAAAGATTCAAACACCCAGTTTCTAACTTTCTATTACTGTATAAAACAAAAAGCTATGCCACCAGAAGACTAGGTCAAAACCAAACTTGACTGATCGATTAGTCGGTTTTCTAATGTACCTTATAATTACTATTTTCTATTAGCCAAACCCGGATTCAACTGACAAGTTAGTCAAGCTCCTTTAACTCAGTATACCTTAGAATCGCTATTTTCTAGTTAGTCCAAACCAATTTGGACGGACTAATTAACCAGGTTCCTTTAACATAATCTAACTTAGAACTATTATTCTCTAATTAGGCCAAACCAAATTGAACTGACCAATCAGTCAGGTTCCTTTAATAAAATATACCTTAGAATTACTATTTTCTAGTAAGCCAAAACTATGTTGTGCTGACTAGTTTTATAGTTTATTTCACTTAGTGCACCTCAGAATTACCATTTTCTACAAAGCCAAACAATTCCGACTGATTATGATTGGCATTACAGTGCTCACTTTGTTTTCTGCATTTTTTTTTTTTTTTTGTAAATATCAATTTTCAAACCTATTTTTATTTCCAAAGATTGGCATAAGTCCGTTATTACCAACACATTCTCCCCACTTAAAAAACAGTTTTCATAGATATAGAGGGGTAGTTAAATGCACAATGTTTTCAATTATTTACTGATATAATTCATTATATATATCATATGTAAAAAAAAAAGTAAGTAATGCACCAATTCTCCACGTTTCTTATACGAAATGTGATGTCAACAACGCAATGTTGGGCTGGAAGTATTTCGTTTTGTATTATTCCGCCTTTGTTTAACTTTCATATATTAATTATGAACATATTTCGAGACATAACAGCTGTGAACAGTTGACTAACCAAAGGAAGCCGATGCTTGAGAGTACGAAAGGAGAGCAGTCAAAAGGTACAGGAGGTTACTGAATGTTATAGCTGTACAAAGTACCGCTAGAGGGCGGATAGTTACAATATGTGCCACTAAGGACTGAGAATTTCAATTTATGCTCGTAGGGAAGTATATTACCAAAATGTACCGCTAAAGATTAAAAATGTGCTGCTAGGGGGACGAATAGATAGATCCACAGAGCGTCATTGGTGAAATGGGTAAGCATATAATAATTGAACTTATAATCTACGTTTAGCACAGAGCAATCAAAACTCTTAGACATATCGTAAGCACCATATTATCAGAAAAAGAAATCATGCCATTTTACTCTATAGTTCTAAACACAATATTAGTTTACACATTACCGTTAGGGTCCATCTTATAGTAAGGTGTCAGTAACAATAATAAACGAAGCGTTTTTATGATCCGTGATGACGAGGAAACCCACTTGTAGAGAAAAATATGTAAAAACGGCTGGTATGGGTTGAGAAAATTCTGTGTAGAGGAGCAAACAACGTTTCGACCTTCATCGGTCATCGTCAGATTCACAAAGAAACAAAGAGGTAACTGACCGATAGCTGACCACATGTTTGAAGGGAGTTGTGTAATTGAGTGTGAGAATGTATAGGGCGTGCTTAGACGTATGATTATGTTTATTAATATAGGTATAAAGGTGGTCCTTTGTATTGGTTTAAATTCAGTTACCTCTTTCTTTCTTTGTGAACCTGACGAGGCGTTTTTCTGAATATGTAAAACTAATATTTCATTTATTACAGTTTAACTGCTTGTATAACGTAGTTCATATTTTCCATATACGAATATTCACATATTATCACAATGTACATGAAAGCTTGTCTCCCATACAAGCATAAATCTATCAAATTCTAGATATTTATCGTACGAATCACACTAATATCCATTCGCTATTTTGACTTACAATCTATATAGTTCTGAAGAGAACTGTTTTGTGTTGCTTTACGCGTAAAAATGGTCGATATACATATATTTTAGTCTGAATCATGTAAACAAATTATGCAGATACTGAAAATAGACACTACGACTGAACTCAATAACTGATCAGTATAATACGCGCCCGCAGGATACAGACGTCTAGAGGGTGAATGAGAAAGAAGATGAAAGAGTGCGAGAAGGTCACGTGACGTTAGTTTCATAAAGTAGCGTCAGAGAGGTGGTAATCACATTGCCTATCCCCTAGTGATACATTTTGGCACAATTTGTCCCTTTCAACACATTTTGGAACCATCCATCCTTTATTAATAGACTCTGGAAATATCCACCCACTCGTAGCACATTCTGGGACTGTCCATCTTTTATTAATACAGTTTGGAAATACCCTCGCACTAATAGCGTATTTTGGGACTATTCGCCTTCTGGTGCCACTCTGCGGAACTAAAACGTCAGGTAACTTTTTCCACCCTTTGATCTCCACTCTTCTTCACACCCTCAGGCATCGGAATTATTTGTGTACAAATTTAGCTAGTCAACTACGGTAGAGTTAAGTACAGCTTTATAAACGTAAAAAAAATCAAATAAGTTTCGATTCTAGATCGTTTATTTTATCAACACTTATTAATTTACTGTTATTTAAACGATTGTTATTCTTCCAGTTTTCTTATTTATGTATGTTGGTAGATAAAAGCTGTTTTGTTATTTTTGTTAAATCCAACGTTTGTCAGTTTGTTTCACCTTCTCGCACACGTTACACAACTAACCCCTCTTCCCACTCAGCCAAATCCCAAACCTCTAGTTACTGTGCAGAAATATTACTAATTCCTGCCAGTTTATATTCCTAACACTATCTAGGAATAGCACAATTCTGGTACTAGTAAATTACTTAGTATTACAAAATATAAGAAAGTGTATTCAATAACCCATTTCTACATAGACTTCGTTGAAAAATAAAAGTAATAAAGTATTTCAAGCTTAATATCCTCAGTCAAATCACATTCGTACGGAACAGAAAGCTTTGTTCTATTTTTAGAGTAATATCTACTCCTGAAAGATTGAATTAATATTACAAACACGAATTAACATGTTGCAGTTTATAGCTTCATGACAAGTCATAAGTGAGTAAAAATTTTAAGTAACACAGCTGTATATACATTCACCGTGCAAGTTTCTTAAAACGTGGCAGCAATAACTTCAAAGAAAAGACCGAAATGGAATTTACGAGATCCCTAAAAAGCCTTCAAGAAAAACTAGTGCTTTTTATTCATTATATTTTGTTATGCTAACTGACCTAATTAAAGTACAATTATACTTTGTTCCGAGACAAGGTTACTTAACTATTACCAATATGTTCACCTAACGAATACGGTTTTAAATGAAGCGGTATTACTAAAGCGTAAAGATTTTTCAGTGTCATATAAATTTGACATATTAAGTCATGCTGGATAATCATGAACTGAAAGTTAGCATTCGTGTTTTCTTAACAATTCTTTTGGGCTGAAATGACCGGACTGTAAGTTCGAAAATGTATAATAAGATGCTGCAAAACCACACTCCGCAATTGGTTTGTTACTCATATGATGATCTAATCCACTATTTAAGATTGTGTGTTTTCTTATAGCAAAACCACATCAAGCTATCTGCTGAGTCCACCGAGGGAAATCGAACCCCTGATTTTAGCGTTGTAAATCCGTAGACTTACCGCTGTCCCAGAATGCAGGTTTTGATGCCCGATGTGGCAGAGCACAGATAGCCTCTTGTGTAACTTTGTGCTTAACTTCAAAACAGTTATAGTTCTGTAGATGCTTTAACTAGAGTTCTCGCTCTCGCTTTCTCGAACAACTGCGCTCTAAACACGTTTTACACTGATTTTTTTTTTTATCAACTCCCTTAATTCTTTTACAACAGGTTAAATCACCCATTTTCTCTACATAGAAACCCCAACGCTAATGAGCTGAATTAACTACAATACTGCCACTATTTCTGTTTGAATATTATTAACGACTTCGTAGCCAACATCTTTTTGGTGTTATCACAAGTAATTCGATAATTAAATAATTCTGAAAAACGTGTTACCCAAGCAGATTGGTTCCAAATCGGTAATTTTAGGGCTGAACACGGTTGAAGAAGAAATAAGTGTTAGTCCCTATAGTGTACGTTACATGCATTTTTTCCAGTGTTCGTGTTTCTTTCTTGTTTGTCATATTGTGTATAAAAAGGTCTATACCGACTGGGCCCAATCGTTTTTGTCAATATAAGGTTTGCTGTCAGGTTTGTAGCGCAAGTTATGGTTAGGCAGCGCTATTTAATTGATGCTGTTTTACTATTCTAATTTTGTAGAAATTGTACTAAGTTTATTTTAAAGAGAGAGAAAAAAGCGCATATCGATTATACAAGTTTATCCTGGCTATTATTAACAGAGACACAGTTTTTGCATAACTTAAACATCCATGTTTAAATACCATACTACACTATTTAATTTATTAAACTACGCCCCCCGCTAGTACAGCGGTAAGTCTACGGGTTTACAACGCTAAAATCAGGGGTTCGATTCCCCTCGGTGGGCTCAGCAGATAGCCCGATGTGGCTTTGCTATAAGAAAACACACACTCTATTAAACTTTGCGTTTGTTAATTTTCACAAAAAGCTATTTAGTGATAGTTAATCCTAAGGTAACTAATCAAAATTACCCACCGCTAACTCGTGAGCTACTGTGATCAAATACTGGGATTTGACCATCACTGGCACAATGCACCTGAGGCCCCAGAATGTGGAATGCGATAACGGGATATACAGTACATTTGTTTTTGTATTTCATATTTTGTTAGAACAAAGATAAGAAGCGTAATGCTATGCTTTAATATAATCGGCTTTACACTGAAATAGATATTTCAGTTTTGAGTTGAAATACAAACTGTTACAATCATCAACTCAGAACTGTGCCTCAGTTTTGTACCTCACTTAGATCAGTGACATTAAATACAGTGCTGTAAATAAAATAAAAATAGAGAATAAATACATAAATAAACGAAATTAAAAAAAACTGGGTGGCTTACAAAATAATAAGCAAATAAGCAAAATAACAAAGCTAAATAAAATGCTCTTCTTTGAAATTTCATGGGTAGGTTGAAATATTGGTAATTCTTCCCCGGGTTACGATTATGAAGAAATCTGTATGTTGCCAACATAGGAGTAAAAGAGTAAAGCATTCATACGAGTAACAATAACAAGAGAAATCAATAAAGGTAAGGAAGGTGGAACAGTCCACTTGACATCTCAAAGAGGAATCCTTACATGTGGAATGAACTCAAGAGCTGGCCCCACCCAGCTGCACACACCATGGGTTAGTCTCAACGGCAAACATGGGAAGACGGAGTCTCCCTGCCTGATTTCTTCATCATGAACAAATCAGCTGTGGTAGTAAATTAACAAATAATGCCCTCTCAAAGATAACGGTATTTACTGTGGTAAACATACATGGTTAGAAAGCACAAGTCCCTCCCCGGGTGTAATAGCAGTAAGTTTAATGATTTACAGCGCCAAAATTTGAGTTCGATTCCCGAAGGTGAACACTCAGTGTGACTCTACTCTAAACAGAAATAATTTGAGAACATCTTGGTCTGCTTCTTCACACCCGTTAAATAGATATTGTGTTCCACGATAATTGTCACTGTACTTACAAATCGTTGTTTGTTAATTTGCTACTGTAATAGCATAATATGCAAGCTATCTTTGACCAAGCCATACATATGAAGATGCTAGACCAACCTCAGGTGACTAATTTATAGATATATACAGCGAGTAACGGCCTACATGTTTATAACTAATACAGCGTCTGCTTTGAGGGACGTTAAAATGCGTTTTAGGTATTAAAACTTAAATAAGTTTCGTTTGTTTTAAATTTCGCACAAAGCTACACGAGGGCTATTTGCGCTCGTCGTCCCTAATTTAGCAGTGTAAGACTAAAGAAAAGACAGCTAGTCATTACAACCCACCGCCAACTCTTGGGCTACTCTTTTACCAACGAATAAGGACGAGCATGTTTGGTGTGACAGGGATTCGAACCCGCGATCCTCGGATTACGAGTCGAGTGCCTTAACCACCTGGTGAAGTTACATAAGAACAATCTGCACTAGCTGTCTTTAAATTTGAGCTGATAAGCCAGAAGGAAGGCAACTAATCAATGGCACATAAGGCCAAATCTTAGATTACTCTTGTCTGAGAACTGATAGTGGAGTATGATCGTCATCCCAAATAATGAACTCAGGGCCCTAAAGTAGAGCGAGATTTTTGGCAACGGGACGCAAACCGTAGAACGCTGGAGGAGGCCAGGCTGGGCTCAGAAAGTAAAGTTACCAAATCTTTACACATGTAGGCGCTAATTAAAAGAAACTATTTTCAAGTTTTGTTTGTTTGCAGTTAAGCACAAAGATACACAATGGGCTACCTATGCTCTCCCCATCACAGGTATCGAAACCCGGTTTATAGTATTATATGTCTGAAGACATGCTGCTGTGCCACTGTGGGAGGGCTATTTTAAGAAAAACAATGTAATTTTTAAGAAATGTAAATGAACATAATATAAGAGACATATCCATGAGCTAATTATGAAAGTTAAACAGTAATTTTCAGTTACCACACGTTTCTTGTTTGTTCAAATTTTTAATCGAATATATTGTTTGAAAATAAAATAAAAAATGCTTTTAATATGGCGCTATTCGAAAGAACCTATAATGAACTAGGCTTTAGTTTTTATATGAGGTTAACAAAGTATTTGGACAATAAAGACTCATCAATTCCTCTATCATGAAATATACTTCGCTGAAGCTATATCCATAATAATTCAGTTACTAGATCCACAAAAACGATGAATGCTTGAAAGTGTCGTGATATGACAGTTATCCTTAAGTTTGTGGCTTCAAAGATATCCACGGGAGCGGAGAGATAAGCAGAACTAACCCAAGATGTGTCAGAGTGGCAATGCACCTGGAATTCTATAATTCTCCAATTCACGGTTGATAACTGAACAATTAAGTTATGGCACGTACATCACTCACGAGGATAAACGGCATTTTAATCATGAGACACTTAGTGCGAAGTGGTCTTCTGCGAATTACCTCCACGAGTCATCATTCAGGCATTTGTTTCTGTAGGAGATCATGTGGAAGATCTGTGTATTTTCACTCGAACACAACCATAAGCGGTTCGTAAATTCACTCTCCAATGAAATGTTAATAACCTATATGATCATCTAAATCTACTTATTTCTCCCACCCCAAAGGAAGTAAAAAGCCGTTCGGAGGGGTCCTCTGTTTTAAAAACTCACGCAACAATACAGTAGTGTGTCGTCTATCAGTCAGTACACTAAAATGAAATTGCATAAGAGACGCTTAACACTGCAACTTGTACTTTCGTGAAGTCAGTAAAACATGCGCATGTCATGAATCACGAAAAGAACTATGCACTCTGCAGGTTACAACACACCATGACATATGAACTTCAAACACAAGAAATAAAAAGTGCTACTCTCACTCTTGAAACAGAACTCTTGCGGGAAACGTGCAAAAGTACATCTAGTCAACTAATTACTATTCATTTTGCGTTATAAAGAAAATCTAGATTCGAACTACGGACACTATAATCCAAAGACATAACCATTCTTAGGACTTCACTGATGACGAGAGTAGATCATTAGGCGAATCAAATAATAAAATTAACTAGTAAGTAATAAAGCAAACAGTAACCTAATAAACAGACTTATCTTAACGACGACTCATATACGATCACCAAAAATTGACCATAAATACTTAATGCCAAAATAAAAATGTAGCTTGATATCGTGATCGCCTTTACAACGAAATATTTTATGCAATTAAGACTGTTACGTTTCAACACATAGTTGTTAATTATACGTTACCGAAGATGGATCGCTCAGATAGGCTGAAACGTCACAGTTCTGATTGCCTAAGGATAACAAGACACTGAACAGCGAGCTGACGGTGATATTAAACTCAAACACATCCGCACGTCTTAATACTTAAAAATATAATTTATTTCCATTTTTCATGTTCGAAGCAGTATATTGTCAAAATTTGTATACATGGCTTTACCAAGAGTAATCAGTGCGAAAAGTGCGCCTTCACAGAGCGCAAACGCGCAGGGAGTGAGTGTGAGCTTGCATCTTTGAAGGCAAAGGTAGATTCGATTGTTTTTGAGGGCGAAGAATTAATATAATGCACAGGGCGCCATCAAAGCTCTGGTTATGTACTCTCGATATTCTTATAACTTGTTTAACGAGTAGCCTAAAAGAATTGAGCAATTATGAATTAAAATTTGTCTTCAACTGTTTTCAACATTTATTTTGTGCTACATGTCGTTGTTTGTAATTAAGCACAAAGCTACACTGTGGGCTATCTGTGCTACACCTACCACGGGTTAAGAAACCTAGTTACTAGCGTTGTAAATCCGCAGATATACCGCTGTGTCAATAAGGGGCTGTGTGTGTTATTTTGAAAGATTGAAAAAAAGAGCCATACCTGCACACCAAACTGTCTTGAACAGGGTTAGCCATGGGCAAACAAGAGTTATTTTTAAAGTGTGGTCTAAGTGGGTTAATATTTTATTAGGATTTATTCTCATTTGTTGTAGTCACGATCAAATTAAACAACTATTCGTTTAGTGTTTCCAAATAAAATTGAATCCTCCTAGTAGTTTCTTCTGATAGTTTAAACAAAGGTGAATAAGAAACCAACATCGTCATTTCTCAATAACATGAATAAAGAGTATAACACGCCATAGTTTTACTGTGCAAATAATTCACGCCCTCGAACATATTTTCTAGTATCCATCATTCTTTAAAATTGGCATTTCCGTTTTTTTAAGCCACCTTTTATATAAAAAATGCCCATCCTGGAAGATACTTCGTATCACAACAGAAGATTCTTTCATCTACAAGGAATTTCCGCAGATATGAAAGACTTCCGAATTAGATGACGTACGTGATAACTTGTTAAAATATTTCTCAGGTTACACTGTTTCCATTAATGCGGAAAGTTTCACATTAGAAGAATGTAATTTCCGGAAGTTTCACCGGGTTTTAGACCAAAAGGTAGCGACAATAGTCTATCACAATTAAAACGGGTATAACCGAGTAGAATGTATATGTTCCGACATGGGCGTAAGGTAATCCCTAATATTTTATCCGGATCAAACAGTCTAACGTAAACTGCTATGATTCACAACTTACTATAAAAAAAAAACAATCTTAATAGAGAGCCCAGGCGTGATTCCGAGGAAGAAACTATGCGATGATGATAAAATTCACTAAGCCTAAATTATGTGGTGGAAGAAGTTTTTCCTGATATCAGATCAAACATCACAACTGTGTAAAACAGGGTCTTCAAATCCTTTTTGTGTGTTAAAGTTCGTTATTCAGAGGGTTTTCGATTAATATCATAAGTTCTCAGATTACCAGAATACTATTTATTAGTAGATAAAATCAAAACAAACAAAATTTTACTGTCAAAAGACCTAATATAGCAAGGAGATTAACACACAAAGGTTTTTTTTTTATTCGTCATAAGTGCTACAAATACAATATTTTAGTATAATTGTACGGGAGAACAACGCATGATATTTAGACTGATCGCTACTGTGTTTGTGTCATAACCTGGAAAAGCCTAATTCACTTTGATCAATCTCTAACTTGGTTTGATGTTTGATATGATACTGTAATAGTGTAAATTTAATATAGTGCTGTATTAATTATTCTATCAGTACAATGTATACTACTGCCGTGCACATAACTGTCCATGGACGGTAAGCGTTATTATGCCTTAAGACGATGCTACTTTAATTTCCTCTCACCACCCCGGGTTTTGTAGATAATGTGGAGTTTGTTTGTTTTGAATTTCGCACAAGCCGTCCCTAATTTAGCAGTGTAAGACTAGAGGGAAGGCAGCTAGTCATCACCACCTACCGCCAATGAATAGTGGGATTTTCCGTCACTTTATAATGCCCCATGGCTGAAAGGTGAGCCCACGGCGAGCATGTTTGGTGCGACGGGGATTCGAACCCGCGACCCTGGCATTACGAGTCGAACGCCTTTACCCACATACACGTTTGACAGTTCAATATCCTGTTTACCTTGCTTTTTCTGTTAATGTTGATATGTTTCTACACAACGAAAAAAATTAAAAACAGTTTTACTGCAGAGGTCAAATACCGAATCTCGGTGCGATCAGCCCTGAAGTTTACTGTTTATGCTACACATAGAATATTCTAACATACATCTCCCACGAATGGGGCAAACTTATATTTGGATTAAACGTACAGAAAATTGATTTGAAAACATCATTCCCACACCTTCAACCTGAGATCTTACTTTTTGTTTCGCGCAAACCTACTCGAGAACAATTTATCTTCGGCTATACTTTCACTAACGAAAGGTAAGATTGTTATCACTTTAAAAAACCTTTCCCCTTGTTGGAAGTTCGAATATATTTGTGACAAGGTTTGAGCCCGTGACCCTCAGATTGGTGAGCCTGGTTGAGACTATGCCACGCCCAAATAAATCTTAAGTAAAAATAAAACGTATAATTGGATACATCTGAAACGAGCCAGATTAAGGAATGAGGATTTGTAAAAACAAATCAACTGTTCAAACAAACTATTTTATTATTTGTAATCAGAACAAATATAAATCTCAAACTGAATCATCCGAGTTAGAATTGTTCTTCGATACGTTTTTTGCGAAGATAAAAAAATCTACATTGTTCAAAGTTTTACGTTAAAATATATAACATAGGTTGATAAAAGGTTAGGCAATAAAAGAGATTATATTTCCTAACTCAGGCCGGGAGTTTTTGGTGATATATATGCATAAGTCGATTATACGTGGCGCTAGTGCTCACTTGGAGATACCAACAATTGGTTGGGATGACAGTGCATGGTGGCTATGAACGACCTTGTTTAGTAATCTCTGTTGAATTATTTTTTACTTTTTTTTACTTGTCCAAAGGCAAAAGACATTTACTTAGCTATTGGTGAGCAACGTGCAAATTAACGGTAATTCTAACCCAGAGCCATAACAGCTTGCACCTTACCGTATCATACACCATTCATTTAGTGGCGTTCACTTTTAGTTTTCTTTTGTAAAGCTCTGAAAAATACTTTTTCCAGAATAGATTTTTCTCAAGAAAGGATACAAGTTGGAAAGGTATGATAACTCACAAAACTTAAGATAATATAAACTCAATACATAAAGTATATAATATCACGAATGGCAGTTTTTCGCTTAAAAAATGGGTGGATACTTGAAAAACTGATAATGTAGAACTATTTCTGACGTTATTCACCGATTTATAACTCTACAATTCATGAAAAACAATTAAATCCGCGTGTGACGTATTCAGGACGTCATATATGCACCCTAACTGTTTGAAACAAATAGTACCGCTTCGAGAACATTTTTCCAAGTTTTTCTCAATGTTTTGCTACAAATGACAGGTTTAAGCTTGAATACTCGGGTAGATACCCGAAAAACTAATAATACTGAAATGTTTCTTGCACTATTCATCACTTTATAATTCAGTAAACTTTGAATCTGATGTGACCTCTTCACCTTCGTTTTGCTCCACTAAACGCAGCAAATTCAGCTGCCTAATTTTTTCTGTACATTCGAATGGATAAAAATAAAGTTTCCGTGACGGACAATTGAGGCAAAAACGGGAAAATCGTGATCACTATTGCAAATATACATGCACGTAGGATAAAAATTTCGTAAAGTTGTGGACAGCATATCGCATAATAAAAGATGTTTTCCAGTATCATATAAGCAAGAGTTTCATTACTGCATGATGATAGTGTTTTGAATGGCTTTTACTCATTACAGATAACATATTTATGTAGGGTTTGAACTGTTTTACTGATTAATGACTGAATAGTTGAGCAGATAAACTGTTTAAACACTAAATATAAACATTAAGCCAAATTGTAAGCATGAATATTACCTACCATTCATGAAAATATATTTTCATAATCAGGTCCCGACTTTTTCGGAGATAATTTGTATATTAAACTAATGAAAATACTATCTATGTGAGGATCTTAAGCGCTTGTTGGTAATGTGATTTTCGAATGGCTTCAGATATTCGAGAAAAAACACACACTGGGTACTTAAACTAATTTGAGCTAATATTTGCTTGTTTTAAAAATTAGCATAACGCTGCATAAGCGATATCTCAGCTAGACGTCCCTATGTTTTGAATTGATAGAAATGATTGCCAGCTTTTAGGCTAGTTTAATCTAGTAGTGGAATTTGAGTATCTTACTCACGACCACGAATAGAAATCTTCTTTTTTTCACAGCAACAAGGCCCGAGTGATGAACCCTCGGATTCACTGCCAGACATATTAACTAATAGGCTATGCCTTTTTTTTTTTTTTTTGATGAAAAGACAAGCTTGGATTAGTTTGAATTTCGTGCAAAGTTATTTGAGGCTATCTGCGCTAGCCGTCCCTAATTTAACAGTGAACTAACTCTTGGACTACTCTTACTAAACGAACAGTACCGCACGAGGATGTTGCCCCGAAACACTTTTTCCTTGTTGGTTTCGCATAAAGTTCTCTAAGTGTTTAACTCGAAAACAATTTGCTTTCATTCAGGAGAGTTTAAAATGATGCAAATTTATACATATGTATTAGGATATTATGTTAGATGATATACGACCCCTAAAATGCCTAAACATCCTAAGTCAACAGTTTTTCGATATTCCACACTCACCTCCCAACAAGAAGGAAAATCTGGATTCTCTCTGTTTACATAGATGTGTACATGTACAAAGCGTGATATTTACACAAGATATCAAAAAGTGGGACAATATTCACAAAATTTTGATAAATGAAATAGGAACTCAACATTTCACTGAGTATACCTGAAATTATAATGCTATTTTATCATAACTAGTTTAAGTATGTCTGATGATACTTTAGTTACTTAGTACAATACGGAAATATGATTTGATTTTCCCGAACGTGATCAACAATGGTTTTACAGACTAAAGGTTTCGTCTAACAGATGGCAGCACGTGACAGAAATGTTTATTGTTTTTTTTATACACTGCTAGCCAAAATCTTAAGAAAAAATATGCATTTTGCGTTGTTAGACCCAACCACTTATTTGAGTAGAGCTTCGAAAGTCGAAAATAAGAAAAGGGAAAATAAAAATAATTTTTTTTAGCGTTTAATAGGGAAAATGTGAACACTATGAAATTAGCCTAAATACCAGCTGGTCAAAAGTTTAAGACCATACCCAAAAGAAGTCCTAAACAGGGTCGGAAATGCCCAAAAAGAGGTCTCAGTAGTGAATTGCACGGCCGTCATTGCGAATAACTTCAAACATTCGTTTTGGCATGGTCGATATAAGTGTTTGCAGAAGGCTATCTGGAATGTTATTCCAAGTGATGAAGATGGCTTCACGAAGATCATGCACTGTTTGGAATTGACGTCCATTTCTACAGACTTCCCTTGCCATCCACCCCCAAACATTTTCAATGGGGTTCAGTTCGGGCGAACACGCTGGATGGTCCAAAAGAATCACGTTATGCGTCATGAAAAGTCCTTTATCCTGCAGGCATTATGGATTGCAGCATTGTCCTACTGAGAGATCCAGTAATTTCCACACAAGCGATTTCAGTCAATAAGGATGCTCTCTCCGACATGCCAATGTAGTCAGCTGCTGTTGACGCCCCTGTATAACCTGAAGCTCCATTGTTCCATGGAAGTAGAAAGCACCCCAGATCATGATGGAACCTCCTCCACTGTATCGTGTAGAAAGTCTCCGGTGGGATATCCTTATCGTGCCAGAAACGTTGGAAGCCATCTGGACAATCCAGGTTAATTTTTTTCTCATCAGAGAACAGAACCTTCGTCCACTTTTCTACGTCCCATGTTTGGTGCTTCTCAGCAAAGTTTAACCGAGCTGTTTCGTGGTGTGGAAGGAGGCGTGGCCTTTGAAGACGTTTGCGGTTTTTAAAGCCTTTCTCTCGTAGATGTCGTCTTATTGTTCTTGAGCTGCGTTCTGCGTCCGTAAGGGCCTTGATCTGGTTCGACGATCGGCTGGTGTCTTGCCGGACAACCAATTGAATCCTCTTGCTCAATGGGTCGACCACTTGAAATTCTCGTTCCGTATACCTCAGGGTCTTTTAAGAAATTTGCAACAGCAGTTTTACTACCCCCAATCTCACCAGCAATGGAACGTCGATAGAGACCTTGCTTTTGCAGCTCGACAATTCTGCCACGTTCAAACTGTCAACTTTTTAGCCTTGCCATGTTTTTACCCAATGTAACACAGGAGATGTCAGTGGGAGATGTTGGCAATGCTAATGCTTGAACACAAATGACGAAATTTCGTTAAGTGTTTACCGATTAACGCTTCGTTTCAGTATGGTCTTAAATTTTTAACCAGCTAGTATTTAGGCTAATGTCATAGTGTTCACATTTTCCCTATTAAATGCTATTTTTTTCCCCCTTTCCTTATTTTCATCTTTCGAAGCTCTACTCAAATAAGTGGTTGAGTCTAACAATACAAAATGCATTTTTTCTTTATGTTCATTGGCCTTAAGATTTTGGTCAGCAGTGTGTGTATATATATTCATTTCTTTAACAGTTGGTTTTGTAAATATAGATTTAAGTGTGTTATATACACACGCTTGAATTCAGTAGACGCATACTTCATTTCTGGGTGGTTATTTTACAGACTAGATTTTAAGCATCTAAACATTTACACGCACTAATGTTAATTATAACTCCTCAAACTTAGGATATCTTTTCATTTTTGTCTCGTTTTCTTCGAGTTCGTGGCAAACCAAATAGCGGTAGAAAAAGTTTATGTGAGGTAAAATATTTTATAATTATTTTGCTGTTATGTCAGTTTTTGTTTTGTTTTTAAATTCATGTATGATAACGTCAATTACCTTTAATAAGAAACTCAATTTTCTCATTGAAGGTAATAGACGTTACAATAAAGTCCTCAGGCTAAGCTGCTTATACATAACACACTAGTGAGGGTCAGTATAACATTTAAGCAACTTAGCTTGAGGATTTTAGCTATCGTCTGTCCATGTGACTACTTCGTAGGATGTTTCTTTTGAATATTGCGCAAAGCTTCATGAGGGCTATCTGCGCTAGTCGTCTCTAATTTGCCAATGTAAGACTGAAGGGAAGGCAGCTAGTCATCACTACCCACCGCCAACTCTTGGGCTACTCTTTTACCAGCGAATAGTGGAACTGAACATCATGTTATATCGCCCTCACGGTTAAAAGAATGAGCATGTTTGGTTTGGTAGAGATTCGAACTCACAACCCTCAGATTACGAGTCGAGAACGAGTCATGCCGGGCCTTGCAAGGTGTGAATGAATCTTCACTAAAATTGGTATGAAAGTTCATTAGAGGGTACATGCAAATTTTCAGTTTTGTATTTTTCTGTTTTTATGAGCGTTTCTGTGGTGTTTTTTTAACCAGTACTTTTCCCTCCTTGTAGATTGGTCTTCATTAATTTAGTATACAATTTAATTGAGTCAATGGAGATGTTCATCCAAATTTTCAGTTTGCGTTTTGTGGTTTCTAAGGGCGTGTTTGCGTCTTTTCCACTACTTCGCCTCTTGTTGATGAGTATTTACCCAATTTGGTATGAAGATTGTTGGGTGCATGCGGAGATGCACGCACTTTTGAACTCTGCATTTTGCGGTGTTATGGGTGTTTAATTTTTTTTTTTATTACTATATCACCCCTTTTTTATGAGTTTTTACTAAGTGTAGCATGAATGATTACTGGGTCCATGCAGAGATATATGCAAATTTGCGGTTTCATATTTTGTGTTTTGCAGTTTTTATGGGCATTTTGTGTTATGCACAATTACACACAAGATAAATAATTTCTCACGCGCTAAGATAACCTTTTATTAATCTTGAATTTACATAATTTCCGTTCAGGGGACTGGTACTCCAACTAGTAATACAATATCTAAATACTTTCATTTAACAACAAAAATCTGATAGTACGACGAGAGAATGACTTGCGCTTAACAAAGGTAAGAACGAGAACAAAATCGTTTAAAAGAGAAAATCTGAAATCAGGATAAGTTTCACACTTAACAAAGGCAGTCTAATGGTAAAGTGAGAAAATCCTCATGTTTAAACAGAGAAAATCTGATGTTAAGATGAGTAAAAGTATCACGCTCAACAAAGGTAATCTAATGACAGGATGAGAAAACCACTCCGTTTAAAATAGGAAATTTGATCAGAATGATAAAACGTTTCACGTTTAACAAAAACACTTATGGATTAGAAAAAGATTTCTGCTTAATGAGAAAATATAATGTTAGAGGAAAAGTCACAAACTTCACAGGTCATGTGTATGTGATGCTAGAACGAGAGAAGAAAACACTTTACAGGAAAAAAATTATCATAATGGTTGGAAGAAAGATAACAAATAAACAGTATATTTTAGTGAAAATAGAAACAGAAGATTAATAAAATAACTACCGAGTTCGATGGTTTGGTTTGTTTTGAATGTCGCGCAAAGCTACACGAGAGCTGTCTTCGTTAGCCGTCCCTAATTTTGCAGTGTAAGACTAGTCATCACCATCCAACGCCAACTCTTGAGCTACTCTTTTACCAACGAATAGTGGGATTGATCGTCACATTATAACGTCCCCACGGCTGAGAAGGCGAGCATGTTTGGTGTGATGGGGATTCGAACCCGCGATCCACGGATTACGAGTGAAGCGCCTTAATTACCTAGCCATGACAGGCCCAAAGTTTGATGTTCATTATAATGTGAATAAACCATCTCATTAATACGTACTTAAATGAATCTTCGTGTCTCGTATTGATTTCAAATGTAAATTAAAGATAAAATTCACTCGCCCTTCGAATGTCACACATATATCAATGATGTTACCGAAATAGGAGTGATATGTACTTATTTTGATATTTTCAGTATGTCTTTATTTGACATTTTAAGTGATATGTCCTTATTTTCTTAAGTGTGATATATCCTTGTAACAATACTTTGGTATTTGGTATTCTCAGTGTAATATGTCATTAGTTTAAAATTCACAGTTTGATACGTCTTTGGTATAATATTCACAGTGATATTTCTTTAACTTGAATTATTATTAGCATGAGACATGAACAATGAATTTTCGGATTCAGAGTCTGATCATGCTAACCACTAAACGACAAAAGGTAGGCTATACGAGTTGATATTATAAAATAAGAACATCTTTCTATCCACCAGGTAGCGTGTCAGATTTAAGGTTTTAAACACTCGCTCCCCACCTTCTTTTTGTTTGTTTTTTTTAGCCACAGTTATACAGAGAAGAGTAACAATTACTTGATCCGCCAGAAATGTTCATATTTCATTCCTCCAATTTAGACTATAATTGGCAGTGTTCAGAGAAATAAGTACAGGTAGTGCTTAATGTATTTCGTACCCTAGGTTCCCTACTTTGTATGACCTCGAAAACCAAACAGGAACAATTAATTCATATATAATTACACTTCCTAAAATTTATAGTTGTCTCCCATCTTCTAATGTACCAGCACAAGGCTATCTTGGATATGATCCTGGCAGTAATTGTCCCGTTTACTAATTTCCACCCACTTAAATATGGGCCAACTACCCTAAAACGTTGTTGTAATATTCATTATATAAGCGATGTATACCAGTCAGTAAATATAGCTTTTATTGCGTGCGTAATTTCTGCGTACTTTAACAACAAGAATGTTCTTTTTATCATGTCATCCGTTTAAAGAAGCGACTCGTAGCAGTGTAGCGGGTTAGACAAAGGACAGGGTTGAATTCACAATTCAGGACATGGTTTATATCGGAGAAAAACTTGTGGAATGTGACAAACATTAATATATTAAGACTCGTTTTCGTATGCAATATCTTAAGTTATTATATATACATTAATATTTAATGTCACAAACAATAAAAAAGTTTATTTTTTAAAAATAATGAATCTATGCTTGTTGTCAGGGGAACAGACTACTAAATGGACTAAAGGGGTTTTATGAAAAGATAATTTATTGGTTTATAAAAAGTCAAATTAACGTGAATTAAATTTTAGTAGCGTTAACTGAACAAAATGTAGTTACACTATGGAAAACGATTTAGAAAAGTACCTGTGCAGAGGTCGGAATATTTCAACGAATGTTTTATTCACCACGCTGATTATGCAGTGTGTTCTGACGTACACAAAATGTCATGATAAGGCACTGGGTAATGAGGGGTGACATTTGTTATAAAAGAGGGGTCAAATCAGTGTACTACATCCATCAATACTGTATGCAAAGACTGGGGTTCGGCATGGCCAAGAGGTTAGGGCGCTCGACTCGTCATCTAAGGGTCGCGGGTTCGAGTCCCTGTCACACCAATCGTGGAGATCTTGTAATGTGTCGAGCAATCCCACTATTCGTTGGTAAAAGAGTAGCCAAAGAATTGGCGGGGGGTGATGATGACCAGCTGCCTTCTCTCTAGTCTTATACTGCTAAGGTAGCGACAGCGAGCGCAGATAGCCCTCGTGCAGTTTTGCGTGAAATTCAAAAACAAACAAAACAAACATGCAAAGTCTGGGTTGTTAGAAAACAGTCAAAACAAAAAATATGTACCAGTGTAACACTCTAACCCGAAGCTGGGTATCGTTGCTAACCAAATTTTATTAGAAGCACGATATTATACGTAATATAGTAACCATAACAACATGCATTTCGTATAGGCGATACCTTCTTCTAAAATTACAGGTTTTATTTAATGGAAGCAATACCGAAAGGACGATGAATCATCACTAAAAACAAAGAAGAAGAAGAAGAAACAAAGATGTAATGATAGGGTATTCGTCACGACTCGTGCGTGAGCGCGGACAATATATCAGGCTTAAGAAAATCTAAAAGAAGCTTCAAATTGTCAATATTTCGTGAAATACGAATACATTCTAAGTTTTATCACTTTTCGTGACTAATATTTTCAAAGGCTAACTAAATCTATAGAATGCCTTCAAAATAAAACAAAACAAAACAAAAGTTGGGAACGATCTCAAATAACGCTTCTTATTATGGTTTATTGTTGACTGCAAACGATATTTTTTAAAATAAACTCGCTATAATATATTTAAGTATAAATATATTATGAAGACGTTTCGGATATTTAACACGTGGATAAAAGAACAATACTCTAACGCACTAATGAAAACGACACGAATATCTTTGTAAAAAGAATGGCAATCTATATTACGACATTTAATAAGACATTTTGAATTAGTTAAGTACATGGTGGAGCCGGCATGGCCAAGTGGGTTAAGGCTTGTAATTTGAGAGTCGCGGGTTCGAATCCCTATCACACCAAACATGCTTGCCCTTTCAGTCGTGGGGGCGTTATAATGTTACAATCAATCCCCTATTCCTTGGTAAAAAAGAGTAGGCTAAGAGTTGGCGCTGGTTGGTGATGATTACCTGCCTTCCGGTCTTGCACAGCTAAATTAGGGACGGCTACCGCTAATAGCTATTGAGTAGCTATGCGCAAATTTCAAAACAAATAAACACATAAAATACATGGTGAAAGTTACTGGCTAGGTGAGGCTCGGGTTTAGAAAAAGAAAAACTATTCTAGGGAAGAAATAAAGGCGGCTAAAAAAATGGCTATTCACTTTAAAATTATGAATTCACTGAAAAGAAATGTTTGGGAACAAAAAAATAAAACTAACTGTCCCCATTTTGCAGCCTTCAGGCAAACAAGATAGTTGAACTGAAAAACTATAAAAATACCTTTTCGATTCATCATGTAAGAAAAGGTTCAAATGCCAATTTACTTAATTATGAAAAAACTACAAAAATTATATCGTAACCGAAAAGACGATACAATTAAAATTTTAAAAAATAATATAAATAAATCCTTTTTATATAGATTAAATTATTGTATTTTGAGTATTGTCATGATTTATCAAGTTTATTTCCATTATTACATTTTTATTTATTTATTTACTTTTTTTTTAAAAGTGCAATACTTTAAATACACAAAATATTCGAAACAGAAAGATAAAGGTGTGCCTTACACACCTCCGGTATATTAACCACAAACGACGGAGGTGTACCTTAAACAAATTCAGTAAATATAAAAAAGGCGGAAGTTTGTCTTACAACTTCAGTTTCAGAAAATTGTCTTCAATCCCCACTCCCCCAAAAAAGGCGGAGATGTGCCTTTCATATAATCGATAAAATGACCACAAACAACCGAAGCACGTCTTAAATAATTTTAGTAAATTAACAAAAGTAATAAAATACAATGCCATAGTACATAAATCACTTCTTAGCAGCTTCTTTGCTAACGTTTCTCTATTTAGATTGTAAGTTTGTAAATTCATTTTTGAAGTACTGCTGCAGTATGGATTTGAAAAGATCAACATGACAGAAACGTTAAAACAAAAATCCATTGGTCAGTGATATGCAACCTTCGGCCTCACAACGAGTGAGCCAATGGTGGGCAATTTTCAGCCCTACTAAGGATAAGTTATTGATGAACTAGGCGTCACTAGGAATCAACCTGAGGTTCCCAGTATTCTAAAAAAACAACTTACTACAACACAAGTGATTTGTAAGCGTTAATGTTATCGATAAGTGATGAAAACGAGCAATGTCCAGATGCATTAATGATAAAATATTAAAACGTAAGCCCTCATTATTTTTAAACGATACTTTAACAATCGTCAGAAGAGAAAATTATAAATTTAACACATTTATATGTTGAAAAATTTTAATTATGTGTACAATTTTTGGCTTATGACTGGTAAAGAAGATCCTGCGGTTTTCGAGAGTGTTTAAAAGGCCACTAGTGCGGCCTGTAGATCAGTGTCAGCTGCCCACCTCTGTTATAAGTTCATCAGATACTGAATAATGACAAGATGACCCCACAAATGTTTGTCGTAAAAACTAAGTTTATGATAGTAATGAAGCATACATGGTCAAAACGGTTGAAAAACATAAAAAACGATATAATCCTAGATATCTGCCTTTTATTCCTGAAAATGGCAGGTCCATCTCTCGTTATCACGGAGGTTTTATCGTGGATGGATGGGTGTCACAATAATTACTGTTCTCTTGCAAAGGTATTTTCGACCAAAGTAAAAGTTTATCGGTTCATTAAGACATAAAAGGAACTTATTAGTTCCTATGAGTAGATATTCCCAAACACCTTTTGCAGATACATTATCAAATGATTTGGTTATGATAACTAAGCGAATTTATAACGTTAAAAACCCTCAGGTGAGCCTTGAAAGCTCGAAACGATCTTACACCAATAACCATCACAAATGCCAGTGAAAATAAAGAGTAAATACTTACCTTAATCGGTCTCAGAGAGTAGTGGACTGAACTGCGTAGTGCTTCTCTTCGTTTAATCTTCACTTTCGTACCAGTGCAATGTTTAACACCCACCAATCTTTCTGTATTGTTTTTACTGAAGATATTCTGAACATAATCGTTCTGCGGTATACTTTTCCCTATGTCGTCCTTGACGTCATTTAGCCCCTGATTCTTGAAAAGGGTGAGTTGTTCATCTGGAAAACTGGACTTAATACGAAAAAAGTCTACAGGTACTTGTTTCACGCATTCACCAGTGACGTTCCAGTAACTATTACCACACATATGGCTCAATATTCTCTCTGAGTTTTCAATCGAATTTTGTAAACAAACAACATCAGGTGTTTCCCTTGTTGGATTTGGATCTGGTGTTTCTGAATAGAGTTTACGTGACTCTTGTGAGTCTACTAAGAAATTCCAAATAGGAGGCTTACATTTATCATGGTGGTTTAACTTGAGCTTAGCCAGTTCGATGTTATTTACAGCTTGTAAATTTGCAGGTTGATGTAAATTGCAGCTTTTAATATCAGTAATATCATTTTGTGACAGCGGCTCTTCTGGGGAAAAAACTTTTCCTTTAACAAAGTACGAACTGGTTTTTGATACATCTAAAGCAACAGAAGACTTTCCAGTTTCTGTAAGTCGTCCACTGTTGACCTTATTTTCCCCAGAATCCGTATCTGAGCAACTGTCATCACCATCAATCCATAAGATGTCTTCAATGTGTTCACAAGTGAGAGGAGAATTTGGATTGCTGCCAAATTTCTTTTGAGTCTCACAAATGGACGACGAAGTTATCATTGTTTGATTTAGTCTATCGTTTGGAAATACAATACGTTCTTCCATCACGGAATAACTTACCGGTGACTGGCTCTCTGATTGATCAATTTTGTCGTCTTTAGCAAAAGTCTAAAAAGCAGAAGGAAACAGGATGTTAGAAAAACACTATAGTAATTTACATTAAATATTAATAACTGTTCAAAATAAACCGATATAATTTTTAAACTTAAAAGTAAATATTGTATTATTATTATTATTGCGACGAAGATGCTAAAATGTATTACGACAAACTATTCTCTGAGTTACAACTGTTCAAATTGAAGTTAATAACTTAGCAATGTCTATGCTATTGAATTCTAGTTTTTTAAATTTAATTTTAGTGTGACGTTAAAGAGTAACCATGTTTATATTAATTAAAATCATGTTCACAAGCAATGCTTAGCTTCTTTCAAATCATCTTTCAATTTCGTTTACATCTATTTCTTTATTTTGTCTCTTATTTATTTTTCCCATATCCCTTGTTTCTGTCTAAGTTCCAGTGCATTCTTCTGGCTTCCCTTTCTCCATCTGCAAGTTATTTCGTCTTCCCTTCAGATATATGTATATCCTAGTTACATGTATTTGATTTAGCGTTCTGCTCTACTGCTTCCTGTCTTTTTTTAATTATTTCACTTATTTAAATTTATTTTTCCTGCTTTTGTGATTTGTTTTACGTTTTCCTGCGAGCAAACATGTCTTTTTTTATTTAACTTTCTACTTCTTGGCTATTTTTATCTCCTATCTCCCCCTCACGCTTGATTTTACATTTCTTCCTTTAATTAGCATTCCTTTTTTATTCAAATTCTATTTCCCCCTATGATCCTTGCACCTACTGCAACTTTATCTAAAACGTCCACACAGTACATCTATACTATGCACAAATTTATAGGAACAACGGCTCAGCGGTAAGTTTAAGAGCTTATATCGTTAGATTCAATCCCTAATGTGGACACGCCCATTATGAACATTTGCAAAGAGAAATAAACATACATACACGTAAGAGAACATAAATACATACTCTGTTTATTTAACAGCAAAAACATATACCAAATGAGGCTTCGTTACATAACATATTTATGTCAAAGATTGGTTAGCATTCTACTACAGATACCCGATTCTATCACGTAAAAATAATATTATTACTACACGATTCGGGTTATTACAAAATGATATTATCTTAAAAACTACAGAATCATTGAAGGTACACGATAAGAGTTGGTAAGGGAGTAAAGGCACAGTCTTCTTGATACAAACCAAAAGTGAAATCTAAAATTATATGTTGTGGATACAAAGCAAGAAGTATGGATTTTCGTGATGAATAGATGGAGCTGATCAGCTCATGGTTCGGTGTTAGAAACACAGGTCATGAAGTAAATATATATACTGGAGACAAGTTAAAGAAGTAAAATTCAGTTTGTGTTGAGACAAGAGACAACTGCCTTTCTGGAAACAAATCAGAGGAGTTATGTATGATCTTTCGCTAGGGATAATTAACAACGAAATAGTTTCTGTGTAGATAAAAATAGTTCAGGACAAGTGACTAGTGCCCTCATAAAAACAAATCAGATAAACGAGAATGGAAATAACGTTCTAGAGATAGAAGAAAGCTGTCTTGTTCGAAACACACATGTAAAAGCATAAAAGGCACTGGAGTAAAGATGTTTTGGTTAAAATAAAAGAAGAACATTTTGCAGAACTGGAACAATGACGTTTAGAATTAAAAACGATGGAAAAAATTAACGAAGGTTAATAATGACTATTTCATGTATAAACGATTGTACTTTACACAGTCTGTTTAATAGCCACAATCAAATGTATAGGTTGCACTCGCACACAATTATTATTAAACTACATACTATATACATAACTTGAATGATTTCTGCCCTTCAAATATGTCAGCAGGAATGAAAAACAAGACGAGTGATATTTCTGTAGTTATATGTTATGCTTTAACTGTCATAATTGAAGAGTCGGAAAAAAAAAAAAAAAGGTTCAGCCAACAATAAGCCACAACGTATTTCAATGTGTCAATAATAGTTTGTGGACTATATTCTATTCCGGATACTAATTCAAAAGAATAACTAAACCACACTACCTTTCCCATACCCTAACTATAAAACATTACATTTGAAAATAAGAAACTAATCTTAACCATAATACTATTATCAGAAATAAATTATGAACAAAGACATTATACTGATTAGGTTCAAAAACTAACTTAAATAATGTAGATTGCAGCTACGTTTTTTTAACATACAGCTTAGGGGTAGACGAGGCATGGCCAGGTGGTTAAAGCACTCGATTCGTAATCTCAAGGTCACGGGTTTGAATCTCCGTCACACCCAGCATGCTCACCCTTTCAGCCGTTAAATCATTATAATGTTATGATAAATCCCACTATTCGTTAGTAAAAGCATACCCAAAGTTGACGATGAATGATGACTAGCTGCCTTCCCTCTAGTCTTACACTGCTAAATTAGGGACGGCTAGCGCAGATAGCCCTCGTGTAGCTTTGCGCGAAATTCAAAACCAAATAAGACTGAGAATACAGAAAGATCAGGATGTTATACTAAAACAATTTAGATTATGTTGATGAACGAACAAGTCACGTGAGAAACACAGCTAATTAAGTCGCAGTATCATAACTAACTTTTAACACTGTTTTGCCTTCGTAGGTAGTGCGTTGCCACCTAAAATTGACCACTTTTGCGAAAAATATGTAACAGCTCTTTCCGACGAAAAATATGCATATATTTAGTTAATAAAAACATGTTCAGATCTGATATTTATTATATATATTTCCAAAGAGAAGATAACCATTGTGCTTAATGATAGTGGAGAACAAAGGAATGTGTGTTATTTGGGGCACCAAGGCCATCTAGAAAGAAACCTGTAGAAAGGTGTCAAAGTGAGACGTCTTTTATCAGTCGAGAATCTACGAACACTAAGGTCAATGTCAAAAGCCGGCCACGTGTCACAGCCAACAGTACATAACATAATCAAGAATCTCTGCCTGGAAAAGCGATACAAATCACGTTTACACAAGCTGTTTCTACGACGTATCCATTCAACACTGCGAGAAGAACGAAACGGGTGTTCGTGCTATTGCAAATAAAGAAATATCGATCAAACCGTCGGAAAGAGTGCCTATGGATTTCCGTGCGTTAAGAAACCGTAGTTCTCAAAAACACCATGGAAGAATGATAACTTTGGACATGACAAGTTTACGACGGAGTCTGTTATAATGGAAACTATGCTACACGGTAGATACCAGATTGTGGCGAGGCTCCAACATCGTTTTAATAGAATAATATACTCAATGTTTGATTTTTTACAGTACCATGCAACAATTAACAATAGAACAAAAATGTTATCCAAATCACTAACTTATCAGGTGGATATTCTTGAGATTGTATTTATTTTAGGTCGTTTGTTTGTTTTAAAGTACAAAGCTACAAAATGGGCTATCTTTCACCTGCCCACTATATCGCAGTTCCACTGGTAGACAGACATTTATTTGGTTGGTTGAATGTTTATTGTTAAGAGAAAAAGGACACCTATGCTCTTCCCACCATGGATATTAAACACCACATTTAACATAAATCCCTCAGACCTGTTGCTGAAGTACTTTGGGCCAGGTTCGATCGCAAATCCAGTGATATTTCACAAGGCTCGGCCATTTTAATGACAAATTAGTCCTAACAATGCAAAACAATCTTTATATGGGTGTTTATATTATGAAGTATTTTAATGTACAACATTAATGTAGAAGACAAAAAGACACAGACCTAAGAAGCAGTAAAAGCTACGAAACCGGTCTCTGAAAGAGCGAACAATATTAAAAGTTGAAAAAAAGAGAAACATGTTGCATTAAATATAATATTCACAGGAAGTGAAATCTCGTTTAAATTACTATTATTAAATTACTATTATTTAATGTATGTGTATGGGACAGTCGCTAATAAATCAGTGATCTTATTTACTATCGTTAAATTTTTCCTTTCCATGGTTTTGTGTTTGATATTACACGATAAACGTACATCATATAACTGATAGATGCATACATCAGCTTAAGAAAACATTCCGCAAAAATACGTGACGAACTTTTTACAGTTGTCTCACTACGTCAATACACGAATGATTGGCCAGGTGGCAAAAAACACCTGCGTCATCATGGTGGAGACAACACATTTCTTATCATACAGAAGAAACTGGCTACAGTACCATCATTCATACTTTCGATCCTCTGTTTCCAAATAGTAAAAGGAAAAATAAGGACTTTTTTTCGTGATGTATAATTAGATCCCAGTCACGAAGATTTCACGTTCCTAATCTCTTTCACAGTTAAAAGAATGATAGCAAACAGGTCATGATTTTAACAAAAATGACATAACACGGTGCGCGTTTCTAAAGTTAGCGCCTGTGTATTGTACACTCTTCCCGTAAAACTACACACTCGCATAAACCCTTCTGACACTTCGGATTTCCTTGTTGGTCTGCACTGTAATAGATTTTTATCCTAATATATTGTTTTATTTAAATACAAGGACTTGAACTGCTTTTTATTCATTTGCTGAACCAAGTTCGTTGCTTATGTTTTTATTAATACTTATGTTATTTGTTTATTATTAATTAATTGAATATGTAACAACCGTGCTGCGTTGACTACAGTACGAAAATTATCATTTACGGTGACCAGTAATACCAAACGTTTTGCATACCAGTCTATAACTGAATAGAGTAATAATAACAGTCTATAATACTCTGTATATTAGGCCCGGCATGGCTAAGCGTGTTAAGGCGTTCGACTGGTAATCCGAGGGTCGCCGGCGCGAATCCCGGTTGCACCAAACATGCTCGCCCTTTCACCCATGGGGGCATTATAATGTTACGGTCAATCCCACTATTTGTTGGTAAAAGAGTAGCCTAAGAGTTGGCGGTGGGTGGTGATGACTAGCTGCTTTCCCTCTAGTCTTACACTGCTAAATTAGGGACGGCTAGCGCAGCTAGCCCTCGAGTAGCTTTGCGCGAAATTCAAAAAACAAACATACTCTGTATAACTAATTATTCGCAGTCGCTAGAGGTCTCTACTTTCTTCTTTCCTTGTCAAAACTCTCTAGGGGTAAATGGCTTAAAAGATGTAGCCACAGCTGTAAAAAAACAATAAAATCCATTTGTCCTGGTTTAGAATGTGTGCATAGTTTTAATAAATTTTGCGTCTTAGTTTTAAAGTCCTGTACGAAATTTAATATAATGATAATGCAACTGCCAAACGTCCATTTATTTCATACTTGATATAAATCAAACTGTTAATATTATATATGTAGCTTGCTTTAAATGGTAATCTAACTTCATTAAAATCTCGTAACAGTTTCACTTAAAAGCTAAAGTTTATACTACAAATTCTGGTAAATTACCTTGTTTCAAAATAATCTGACACATTTAAACGCTATTTAAGAAAAAACATCTTCTAAAAAGCAAAAGCTTATATAGGCCATGAAAACAATGCTTTAAATCTTGCTACAATGTACCATGAATGTTATATTAGTGTGAATCTGTACAAGATAAATATATGACAATATTATCTACATTATGTAGAATTTTATAAACTTAAAAATTCATCACTGCTACTTGGCAAACATTTGCCAGTTCTTTGCTTTCATATATTTTATCTACATATGTGCTGAAATACTCTGAACTGGATATTAATGTCTACAAAAGATATGATATTTTCTTAACTACTTTTTGATGAAAACAAAACAACAACAACAACAAAAACAAAGATGTACGAGACTTGGTCTATCTCTTGTTGTGACCTACTCTTAAGATTTCACAGAATACCACCGTTTTGTAAAGGAATTATAACTTAAAACGAAACTGAAACAAAAGACAAAAATATGCCTAGTTCGATGAAATTTAAGAAATAAGGAAATGTTTTGTTCATGTGTAGAAGTTCCATATCATTGTCTTATTTTATGGTTGTTTAGCACACTTGTAGAATTAAGTTTTATTTACCTTCGTTTTAAATTATGTTTATATTCCTGTTTACAGTGTGAACCAAAACAGCGAAACCTACACAATAGTTGCTATTATTGTGCTTCAAAACTTTACGTTTCCTCGTAAACTACTTGGTAATTTATTTCTTACTAGCCGGGACCTGCATAATATTTGCGTTAGATTTCATGCCCTTCGCTTGAATATTTCCTTCTTCTATCATTTCAAGCATGGCATAAATTCTAGTCTATCTGACAAAAATGTACGAGGTCAGATAAACAAAGTAACGTCGATGTAGCTTTATTTAATAAAATTACACGTAAAGTAAACAATAGAGTAATGGTGTTTATAATATTGTACAAAGTATGAAACAGTTATATGTTCAGTGTAAGAAACAAAAAACGATGAAAAAACTAAATAGACAAATAAAATAGAAAACAGATGGTTATAATAAGCTTACGAAACAGATCAAAGATAAATCGTTGCAAAGTAAATGCTAATTGTAATGAAGGTAAACTTGGTCTTATATGCAGAAATGTTTAAATGTGTGTTCACAAAGTGAAAAGCATGTTTTTGAGCTGCGCATGCGTATTTTAAATCTTAACGAGTCGAGAAAGCCTACAGCAATTGTGGTTAGCGTAATTTTCCTTTTTTAAGAAAATTACTCGAGGGTTACGTGTTGTTTGTGTGAAGTACTTTAAAATTTAAAATACATATATACGATATATATGTATGTACAAAAGTAAAACTATTAACAACAGAACAATCTGGCCTACGGAAACATTCTATTACAAATGTTTAGCATGCCACAACTCTATAGGAAAATATACGTCTTAAGTATATTTATTGCCCTCTGTGAACTTCTGGAGTTAATCATATGTCAGTTTGAAATAATTTTCTTTATTTATTCAAAAAATTTCAGGTCTTTGCGTTCATCTGACACTAATTACTGTAAAACATTTAAAACAGGCTTCAATTTACTATTATATGTGAAAGGTCCATTAAGATGTCGATCAATAAATTGATATAAAAATAATCTAATGAAGAACTCACAGAAATGATTGTAGCTTTGAAATGAAAGCTTGTTTTGCTTAATTGCACCAGGATTGGGTTACTGTATGTAGTGCATACGAAAGAATAATGAAGCAGCAGTCTGTGTTGAAACGATATATATATTCTGAGACATAATTGCACATATGGGTAGACAGAAATGCAAAGAGTTTACCAGAAGCAAGGCCAGAATTAAAGGATGGAGAGAACATTTCTTCAAATAAAAGGGGTTTTCATGAAAGTCAAGTGTTTATTTATAATAATAAAATCAGAAGATAATGGATTTTTAGACTTCTTTTAGAATATTGGGGTAATCATAACTAACACACACTGTTTTTCGTAATTTTTGTGAAAGGTAATATTTTATGCATCCCTACAAAGAAAGAAAATAACTTTATGCGAGTTTTCTAGAGGAGGCGTGGTATAATGATTAACATACCTTTACTATGAATCCTTGTCGTTAAAACGTTACTATATACTCTGAGCCAAAGGCCTTCTATAAGAATGATGGTCAAACTCGTACTGTTCGATCAAGGAAGAGTTGGTGCCTTCCCTCTAATTTGTAAGTTCAAAATTAAGGACAGCTATCCGAAAATAGCCCCCATGTTACTTTGTGCGAAAATTTGAAACTGCCAATTTTAAAAGATTCCATAGTCACAATGTTTATAGACTACAATAGGATAAGAAGCTAACGATTTCAATTTTTTTCCTTCCGAGAGAGATCCAAAACAATTTGCTTATATAGAAGACCCATTTCATGATTATAAACAAGAATCAACGATATATCAAACTATAGGACATAGGGTCGTTAAATTCGTTCAGAAATGTCAATGTATTTCGTAACTAATAGCAAAAAGCGTTAACACGCTTCAGAGTGAAGCTGCATTACATTCTCAGACCAGGACATGGTCAACTAGATGACTGGTCACGATAAGGAAAAAGAAAGGGGCATACAGTATCTAATTTTTGTTCTCTACACAAATGACTACTCAGAAACAAGACGAAAGTACATAAGCTACATCACATTTAAGATGATGTGGGTTCGAATCCTATTTCTGGCACAGGTATTACTTCTTTAGAAAAGTCTGAATTTTAAAAATTATCCGATATTTTAGACTTTTTGCAAAGCGAAACACAAGAAACCACACAATGAGGCAGCAAGAGTAAATATTGACCAACTTCTTACCTAAAGTTTGAAAACGTATAGCAATGTTCCGAGAATGCCAAGATGGACGAAACAGACTCATGCTACTCGATCGCGTGATTTGACACGAAAGAATAATAACAATGCACAAAAACGAACAATAAACAAATTACGAGCGATCACCGCTAAATGTTTACATTCAACATTGTGAAGCGTCACTCATACTGATAGGCAAACGACGTCACCATGCGTGTCACCTATTGACATTTCTAATTATTAACTGCCCTGCGTAGTTTTCATGGCTGTTTGAATATGCGAGGCTCCATTATGGAGTAAGCCAGATGTAATTATGAAAAAAATCTTGATCCGACTTTTACAATGAAATTACCTTAATTTTACAGACACTGTAGACAGATGGATTCCAGTTCGTTACCCTTTTGCTATGACCGAAAGTTGTAACAATCTCAAGAAGAGATCAAATACTATATTAGGGGCATTAATTATTTATCCAAAAGCCCTGATCTTGAAACATTATCTGCATCTTACAGCTGTTTTATAAGTTGTCACGTACAACTGGTACAGTATATAACAGGACAAGGCCGTCCAGTGATTCTGAATAAGACACCATCTGCCGCCTTGCCTGTTGTGCAAAGTTGTTTTTAATATTTTAAAAGCTAATTGGAGTGTCAAAAATATTTTCAAAACTGAGTAGAAAACGCCTAATATTTCCATATATTAACTTCTTTTTTTAAATAATGTTAGGCTTAACATTTTTTCACGACGGCTTCTTCAGAGGCTCGTTTCACTTTTCCCCCTACTTTTAGGCTTATAGATAAAACTTAAATAGATAAAAACAGACCTTCTATAAATCACATAAGAACTAATCGCTATGAAGTTTAGTGAATTAGTATAAACAAGTTAGTAAAATGAAGTATGAATAACACATTAAAGACAGCTATAAATATTGCTTTCTATTTACAAATTCTATTGCCTTTAATTTCTCCGATCTTCTGCAACTTTGGAAGACGAGTATTACGCATGCGCCATAAGAAATTCACGCTCATTGGTGCAAGGAACTAGTCGCTTTGCCACACTCCTTATCTGCTGAGGAGTTAGATTTGCTACTGCATATTATGAAAGCCAATGCTATACCTGTTTACAAATGACCGATAAACCCTATAAGGCCTGGATATTCATGAGTGTGTATGCTTTTTTCTTATAGTAAAGCCACATCGGCCTATTTGCTGTGTCCACCAAGAAGATATTCATGAAAAAAGGGGAGAGGCACTGAACACTCTGTCAGAGTAAATATTTTATATACATACACAGTTTACTTCAAAGCTTCATCAACTGATAAATATTACACACACCAGAGATAAGTATGCCGAAATATTTTTAACTGTCAGTTTCAAAATATTTTATGTTTCATATACTGGCATAATACAATTTATACAATATAAATACCCAATGGTATTATTACAACGGCAAGTTAGGTTTATTTCATTACGTTCATTAGTTAAATTACACAGAAGACGGACACTTACAAGCCAGTAACTCCCGAGAATACTAGTTATTTCCAGCTTCTACTTGCTAGTTTTTCAATTGAAGCACGGTGATTTCTCATATAAGCCTAAGAAAGGTATTTGTTTAAGGTCTTTGTAGACCGTTAAGAAGCTTATACCAACTTTTTAACTTGTAAGACTTAAATTGTTGGCGCTAGCTTCAGTATAATTGGGCTTTAAAAATTTAAATTGGGTATATTGTACAACCTAAGTTCAAACGTACATTATTTAGGCTTATATATGATAAAAGTTATCTATGCCTAAAACTCAAAGAGGTACAACGTTTGTAAATGACAGACTTAGTATTTAACAGTTATCACATTAAGGGTATTTTTAGGAGATTTAAGCAACAAAGAAAACGAATATAAAATATCAAAAGTATGCCAGGATACAAAAGTATTGTATTAATATAGTTATTTTATCATTACTAAAGCCTAAAAAGTGAGCAATTAATAACAATACATGGAACATGGTACGAATAAGTATTTTAGTCATTTATCATTAGAATTTGTAGTAGTAGGTAATTCACGATATTTTTACTAAGATCAGCTTGGGTTCCATACTTACATTTTCAGGCTTATTATTGCTGTAAATAAAGTAAGCCTAAAATGGTACCATTAAGCTCAGCGGTGAACATTTTTTTATTTTAGCTTCTCAGAGCGGTAGTTAAGTTTACGAAATAGACCTACTGAACAACAGGCGTTATTCATGATCTGTGCTACTAGCTCAAAACTAGGCCACACCTGCTTTAGTGTTACCGCAAACACAACCATCAAGTTTGTACCTGCATTTCTCGCAGGTGTTACCAAAGACTTAATCACCAAACAAAAGGCCGTTATAAAGGAAGTTTAAGGTAAATTTCATAGCCGTCATTACAGGATGGTCCGATAATCACTAACACAATGTTGAAACAAGATACATGTTAATATATAGAATTATACACGGAGTTTACGTTAACGTTAAAAGTTTACGTTAAAATACTTCTATTTGCGAGCCTTTGGCAACAATGCTCTTAGTATTAAAACACTGCTATAAAATAAGTATCTAGGCAACAACTGCAACAATAACCGACATCTGGTGTTAAACATATAGAATTAGGATTAATTTAGAATATAAATTTGATTGCTTCAATAAAATAAAGTAAATAAGATAATACATAATACACTGTAAAATTAAAGAAACCACGACAAATAATATGTTTATATTTTACGGTAAGTCCTGTTCCTCCAGTATTAAGTATTCTTGGCCAATGTTTTGATTAATACTCAACGGTAATCCACAGTACTGTACTTGGATGGCAATAACTTGGATTTTTCGTTATAATATATAACACAGGTTAAAAACAAATTATCAGAAACAAAAAACGCTGCAACCCTACCATTTTGTAAAAATATTTCTTCAACAATTTGTCCCTAATGATGAAGTCTACTTTTCGAAAGTACTCGGATTATATAGTTTCATAATTTTGTCTAAAATAAATACTTTATGTATTTGAATTTTATTTGAAACATGAAAATTTATAATTTCTCTGTGTAATACCTATAATTCTGTTTTCCTTATGTTTATTACATTGAAGTAATCGATTTACTTTCTATATACATCCTAATTCTATATATTTAATGACGTTATTACCAGATGTCAGATATTGCTACGCTATTGCCTAGATACTTGTTTTTAGAGCAGTATTCTAGAGTTAAACGAAAATTTAGCACTCAGTACATTGTCGTCCGATGAATGGTTCGGTAAGGTGCGCGAAAACTCGCAAATAAAAGTACTTTAACGTAGAGAAAAGTTTATGTATAACCTATCTAATCAGTGTGTGACGTCATGCTTGATTTCTCGAAATAAAAGTCATAAAAGCCAAAATGCATTTATCCCGATATACTTCAATTAGTGTCTATCCATTACAATTTTTGTTTGTTTGAAAATAAGGAAAAGGCTACACAATGGACTAACTGTGCTTTTCCCACCACAGGTAACGAAACCTATGAAGGGGCGCAATGGGACCATAAGGGTGTGTGTGTGTGTGTGTGTGTGTGTGTGAGAGAGACTTAAAACCACGTATGTAGTAATTGATGGTATAATAAAGTAAAAACGTAGTGTGGGATCACCTAGTATATAAAGCCAAGTGCACGAAGTTTATCATGAAAGTAAAAATATCGATTCAATGTTAAACGTAAAACGTTTCTGAATTAAGTCACTTTATATCCCCAGTTTTTAAAAAAAAGGCGACTCGGAAGTAAGAAATCAAATACTTTTACATTTTTTATGTCTACAGATTTCATTTTACTCTTTCAGTACACAGACTAACAATATTACGTTATACTTTAGTTGCCAAGCGACGTCATCACAAATCCCATTGTTGGAATTTACTTTTCCCGAAACACCACGAATTTATATCATAATCTTAATCTGGATTGGCTCAAAGAAATTTACTGACGTTTGACTGCCTCAAGTGCCTTTTTTATTGGATAAGCTAAATTTCACAAAATTTATTTCCGTTAGTCATGAAATGTGAGTTTAGGATATACTGTGGGGTTGGGGTGGGTAGTACTTACCCATGCATATTTGACGGACTATACGCTAGATTTTCGTAAAAACTTGTCACGTTAGGTTGAAGAACTTTTCTAGGCTTGTAGCCTAACACGTACCAGTAACATCAAAAGCAAATCTTATACATCTAGAAATTCTAAATTAAATAGGCTCCCCAGTGCCACAGCGGTATGCCTACGGATTTACAACGGTTTCTTTAATCGATACAGGCCAGGCCTACTATTATTCAAGCAATAAATGTGGAAGTGGATTATAACATAGGACTTTATGGCTGGTTTTCAAATATTTTGAAGTGTTTAAACCAGTTCAATAGTATTTTAAAAACGCTATAGATCTAACTTTAATGCGCATATTATAAAGGCAGCATGCGATGTAGGCCTATATGTTTGTATTTAAACCAAAGCTACATATTTGGCTATCTATTCTCTGCGCATTAAAGTTAGATCTATAGCGTTTTTAAAATACTATTGAACTGGTTTAAACACTTCAAAATATTTGAAAACCAGCCATAAAGTTCTATGTTATAATCCACTTCTACATTTATTGCTTAAATAATAGTAGGCCTGTCCTTTATCTATTAAGGTAACAGTATAACATTTAAATCTAACTTGCAAAGGCAAAATAGATCTATACAATTACAATTTTTCAAGCCCAATGTTACAAAAGCACAAATCAAATAAGTACATCTGGGAAAACAAAGTTAATTGCATATATATCTATTTATAAAGCCACACTTTGCCATTGTCCCAGAATTAATACATAGGGAGAGACCTATCGATCATTTATTATAGATCTACTCAAATAGGCTTAGTTTAATACATGTGTGGTGCTAATAATAGTCCGTCAAGCATACAATTAATGAATAATTTCAAAGAAGTATAAATTAAAAACTAAATATATTTTTATTTTGTATTATACCTATGTAAAAACTGAAAATCACTGACATCACAAGCCCCACTGACGATTACTTTACCTTCATCTCGCTTAATACCCACAATTCATTTCTTCCTTAAGTCTTTACCTGAAGGGAATCAGCAGAAAGATAAGTTACATGTCGTTTGACACTTGTTTTTCTTGATAACACTAAACACTGCCTCAATTCTGTACCGCATAACAGATTATGTCGTTGTTACCACTAGCAGTGATAGGGTCGCTTTGAAGTCTTAATAGCAAAAGCGTGATTTACGTCCACTAATATATTTTTAAATATTTAATGTATATTTCATGTAATATTTAGCGCATAATATTATTAATATTTAATGTGTAATTTACAAAATTTAATATGTATTATAACATATGAATTTGGAAAGCTCGGAATTTTGTTAGCAGGCTTTGATTTAAAGTCTTTTTAAGTATCAATGAGGGTGCTCAAAAATGTTAGGAAAACACGCAGGTCAAAGGAGTCGCCACATGCTTACACGATTCGGAACTCGGGATCGCATACGCGGGATTTTTCGGCGTTTCAGTATGTTATTGATCACGGTTTTCTATCTTGACTTTTGGAGACATCAATTTGAAATTCGGGGCACTGTCAAAAACAATCGGACCACAAGCCCCGTGTTCGAATGCCTAGTGACGCTTTTCATGAAGGATATGAACAAAATCATTTAAAACTTTGAAATAACAAACTTGATCATTTTCGAAAAGTAAACCTCTATTAAAGAGATTACACCGAATAAAGAGGTTATTTTTTGAAAGCACTCGGATTACAGTTTCATATTTTTGCCTGAAATACTTTAGGTTTGAATAATGTGCGACTGTTCTTTTCACAAATAATTATTTATAACTGTTCAACGTACTCTGTTACAACGGTTGTGAGGTTTTCCTCATAAAATGTGTAGTTTCAGTGAAGAAAATTTATAAATAACACTACAGTTTAATGTATTCTTTTTTGCTTTAAAAAAGCTATACATTTTGTTGTGGGAAAAAATACAAGGAATTTTGTTGTTGTTGGACAAAGCTGTTCCCCGCTGGTACAGCGGTAAGTCTACGGATTTACAACGCTAAAATTAGGGGTTCGATTCCCCTCGGCGGACACAGATAACCTAATGGTGCTTTGCTAAAAGAAAACGCATGTATAAAGCTACACAATATATTTTTTTTGTATTTCTCCAACGTCGGAATAAATCTTGGATTTTGCATCGAAAGCAAACTTTGCTCTTACCCACCGACGGACGCAACAATACTGGTTTGGTAATTTTCTTTGCTATTTAAAATGAAGAAAGTGTAGATGCTACTTAATTTTTTACGTATTATAATTTATTCTAACGAGCCTCCAATTTAGTATGTTATGTATTACGACACTGAGTTAAACTGTAATTTGGATTTAGAACTTAATTAAATGCCGGTAAGTATCAAATTTATGATATTTGCCAACAAGATTGATACACAGTTTTCTTTCTTAACCCAAATATATTTTAACACACATGTTATAATAATGGTGATTCAAATAGAGATTTATACAGAAATGTTTTGCAAACTTACAAAATATTGAGTCTTCTAACTGATCCGGAACTGCTGTGATATCTTCTCGAAGAATAACAGGGAGCTAGCTCGTTCTTCGGTGATAACATGCGAGTTTTTCACCGCTGAAATTGTATGTATTCATAAAAATGTTAACTTGCTGAAATTAAACGGTCTGTAATGTTCGAATGTATAAAGATTCCTGGTCAATATATCTAAAGTTCCCGATTAATAAGCGTTAATCACACTACTGTTTCCGATGTTTATACTATACCAACTGTAGCAAACCACCAATATATATTGTCTCTTCGCGCATCACATCTGTTTACAAGTTAGGTGAGATTCTAAAAATTTCAGCTAAAAAATCCACATCGCTATACGCTAATACTTTTGTACAACATATATTGTTGATTCTTACACTTGAGCACCTACATATTTAATGAACAAACGAGATTTCGTATTACATATTTAACAGCAGAAGTTACATGCATTTCTAAATATGTATTTAACTGAAACAAACGTCGATATTGAAATAAATATACAACACTAGCTCCGGCACAAAATCAATTTGGATTATACATTCTTTTAGGTAGGATTACAGTAATGTATGGAACCTTTTCACCATTTTTGTCAGCTATATTTTTGCGCGACAATAATAACAAGTGTGTAACTTCCGTATATCAGATTCGATTTTATTACTCATCACGATCTATACCAACCTACCCTCAAACTGAAATTCTTTTAGGCCGGATTAGAGTAAATTAAAATACGAGACCATGGACAGCCAGACACATCAATTGAAAAGTTTGAATTCTTGAGCCCAAATCTATAATTAGATCTCAAGTCGTTCAAAAAATGACAGAGTTACAGGTTAAAAGTTTGTACTTTCAAAAACTCTAATAAGAGTGGTTTACGAGTCGCTGTGCTGTGGCTAAAAGCCTTGAGCATATTACTAAGAGAGGAGGGCTTGAACTACAGACTTCAGGCTGGGCTCCAATTTGCTATGAATAGAGCCAAGCGGGTTTTTTTTTTCTTAGCTGACTAGGCATCTAGGCTTAAATCCGCCCCTAGCTACAGTGACGTTTCTAGTTTGTTTTTTTAAGGGGAGGCAGAAGGGGCTCAAATGGTATTAAATGCAAAAGAAATAAGCATGTTGTGTTTATTTACTTTTTTTTAATTATGAAAAATCCAAATTGCACCAAGTTCTCTTTGTAGTTTTGTGGGCGGTCTGAGCTTTTACAGTCTACCATTACACTCATCCCAAGGTCTCATGTAGTTGAAAATATTTCTTTAGATTAAGTTATAGTATGATTACTCTGCACATCCAAAAAACTAATTTTCACATAACTTGGAGTCGCAGTAGAGAGAGAATTTAAGTCTTGAAATGAAATTACGATATTCCATAAAAGGTCTGCCCTCTTCCCAACCACTCAGCTGGGCATGGACCGCTGTGCCTTACTCCTTCAGCGTATAACAGGCGTAGAAGTAATACTTTTTAAAATCCTGTTGTTTAATTTAGGTACTTCTATTCAGTAAATTTGAATTTTTCTTGAAGATACGTAATAATTAATAATGATAAAATAAAAATTAAAATGGTTACTTTTGGCCGATTGCCTCCCTGTTGTCGCTACGCCACCTAGACAGTGCACTATTGTTTGTTTGTTTGTTTTTTGAATTTCGCACAAAGCTACTCGAGGGCTATCTGTGCTAGCCGTCCCTAATTTAGTAGTGTAAGACTAGAGATGGCAGCTTAGTCATCATCACCCACCGCCAACTCTTGGGCTACTCTTTTACCAAATAATAGTGGGATTGAACGTCACATTATAACGCCCTCACGACTGAAAGGGCAAGCATGTTTGGCGTGAAGGGGATGCGAACCCGCGATTACGAGTCGCACGCCTTAACACGCTTGGCCATGCCGGGCCGACAGCGCACTAACAAGTGTGCGGTGATGGAAATTTATAGCTGGATAAGGCAAAACCAGTGGATTGATAAATGTTAAAACTCCTTTAACGTAATAGGAAAAAAAAAACAAAAAAAAAACGTTCTTATAAAGAACCAGAATAATGTTTGGTGACTAAGGTAAGTTAATGACACGGTTATATTTAAACGATTCTGGTATAAAACCTTCATAGTCATTATAAAAACACTTATATATCTTTGATTATGAAAGTAATTAACATTAAAGTATCAAGCAGTTTGCTGAACTTATAATAACCGAGTATGAAATTATTCTCCAAATAAACGGTGAACCTAATACTAGGATGTTTGTCTTATAGTAAAATAATACAAACGTTATCAATATATTTTGTGTGAATATAAAAATTTGATTTAGTTTATACAACTGGTCAACCATTCCTTTCTCGCCAGTAAGTTTGCTGGTTTTGTGAAAAGTCAAGATCTAATAGCTCCACCATCTGTATTATTAAGGAAATGGGAAGCCTTTGTACACAATTCTTACAGTTTTTAATGATATTATGAAATACTTTAGGCAATACAAAAGTATAGAAGGTTTATTTATAGGCCAGTTGTTTCTTCTACAGTGATATTTATGAATAAAAAAGTATTACACAACAAAGCTTGCCATGAAAACAGTCAGGAGAGATTGTTTCCCTGATATGTTTTGAAAAAAAAACAACATTAAAACTGTCATGAACTGCAGATCGTGAAGAAGAGATTCATTAAAGAGTTCAAGTAGTTGTTTTGTAATTGACAGCACCAGTGGTGGACACAAGTCTTATGAGTATATTTGCTTTAGGGGTTTTTCGCTAATCTATAAAGAACACCAAGATGAGCCCGTAGAACGTACACCATTATAAATAATACATAAAAACAATGTTATCCTTTTTTAATTTCAGTAAGAACTGCTGTAAGTTGACCTCCCGAGCGGAAATGGGATCTTTTAGTTTCTTTAATTTACTGGGATCACTGAGCACGTGTTCTACTTTATGTTTATAGTTAATCCTGTAAACATTATTACCTTTGTCAGGATTCGTAACGACTGTAACCTTATTACATTTTACTGACTGAGTAGATTTCTGTTTATGTTGATTGTAGTTATGGGCAGCAGTAAGAACAATGCTGATGATATGGGTTCTAATTTGGCTAAAATTTGTTCATCTTTTGTCTGATGTAAAACAATCTCAAAAAGAGATACAACAAACAATTCAACAGATGTAGTTTTGTAGGTTCCAATGTAAAGGATATAAGGTAAAACTTTCTTTGCTATTTAAGTGAATTGATAATTGGTAATGTTATCCTGATTATCTAAGCAGCTAGCACTGTAGTGTAGTTTACTAATTTAATGAATATTTTTAGCTGTTTGAAAATTATCCTACTGAGAATTACGTTCTTAAAGAATTTTTAAATGTGCAAATAATTAAATCATTAAACAACACTGACTAAGCCTCGAAATCTGAATCAGGTTTTGTTGAAAAAAAATATTTCCTACAACCAGCCAGTTTAAAAGCATAGATTCTACGACCCTCAACAGGCCAATGCCTTCAGTTTTACACCGAAACAATGGTGTCTATTCTGTAACATTTTAATTTATATTTTATATAACTTTCTGGTATTTTTCTCAAAAACATAAGAGATAAATAAATGGGGCAACGTTATGCCCTTTTTATATAACTTTGCATTATTTGAAACAATGTTGGCAACTCTGAGCTTTGCAAACAACATTATTTTGTTAAATAGGAAGTAGTCTCACGTGAATCCACTTTCCCGCGTTTTACTGAACCCGTCACTCTTCCTTCAACAATACTTTCTCGTCTACTACCAATTTTATGTCTAAGATCACAGGAGAACGAGTAACTTCAATAAGGCAAATAATTTGCAAACGAGTTTTAGTCTTTTAAGTTCATACAAGTGATGCTATTTACATTAACACTTTACCAGTTTTATTAAGCACTTCCAGACCTACAATGTTTTCAGGAGGCAGACGAAAAACAATAAAGAAAACTATCAAATAAGAGCTTTTGAATGGGTATCGAAAACATCAATATGACACAAAGTACATGAAAAAAAGCATTGCTCTTGGGTATGTTGCTAACGGTTATTTTATTTTCAAATATGTACTTTTGTTATAAGCATTATATATCACACCTTTAAGTTATTCCATGGATACTGACCCGGCATAGCCAGGTGGTTAAGACACTCGACTCGTAATCCGAGGATCGCGGGTTCGAATCTCCGTCACACCAAACATGCTAGCCCTTTCAGCCGTGAGAGCGTTATAATGTGATGGTCAATTCTACTATCCGTTGGTAAAAGATTAACCCAAGAGTTGGCGTTGAGTGGTGATGGCTAGCTACCTTCCCACTAGTCTTACACTGGTAAATTAGGGAAGGCTAACGCAGTTAGCCCTCGTGTAGCTTTGTGCGTAATTCAAAACAAACAAACAAACCAAACCATGAATACTGCTCGAATACTATACATTTGGGCAAAATCGGTTCTCATTAGATAAATGTCACAGAATGCCCTGATGGTACTTTATACAGCTTTGGTGTGAGAGTAAGCTTGGTGTTTTTGTGTATGTGTGTAAATATACACTTTATGATACAATATTTTATATTAATAAGTTCACTTGTGTTTTGAATTTTAAGAGTCATTGATTCAAAATTATTTGTTTTCAATTCGAAAAAAATTAACTTTAATTTCTTAGAGTTAATTTACCCAAAATGAATTATTTTACACCTGCTAAGTAAAACTTAAATTAAAAACTGTAGCACTGAAATAAACCTAATAAGAAAGAAATATTTTAGCAAGAAACCTTATATTCTAGTTCACTCACACACACAACATAACTGGAAACAACAACATGGAAGTAAATAGATATTTGTGTTAGATTCCAATCAAATTTCAACCAATGGATCACTATTTTATATTTTTAATAGAAATATTAAACAGCGACACTGTAAGAAAACGTTTAAAATAAAACCAATAATACTGTTGTATAGTCATTGTTTTATAGATAAAACTTTAAACTAGCGTATATGAATATTCTTAGAAAAACTCTTCTCACCAAAATTACATACTGTCTTAAATCACCACGATATTACAAAGCCACAATCAGATTAATCTTTATAAGCAAGCAACTGTTGATGTTAAACAACACACACTTAATTCTGAAATACGTTTTCCTAATTTAATCCATAACTAGTTACGTTTGGACGATAAATTCATTATAACTGCAACTTTTAAGCATTTGCAAAATTTTATTACATTATCCTAATTAAAGGACATTTGGCGTCACATGACATTAACATAAGCAATGATCTTAAATAATGATACTTGATACGGCTGTACCGAGTGTATGCGGGCGATGACAAGAACCTGTCAACCTAGATTCCATGGTGTTACTATGAATAAAGTTATTAACAGTGGTTTAGAGAAAAAGTACTGCCGATATTATAAATAATTTGGTTAGTTCTGTAAAGTATATGCCTGTTACAAATAAAAGAGTTGTGAACCTAAACTAATGTTGGTTACTATCGAGTATCACTTCATTACTTCATGGTTTGCTAGTATGTATAAACAAAAAAATCATGAAATCTAATAAAAAACACATTTGTTGTGAAAAAAAGGATTGAGCATGCGACTTAAAGGAATGAAATCAAAATTGGCAGCCAAATTGGTAGCCATACATATAGTATTGATAGTAATTTTGCAGCAAATATTCATTAATTAGATTGCCAGGTTGTGTATTTTGTTTTATCAACCACCAAGCCACAAGTTAACCAAGGGTGATGCCAGATAAAACTACGAATTATATTTGTATTTTTTTGTGAATAATACTAATTTTATATATATATTTACACAAATCACTATTATAAGAGGCTCAACTGTATTTCTGTAAGTTGCTAGCCAAAGCTGTGATGATGAACCTTCAACAGGTGAAACTGCAGTCACAGCAAAAGGAAAGGGCGTTTTGCGTCACAGAATCTCCTTTCAGTTTTACCTTTGGTGAAACAGAAAACAAATTCCTAACACGCGTACGTAAATACATATACTGTTAAAATAGAGAGCATTGTTGAACGTATTTTGAAGCTAGGCTGCCTACAAAATAAAAGAGTTTCTAAGACGTCCGCCATTTTCATTTTGGTTTTAAAACTAGGCACATGAAATGGTTTCTCGAAATCAGTAATGTATTAGTATCTAAAATAAGAGAGACATTAATGAACATAATACTGTCATGTTTTCCTGTTGTCATGACAGTGGTGCTGAAAGTAATTTTTAGTATGTCAACAACAACAACGACCTATCGGGATCTGTTTTTACAACAAAAGACCAGGTGGTTAAGGCACTCGACTAGTAATCTGAGAGTCGCAGATTCGAATTTCATCAAACATGCTCGCACTTTCAGCAATGGGGGCGTTATAACGTAATGGTCAATCCCACTTTTCGTTGGTAAAAGTGTAGCCCAACAGTGGGCAGTGATGACTAGCTGCCTTCGCTCTAGTTTAACACTATAAAATTTGAATCCAGAAATTGTTCGACAAGTTTTACCATTGACACATTTTGAATACAACGCTGTGCGCATATAAACGTCTTAGTGTATTTTGATGTAGATTGCCATATTTTTATAAACAGTTAGGCTAATACATATATTACACAAAACAACTGAATCTTAGATTCAAAATAAACATACAATAACATAAATGCGTAAACCGATTCTAAACAACTCATGATTATTACAGCTATAGAATAAAACATTTTAAATACGACAGAAAATTTTACTTTATAGTTGTAACAATATTGCGACAAAAATATTAAAATATTTATATGTTTCACGTGTATTAAACAACATTTTGCACGAAACTTCCGAAAAACTTCATAACTTTATTAACAAATCTACAACGTATTTCCTATTTACAAAAGTTAGCCGTGATTAAAAACAATGATCCAGTATACGAATGTCCCTCTTATGAATATTACTTTTTGGTTATTTTAGTCATTCGCATAATATTTTATCCAATTATTTTCAATAAAATTTTATTTTATGGGAAAATATAATATCTCGTTAAAATGAAGCATTCTTAAATTTTCCTAAAGAGACTTGGAAGGTTGAAATATTCATTTCATTTAAAAAATCAGAAATACTATAAATATTCCATTTGATACTATATTAATACTAATATAATTTCTACTATCAGTGTAGCAATGGGAAAGTTTATCTTCGAATCACTTTTTATAATTTATAAAACTCGCAAGATCTTACCTTCAGACTCAAATACATCACGAAAATATAATAAGTCTACGCAGGCATTCAACTAGGCTTAATTCTTAACTGCTTATTGGTATTTTTAGCCGCAAGAACCGCCAACATTTTCAGGATGATCGAACATCTGCTTAACACATCTTAATGAACATAAAATGCGTGCTTGATGGTCCACGAGCTCCAAACCGCAGCACGATACGCGGCCCTCGAGCTGCTGGACTAGGTCTATTTTGTTAGTGAGGGTGGGAAGGGTTAACAAAAAAGAAATGTATAAAAAAAGGGTTTTACTTTTTGAGCTAGCTTAAAAGTCACATTGTGTGGCTGCTCTCTACCAAATGCGCAATGTTGTGCAAGGTCCAGAAACATGTGTTTTACCAGAACTGTGATGAAAAGATAACCAGGTGTAACATAAACTATCGTATGATACGTATCTGCGATGAAACTCTTATCACAATCTCTCGTTTTCTTGCTTAACGTAACAATGTGGTGAATAGCTATCACGGCTTTTTCCAGACAATCATTACTATTATTTTGAAAAGGGTTAAGTAATACACTATATATATATATGTACACACAGACACTAATATATAGTGTAATAAATTAAGTATAAAAAACAAACAAATGAAGTTTATGTTGTCAAATGTAATCAGGAAGGCTATCAGTACGAGTTTGCAAATATAATTTATGTAGAATTAACTCAGCATATAATTAACATAAATAAAAATTAATAATTCGTAGTATTGCAAATAAAGTTAAACCTTCAAGTTAAGAGTAATAGATTGTGTTTGTAAACAGAATAAATATATGAAACAAACCTAATTTCACTGCATACCTTCACTGTATTTAATTTAGATATACGTATTGGGTTCTTGTTTGATTTTTTGTGATAGATGAGACAGGTGAAAATAAATAATGGATAAATATATTAGGTTTGCATACTGTATAAATGCTATAATATTAATAGATTTGTTTCTTCGAGCATTTATTAACTGATTTATTGGTCACAGTAATTTGTGTTCATGCTACGTCTTCAGACAATGTACGATTGTATTAGACATTACCATTTTAAGTTTCGCAATAAACCAATAATAAAAAATATATGTATGTATTTTAGTGCTACTATACTCTTTGCAACATAATTAACTTTGACTTCAATTGGTCAGTGCCGGGCTTGACCGAAATAACGGTTAGCATACCTGCAATATGAATCCGATAATTCATGGTTTGAGACCTGCTGCAGGATAAGATCCTGGAACCGCTCACAATTACTCCCATATTGTGATTTAGTGGAATCTTCAAGAACTTATATGTTAAAAAAGAGATATCATTACCCGCTGTAGGCAGATGACAGATAACTTATTGTGTAGCTTTATGTTGAACATCAAATAAACTGCATTTCTTATGAGACACTTTTTAACAATTAAAACTATAACATCGATCTTTAAGTTCAGAAAAATACAAAAAACATTATGCGAAAAGTTTTTATTTAGTTGAGTCAATGAATAAATGTGTTCATTATCGCAGAGATCTCATAAGTTACGATCTAAGCCATTATATCCATTTGATTCTTTGCGGAGGACAGACAGTAGAAAGCCAATTAATTGTAAGTTACCTAGCATGGCCAGGTGGTTAGGGCGCTTGACTCACAATCTTAGAGTCATGGGCGTAGATTGTTTACACCCGATAAGGGGGATGATTTTTGCAACCACTTATGTGGACTCCTCAATTTGCAAATTGGTAATCTCTGATTACGTGGAGGCCCGGCATGGCCAAGCGCGTTAAGGCGTGCGACTCGTAATCTGAGGGTCGCGGGTTCGACTCTCCGTCCCACCAAACATGCTTGCCCTTCCAGACGTGGTGGCGTTATAATGTTACGGTCAATCCTACTATTCGTTGGTAAAAGAGTAGTCCAATAGTTGGCGGTGGGTGGTGATGACTAGCTGCTTTCCCTCTAGTCTTACACTGCTAAATTAGGGACGGTTAGCACAGATAGCCCTCGAGTAGCTTTGTGCGAAATTCAAAAACAAACAAACAAAAACTGATTAAGTGAACCTAAAAGCTGTAAACATGCAGTCACAGAGTAATCTTGTTGCCACGATACTTGCATGTATACTTAGACCTACTGACTGATACTTACGAACTATCGCTAAGATCGAAAAGCTTAGAAGCACGCCTATATTAAAGATGTACATTTCGGATACTGAAAAAAAGCCTACATCTAGGCCTAATTATGTAATTCGATTGGTAAGAACACGAGAATCACAAAAACAAACACACAATATGTAGGCCTGTGATGCAATAAAACAATTCAACCAACCAAACTGTAGGGGGGGATGATTGTATGCACTAAACCCCCACCTAAAATGAAGGGGTATGTATCCCACCCATCCCCCCAGGATCTATGCCCCTGCTTAAAGTCGAGGGTTCAAATCCCTGTCCCACCAAACATGCTCGACCTTCCACTCGTGGGAGCGTCATGAAGTTAGGTCAATCCCACTATTCTTTGGTAAAAGGGTAACCCAAGAGTTAGCAGTGATGATTAGCTGCCTTCCCACTGGGCTTTCACTGCTAAATAAGGCACTAGTAGCGCAGATAACCATCGTGTAGCTTTGTGCGAAATTCCAAAAACAAACAAGTAATGTTGTATGCTATCATTTATTTGAAGTTTCAACACATTAATCATTTATATTAGTGAGTTGTTACTGATGTATTTACATATCCATCAGCAGAGGGGCAATGACTGTGTGAGCATACCGATAAAGTGTCCTTTAACACTGATTATGTGTGTCCTGTTTCTTACGACTAACAGAAACCAAAGTTTCAAGTTACTTAACTTGAAATTTCTGCATTGGTTTGTTTTGCTTATCAAACAGTTAAATAGAATGATTTAGTTTATGATATTTTGTTTGGAAGATTGACTACAAGTTAAATATCTGTGCGACTATATACAAAGTGTGTGAAAAAGTTAAGTTTCCAAGAAAACAAATCGCTTTTCAAAAAAAGATATATTCTGAACGTTTTCAAGGGCCCCATGTACGTGGAATTAATTACACATATTCACTCAGTGCCATCTCATGCTGACTAACCAATTTCCACCCCCACCTCCCCACCAACCTGCATGCACCTTTTGACTGTTATATGTTTGAATGTCATGACTTGGTTTATGTTTATACGTGCAAAGGTATACTAACTGATAAACAAGTATACGTGCGATTTTAATATTAGTAGTTCTAAGCCTAATATCTCTATAATTGGTCTGTAAGCCGATAGTCGTTAAAAGTCGTAGTATTTGACAATTTAATTAAATATTACATAAAATAACACTTTACAGAAACAAAACTAAAAACCGTTTTTTAATTTTTCTGCTTTTTTTTTGCTAAAATTTCAAAATATAATTTGGCATACGTCGCTCTCTCTCCTGGAAGCGATAAATTTGGGGGTTTGTAAAGCATAAAGTCGGATTTCAATATCCGAGATGGGAAAGCACATTCTGTCTGCAGCTTTGCGCTTAACAACAAACAAACAAAAATTATTTCTACAAACATACCTGGACACGCTAAGAAAAAGTAAAAAAAAACAAAAACGGCACCAAGTTCTTTAGTCCTAGTAAATATTTAAGTGAGTGTAGAACGTGCAGGAAATTTATTTATTTTGTATATTTACGCGTCTATTGAAAAGCAATCAGAATGAGAAATGCATTTCACATTATAATTCAGCAACAATTTTCAGCCATTCTCCGTTTGTACATACTTTTGTGTTTTTATTCATTATATCGATAAATATATCCAACAGCTACTAAACATAAAATGGTAAATTAAACCATAAAATGTTGTACGGAGAAGCTAAAGGAAGAAAAACAAAACACTAAACACATGTGGTGTGTATATTTGCGTGTGTGTGTACTGTTTTTTTAGTTTTTCTTACCGTTTCTTCCTGTGATTATGTTGAAATTCAACTTGGTTTTTAGGTTATTATTCTGCACCTTAAGAACAATTTATGACTTTAACATACGATTTGTTAACCGAAGATAAAACACCACATAACACTAAATGGACTGTTTTTCATTCTCTTACATACCACAGGGCGAATTTGGCCTAGTGGTAAGCGTGTCCAAGCTGCGAATCGAAGGATTCGTGGTTCATGTTCCATTGATGCCGTAATAAAAAGTACTCAGCACTCTGGGACCATATATTCTTGTACGAGTGAGGGTTAAATACCACAATTCATTCATTAAAAGAAAATCAAGGTTTGGCGGTAAGTGTTTTGACTAACTGCCTTCTATCTTGTGTATCAGTTCGAAATTAAAAACAGCCATGCACAGATAGCCCGTTTTATAGCTTTGCGCGACAATTCTGAAACAAACTTATCTTAAAATTTTATCAAATTCGACGTCGTTCACATAGTTATGTCTCGTAGCTGTATTTAAGTTCAGAAGACTAAAAGGAGCATAATAAGAAAATCTTGACTTCCTTTAGTTGTAACTGATTAGGAAATTTATTACCAGAGAGATGGGAAAGTTCCAGTCTTAGCTCGCACATCCGTTTATTTAATCAGTTTAGAACTAAATAAACCAGAGGGGATACAGCGACTCAACAACTCTCACAGACAATTCTTAGTTTAATTCATGTCTTATGGAACAGTGGAATTTGTACGCGACCCCAAAGTGTAGAAAGCTTCTGTGACACGAACAGTCAGATTCACAGTTCGGGCACTCTATTATACCATGACTGACGCCACTAGTAAATATATTTTTTCTGAACATACACGTGACATTCTTAGGTTAATTACAGACAGGGTAAATCGATAACTCTAATTTTACTCCATACCAGGGGCCAGCAATCTAAGACACGCGACGATATTTTGTATGACACGCTAATTCACAGAAAATATATATGTATAATTGTGATAAAAAAATAATTTCACAAAGACAAGTAGGGATAGACGTATATATATATGCTTAACCTTGCAAGCTATAATATTTTAGAAAGTTTTTTAAAGCTACAAAAGGTATTCAAACAAGAAAAGTTAAAACCATGATATCTGAGTTAATTAATTTTGAAATATTTTATTCCTACTTGACCCGGCAAGTGGTTAAGGCGCTCGATTCGTAATCCGTGGTTCGCGGGTTCGAATCTCTATTACACCAAACATGTTCGCCCTTTCAGCCGTGGGAGCGTTATAATGGAACGATCAATCCCACTATTCATTGCTAAAAAAATAGCCCAACAGTTGGCGGTAGGTGGTGATGACTAGCTGCTTTCCCTCTAGTTTTATACTGATAAATTAGGGACGGCTAACACGAAAATTCAAAACACCCCTACTTTGGCAAATCACTGTACTTATTTTAGTTTCAGGCAAAGTAGAGATAAAAAATGTGAACTTTAAGTAACACTTTTTGTAGCATTAAAACTTTGTATATAACTATAGCTAGCTAAGTTATTTATATATTCCTACTTGTCTTTATTAAAAAAATTCTATTATACATGTTTGTTTACTTTTTTACTAGCTATAATGTTTGGCTACGAATAGCAAGTGTGTGGGGCCCGGCATAGCCAAGCGTGTTAAGACGTGCGACTCGTAATCTGAGGGTCGCGGGTTCGCATCCCCGTCGCGCCAAACATGCTCGCCCTTTCAGCCATGGGGGCGTTATAATGTAACGGTCAATCCCACTATTCGTTGGTAAAAGTAGCCCAAGAGTTGGCGGTGGGTGGCGATGACTAACTGCCTTCCCTCTAATCTTACGCTACTAAATTAGGGACGGCTAGCACAGATAGCCCTCGAGTAGCTTTGTGCGAAATTAAAAAACAAACAAACAAGCAAGTGTGTGATGCGCGTATTGGCCGATTCTCGCGGGACCTCAGACGGAAGAATTCTGTGAAATAAAGAGAGGGACGAGTTTTTATTTTTTTTTATTTTTTGAATGTTTGTCTGGAAAAGTTATTTACTTATTTACTTAGATGAAAATTCGTGAAATAGTGAAATTATGATTCATTCCGCAAACATATATGAAGCGATTTAAGTGGCTTTATAAGTACAATGAGGTTTACGTTTTCTTAGCCCAAACTGTGAAACAGTTGTTGTTAATATTCAGACGTTTTAAAGGTTGTTTTAAATGAACGATATTTATGTCCGCCATTTTGTTTCATCATGACCCTTATTTTTAAGTACTTCCTTAGATATTTCACAAAAAGTTAAATTTGTTAATTTACGGCCACTGCTTTATTACAACGTTAATATACCATATTTACATATTCTTATAAACTACTAACTAGGTACTCATCCTACACACATATAAAATTGTAATATAGATTGAAAACAACAACAATATCGTGGCACGTGTTTTAAGTCTTGAGCAGTGATAAGTGGTACCTAATAGAGAAATATTGCCGACCTTTGCCTTATGCTAAAAATAGCATATATATTGTCAGAAGCTTTGAACACAAAAGAATAAACAATACATTCAAATTATCGTTAGAACCAGGGGCGGAGATCCTGGGGGGATGGGGTGATACATACCCCCTTCATTTTAAGTGGGAGTATGGTGCATACAATCATCCCCCCCTACAGTTTGGTATGTTGAATTGTTTTATTGCATCACAGGCCTACAAATTGTGTGTTTGTTCTTGTGATTCTCGTGTTTTTATCAATCAAATTACATAATTAGGTCTAGATGTAGGCTTTTTCAGTAGCCGAAATGTACATCTTTAATATAGACGTGCTTCTAAGCTTTTCGATCTAAGCCAGTGGTTCCCAACCTTTTTTATGCTCCGCACCCCTAAAATTTTTATTATGTTCTCGCACCCTTCACAGTAATTATTTATTTAAGAATAAAGATAAAGGTGGTTAAAACAAGATCTCGGTCTGCGCCGGTGACGGTAGAAACGATAGTTTATCGTAACAAGGTGAAAAGCTACGTCTGTGACAAGAAAAAAAGAAATAAAAATCGAACGTAATTTTTGAATATATAGGACAGTACCCTTAATATAAACAAAAAAACTGAAATGTTATCTCGCACACCCTGGAACGCTATCTCATACCCCTGGTTGAAAACCACTGATCTAAGCGATAGTTCGTAAGTATCAGTCAGTAGGCCTAAGTATACATGCAAGGCTTGCAAGCACTATCACAGAATCTACCTACATCTTGTACGTAGTATAAGATTAAGTAAAATTTTCATCACAACAGATTGAACAGAGCATGAAATTCGAAAATATTACTCCCAAGCGTAAACTCCTGTGATCTAGATCTGTCAGGCTATTTGTAGCTTGTAGCTGCATCAATCTTGTGTATATATTGTGCGGTTTTCCTACGCCATTTGTTCTTATGCATGTCTAGCCGGTTTTATTGTCGAACGCCTTACTCTTCTTAGCTGCCGAAGACGCTGACCATAATGTACGTTTAGTGTAGAGTTAACGACAGGTTCGGGCCGCTCGGATCCAGACGCGCCCTACATCCCCCCCCCCTCCGCTCCCTTTAGTCTGAGCCACGATTTTACAACAGGGCTCATTAGACCTGTGTTTATTAGCCCTCATTAATCCATGAAATTTCAGATTATCACCGCCCTCTAACAAAGTGCTGGTGCTTTATGATAAAAGAACAATATATTCTCTTATCATAGATAATAAAAATATTGTATTTTCTTGTATAATTAAAACACAAAAGGAGCGATTTTAACGGCCTGAAGCCTCTACTCGAATTGTATTGATAGTTTTTGTTTAGGTGTTTTTATTTAATAGACGTTCTTATAGACATTATATCACAACGTGTTTGATGAGCTTTAACAGGAATATAATATATTTGTGATTGTTTAAGTATTTTTCGAGAAACTTGCAATTACTTGTGTTGTAACTAGCACACATTATTGTCCCAGCGATGCCCAGGCGATCAGTCGGCTCAGTAGTCACTGTGAGGTTCGCGCGTTCGACTTAAATACATTGTACAGTTTAGTCCTACACCCTGATGGGTCGTGTTTAATGCAACTAAAACACTGGCTATAATCCTTAAACGCAAAATATCGAGGAAAAAAAAACTATCCCTAAAGTTAAATTGAAAATGATGAACACTGAGTTTAAATTTTCTTCAATTATATAATTTCTTGGCATTACGTTCAACAAGAAACTAACTTGGACTGATCACTTTAAAACCATTCTCTCAAAAGTCTATAAACGAATCTACTACCTCAGAAGAATCAGTAGTATTGTCAAGGGCTGAAGATCAAAAACGATTCTCACCATATAGAAGATTTACATTCGGCCAATCATTGAATACGACAACATGATTACTGCAAACGCACCCCTATTCCACCTTAAGAAATTACAACAGGCCCAGAATCTTGCCATTCGACTGGCATATCGACTCCCCAGGTATACACCGACAGCATACCTTGATAAAGCAAGCACCATCTCGCCTCTCAAGAAAAGACTTACCTATGTAGCATCTAAATATTATAGAAAAGCAAGCAACCGCACACAATTAACAAGAAATATCCACAACTAGCAGCCACCCCACGAACTTGGCAGCGATACCTCTCTCCATATAATTACATACATGCCCTGAATGTAAACTCGAATGTCTAATCATATATGCCTTCATACTTTCAGTGTTGGGCACTAGTGGGGTTGTTTTCTTTCGGCGCCCCACCAGTGAAAGTGGGTTTTCTCGGGGTATTCCCGTCTCCCCCACATCAAAATTCTTTTCCTTGGAATTTATAGATCCCAGTCCTGAGAAGAGGCCAGTTAGAACGCATCTTAATCATCACCAAATTTTTAGTATCAAAATTCTGAATAATTTATATCATGAGTTTTAACTAGGCTGACGTATTGTTTGCATCTCTCTGCTCGTCTCGTCTCTCTTCGCACATTTACGTCAATTTTACAATATTTTCAGCATGGCGGCCGGTGTAGGCTCGCTGAACCCGCTGATTTCCATTAATAGTCATTTTTTCACACAGACGGCGTCATTAGCTGTGTTTTGCAGTACGGTCGATCTATTTTTGGGATATATGATGAAATTTTGAGGAATATTACGTCATTCGAAACTGCGTTAGAAGGACAAGGAGACCACTCAAAAAACAACTTCTTACCAACCAAATGAAGAAAAAACGGTATTAATGGGGTCTGAAATACAAGAAACGGACTCAAGAACAATGGAGGAAGGTGTTATTCAGTGACGAGACTCATTTCTTTGTACAGGGTCAAAGAAGTCTGTATGTTTGCATATCTCCAGATGAGAAACTTCGAGAATCTCACATCAATTAGCTTGTAAAACATCCCTTGAAGGAAATGTTTTGGGGCTTTTTCAGCTATTATGGCGTCGGAGGCTTACATATCGTAGAAGGTATGATGCGAGGACCACAGTACATCGAAGTTTTGCAGAGAAGAGATTTCTAGATGGATCTGGCATTTTTCAGTAAGATCTGGCTCCGCGCCACACACCGAAACTTGTGAAGAATGTTATGACTACAACGTGAATAAAGGTGCTGGACTGGCCTGGAAACTCTCCGGATTTAAATCCTATTGAAAATCTTTGGGCGATTTGTAAAGAAAGACTTCGGTGGAAAAAACTGTACTACGAAAGATAAGCTAATTAAGGCCATAATTGAGGTGTGGTACCGCGATCCAAAAATTAGTAAAGATTGCAGTCAACTCGTGGACTCAATGCCAAAGGGGATTAATGATCCTTTGAAAAATAAAGATGGTTATATCATGTATTAATTTGTGAGTAATTTTTGGTTTCTCAGAAATAAAACGTAAAAAATTGAAAAAATAGTCATTTTCCCTCTTGTTTCAATTAATTTGCACAAGGGTGCACTTCCATTCTGTTCTATCTTCGTTCGTTGTCCGTTAGAGTTTTTCAATAAAGACTGTATTTTAGCCTGTTGAGTCATCTAGGAAACAGATTCCAATTATGACAAGCAAGCGTCTGAAAATTTCCGATATTAGACAGTTCTGCAAGCCAGTTACTACTACTACAAGTGACAATGCAGATGCAGATAATCCAACAACCTCAAGCAAAGGAATAGAAACTTGCCATACAGAGGAAATACCATGTTCATCAGATACAGTGTGGAGAGCCATATCATTCACACGCACAACTAATACCACGAAAGAAAGCAAAATCTCAAAATATCAACTTTCAGGGCAAGTGGTTTGATGAGTTCCCATGGCTGCACTTCGACAATCAGACTCAAAAAGTCATATGCTTTCATTGTGCCAAAGCGGAAAATAGAGGACTTTTTACAGGAAAATTGGAGAGGCCAGTGGAGTATACCTTCATATCCACCAGTTTTTGCAACTGCAAAAAGGCAAAACAGAAATTCAACGAACACCAATCCTCCTCTCAGCACAGATTCGCTATATCTCCAGAAGGTTCACTTGATGTAACTCCAGTGACTGTCCAGCTGCATGATGGAAAAAAGAAGCAGCAGGAATAATGCAAAATAAGTCTAGCTAAAATATTGAAAAGTGTACGTTTCTTACTGCGTCAAGGTTTAGAATTACGTGGACATACTAATACGGAGAGGAACTTTCTGCAGTTAATGAAGCTCCTGGAAGAGGAAGAACCTGAGTTGACGCCCTACTTGTCAAAGAAAACTACATTCACACCACCCCAGGCTCAGAATGAAATAATGGAGATGTTCAGCCATCAAATACTGAGAAACATAGCACACGAAGTGCAGCAAAGTAAAATCTTTGCATTAATGGTTGATGGCACTCAAGATGTTACAGGTGCCGAACAGGAAGCAATATATGTACGATACGTAGGTGAGAACCTTGACGTCCATGAGACATTTCTTGGTTTGTACAGTGTTTCCAATACAACTGGTAAAACAATGTCCTCGACTATACTCGATGTACTGGCTAGACTTAATTTACCACTGTCAGGATTAAGAGCACAAACTTAGGATGGAGCCGCTAACATGAATGGTGCGTACAGTGGATGCCAGGCAAAAATAAAAGAGAAGCAACCGTCAGCTTTGTTTTTTCACTGCAGAACACACAAGGTTAATTTAATAATGCAACATGCAGTTGAAGCTTGTGAATGTGTTCGAGATTCTATCCAGTGGGTACATTAACTTGGTGTCTTGCTTCAGAGGTGAGGCAAATACAAGACGATCTTTGAAAATATTGTATCGTCAGACAGCCACAATGGTCCAGTTAAATACATCCGCCCACTGTGTCCAACACGCTGGTTGTGCCGCCTATCTGCAATTACATGTGCTAATAATCACTACAATGACATTGTTGATTCTTTGTCTGAATTAGCAAATGAAAAATCAGATGTAGCAGTGAAAGAACGAGGTCTGCTGAACATATTTGACAAAGGAAAGACAGTTTTAGGATTGTTGATGGCTCAGCATCCATTAGCTGCATTAGAGGAACTAAACCGTGCATTCCAAGCAAAATCAGCGACAGTATCTGGCATGATTGAAGCATCTGCAATGACAGTTGAGCAATTGCGGGTGTTGCGAACAGAGGAAAATTACAACAAGATATTTGATGAAACTGAGAAAAAGGTAACTTCCCTAGATCTGGTGCCTATTGAACTACCACGCATTCGCAGACCCCCCAGAAGGATCACAGGTGATGGCTCAGCACACCATTCTGCAACAGCTAGAGATTACTACAGAAGCCAATATTTTGAATTTGTGGACACAGTTATAGAACATCTGACCACCAGATTCAATGTAGACAAACAATGACTTGAGGTAATATCTGACACTTGAGAACACGATCAAATCTGGCAAGATTGACAACTCGGTTATAAACTTCTATCCAGAAATCTCTGCACAACGGTTCGAGTTTCAGTTGCCCATGTTTAAAGGAACAACAAAAGCAGTATCTCTGAAAGTTGCGAAGGATGTTTACTGTAAAATGCATGAAACAAGCCAGCAGATGTTTAGTGAAGTGTTTCTTCTCATGAAAATTTTGCTTGTATGTCCAGTGTCCAGCTGTGAATGTGAACACAGCTTTTCTACATTAAGACGGTTGAAGACGCGGTTAAGGTCAACTATGTCTCAGTGCCGCCTCAACCATGTGGCAGTTTGTCACACTCACAAAGATGAGGTCGACAAGATAAATATAGAAGAGCTTATGAAAGAATTCATAAACAGATCATCACAAAGGAGATCTACGTTTGGGAACATGTAGACTAGAGGACTAAATGAATCTTACTTCAATGAAAAATATGAATAATTATGTGCTACGTTGTATTGATGTGTAATTTTCAAGAGTTCGCAAAGACATTTTAATTATTTTTATCAAACAATATGAACACTTTTTCAATAGATATAAACTTATTAAGGGTAATTACTAATTTTATTAATATTTGAAAACGTAATTCATGCAATGAAAGTTATTAGTAACCTTGTCAAGTATAATGGCCATCTTTTATGCTGTGCAGTGTGCAGGAATAAATTCATGTGGCAGTTAATTTGTGACACATTTGTCTTTATTCTATTAACATTTTGAAAACTGTTCACAAAACATCACTTAGACACACCTACATGGAAACCTTGAAGTATCGGGGCAACAAGTTAACAAGTTTACTCTGTGGCTGCATGTTTACAGTTTTCAGGTTCACGTAATCAGAGATTACCAATTTGCAAATTGAACAGTCCACATAAGTGGTTGCAAAAATCATCCCCCCCATTGGGTGTAAAAAATTTACGCCCCTGGTTAGAACGAATAATAAAGTGAACAGAACAGTGCAATGACTGGAGCTAATATTGTGTTAGGTTAGACATTTCAAAGTATATACCCGTTTCATTCGTAGATGCTTAATTATTGATAAAAATGTTGCAAATTGGCTGCTTCATTATTTGATATTGCGTTTCATGTTTATAAATTTTTGTTATAAATACAAGAAAACAAGTACACCCTTGTGCAAATTAATTGAAACAAGAGGGAAAATTACGATATTTTCAATTTTTTACGTTTTATTTCTGAGAATTTAGAAATTACTTACAAATTAATACATATATGACCGCCTTTATTTTTCAGAAAATCACTAAACCGCTTTGGCATCGAGTCCACAAGTTGACTGCAATCTTTACTAATTTTTGGATCGCGGTACCACACCTCAATTATGGCCTCAATTAGCTTATCTTTCGTAGTACAGTTTTTTTCCACAAAGTCTTTCTTTACAAATCGCCCAAAGATTTTCAATAGGATTTAAGTCCGGAGAGTTTCCAGGGCAGTCCAGCACCTTTATTCGCGTTGTAGTCATAAAATTCTTCACAAGTATCAATGTGTGGCACGGAGCCAGATCTTACTGAAAAATGCCATATTCATCTGGAAATCTATTTTTCAATTCTGGAACGACTCTTCTCTGTAAAACTTCGATGTACTGTGGTCCTCGCATCATACCTTCTACGATATGTAAGCTTCCGACGCCATATTAGCTGATAAAGCCCCAAAACATCTCCTTCAAGGGATGTTTTACAAGCTAATTGATGTGAGATTCTCGAAGTTTCTCATCTGGAGATCTGCGAACATGCAGACTTCTTTGACCCTGTACAAAAAAATGAGTTTCGTCACTGAATAACACCTTCCTCCATTGTTTTTGCGTCCAGTTCTTGTATTTCAGAACCCATTGATACCGTTTTTTCTTCATTGAGTTGGTAAGGAGTTTTTTTTTGACTGATCTCCTTGTCCTTCTAACGCAATTTCGAATGACGTAATATTCCTCAAAATTTCATCATATATCCCAAAAATAGATCGACCGTACTGCAAAACACAGCTAATGACACCGTCTGTGTAAAAAAATGACTAATAAAGGAAATTAGCGGGTGCAGCGAGCCTACACCTGCCGCCATGCTGAAAATATTGTAAAATGACCATTTGTTTCAATTAATTTTCACAAGGGTGTACATATAGTCTGTTCATATTCTTATTTTAAACCTGAAAGCCATGCAGTTGACAAGTGGCAACTGTTTTAATAATCAATTTACGACATACAATATGTTTACTGAGTTAAATGTGTGAAAGTAGCATACTGCTGAGTTTTAAATTATTTAATTAACGATATATAATAACGTAATAGTTCTGTCTGTTGCTTATTATATGTCCGTGTAACTAATTCGTAGAGTGTGGATGGGTCTTCACCTAAATCGGTATGTAGAATCATTAGATCCATGCGGGGGTACTGAAAAAATTTCAGTTTTGAGGTTTGTGGTTTTTATGGCTGTGTTTACATTTATTTCAACTACCTCAACTCCTGTGAACGGATGTTCGCTAAATTTGGTATGGATGTTGATTGGGACCATGGAAAGATACATACAATTTTGAAATTTACGTTTTGAGGTTTTTATGGGCGTTTTTTGAATATTTTACCACTATATCACCTCTTGTTGATGGATCTTCACCAAAATGAACATGACTGTTTAATGGTTCTGTGCGGAGATATAGACAAAATTGTGGTTTCACATTTTGTGTTTTGCAATTTTTATGCGTGTTTACGCGTTTACAATTACATATGAAGGAAGCAACTTTTCATGTACTAAGATAACCTTTCAATAATCATGCATTTACATAATTTCCGACCAGAAGACGTATACTCCAACTATTAACAATTATAATTCTTAACTGAAGTTTGTAATGAGATATTTATATTAAAGCAAATAAAATAACGACCTATATTCCAGAATGTATCTGTATTACAGCTTCGTTAATATCCTCCATGTTCTAATTCAAGTTTAATAATTATACTTCTGAGGCAACGAAATTGACATAACAGTTTATCAATTACTCTCTCTCTCTCTGGTGTTTGGTATTTGTATACCCAAGAGGGTCAGGTACACTAGACCTCTTCCTCCTTCCATAACTTTGTTGGAGTGGCCTGATTAATATATTACGAGCAAATACTAAATGGCTGGAATAATATGATAACTTTAGTCTGGTCCTTTTCAGGACAATGCCCATTTATATTGTTCTTTCATTTTTTAAATAAGTCTAGAACGTAGGTGGCCTGTTTTATTTTAGTTCTATTTTATTATTAGTTTAAATGATTTTATCTTTATGATCTGAAGTACAAGTTTAACGGGGAGAGGTGTTTAGGTCTCTCTTCATCATATATGCAATATATGTCTAGTTCGCATAACAACAATTTTTTCGCCAATTTTTATCAAAATATTTTATTGCACTATGTAGAAGTCTATCTGTTATTGTTTGTGTATTTGTGTAATTGTGCATGAACTTTGATGAAGTTGGTTTAGGTACTCTGTATGCTGATGTAATTAGTGTATTCTGTAATGTTTGGAGTTTGGTTTGTATTTGTTTTACACTTACATTGATCCATGCAGGAGCTGCATAGTCTATTACAGGTCTAATGTATGTCTTGTATATTTTAATGATGTTTTCTGGTGTTGTTCCGTGGTTTTTACCTGTTAGACTCCTAGCATAGTTTATTCTTCGCCAAATTTTAGTTTTTATATTATTTACATGTTTTATCCATGTAAGTTTAGAATCATATGTTAACCCTAAACATTTTGCAGATGTAGCGGTCTGGAGAAGCTTTCCGTTTATGTAGATCTGGGGTTGAACTTTTTGATGTTTCGTTGATTTTGAAAATATTACTAATTGTGTCTTCGCAGTGTTTATTTTAATTCTATATTTTTCACAATATTCACATAATCTATTTAGTTGTAGTTGTAAGTTAGTGGCTGCTATTTCTGGTGTAGGGGCACTTTTCCAAATTGCTACATCATCAGCGAACTGTGACGCGTATCCATAGTTTGGGTCTTTGAGTGGCATATTATTTACATACATAATGAAGAGAATAGAACTAACCACCCCTCCTTGAAGGACGCCAGCTTCTGGAGTGAAGAATTCCGAGAAAGTTCCCTCTACGTTTATTCTACATTTTCTATTTTTCAAAAAGTTTGATAACCAGCGAATAATTCCACGCGGTAGTCCCATTTCATACATACGGAACCGAAGACCATTGTGCCATACAGTGTCAAATGCTTTCTCGATATCAAGGAAGCAGGCGATAGTGCATTCTTTTTTATTAAAGCTGTTTATTATTGTTTCAGTTAACCTAATTAAGTGATCTGTTGTTTGTCTATATTTTCTAAATCCGTTTTGCTCTTCTGGTAATTTTGAATTAATCTCCAAAAATGTGGAGAGTCTATTGCTTATTATTCTTTTAAGAATTTTGCCTACACAGTTGGTCAGGCTGATCGGTCGATAATTGTTTGGTTTATTTGCTGGACTTCTTTCTTTGTGGAACATTAAAATATTAGCTTGCTTCCAAGAAACTGGGATGTATCCAGAGTATAGAGATAAATTAAATATTACTAATAGGTGGTCAAATAATTTTGGAGTGCCTTTTTTGAGAAGTATTGTTTGTATTCCATCATATCCTGGCGCTTTGTTTTTTGAATTTTTGATTGCTTGTTGAAGTTCATTTAGTTTGATTTTTTTGGTGAGTAGTTGGTATTGTAGTCATGTGTATTATTAGTGTTGCTGTTTATAATGTTGACTGGAAAGTGTAGTTTATATAATTCTATGTTATTTGTTACGTGGTTGTTTATTTTATTGTAGTAATAGTTGTTCATGTCCGTGTCATTAAGTGTTTAATCACTTTGGCGTTGTGCTTGATTGTTTTGAATTTCGCGTAAAGCTACTCGAAGACTATCTGCGCTAGCCGTCCCTAATTTAGCAGTGTAAGACTAGAGGGAAGGCATTTAGTGATCACCACCCACCTCCATGTTTTGGGCTACTCTTTTACCAACGAATAGTGAGATTGAGCATCACATTATAACGCACCCACAGTTGAAAGGGCGAGCATGTTTGGTGCCTTGCGTTGTGAAGCGATAGGAAAGGCCGGCTGAGCTTCAAGGACAAAGATAATCTTAAACTGTATAAGGTACAACTTTCAACACAATTACACTATATTTGTATGGAAAAGATATGTGATTTAATATATTTCTCTTAAAATAGCAAATTAAAAAAACGAAGTGCAATAACTCGCAAAACACCACAATATAATCTGCTTCTGTGATGTCGAAAAAACCCACTTGTTGAGAAATTTATATGTAAAAACGGCTCGTTTGGGTTGAGAAAATATTTTACATAGAAGAGCGAACAACGTTTCGGCCTTCTTTGGTCATCGTCAGGTTCACAAAGAAGGAGGTAACTGACCGGAAGCTGACCACATGTTTGAAAGGGGTTGTGTAACTGTGTGTCGAAATGTAGAGGGCGGTATTAGATGTTTGAATATATAATTTTATTTATTTTATTATATTAATATAGGTATAAAGGCGTTCCTTTATATTGGTTTATTTTGGGCTTAAGTTGTTGTATAAGTAAGGCTTCTTTAATTTTGCGTTTGTTTATGTTTGTTTGTTTATTTAGTATTTGAGTGTTTTCTATAGTTATGTTGTGTTTATTTGACTTGCAGTGTTCGAAAACGTGTGAAGGTGACTTTTTATGTTCTTTGAATCTGGTTTCCATTTTTCTACTTGTTTCTCCAATATAGAAGTCGTGGCAGTTATCACATTGTATTTTATAAATAATGTTGGTGTGGTGTTTGTCAGTGTAGTTTTTACATAGTATAGACCTCAGTTTTGTGCCTGGTTTTTGAATAAATTTGGTATTAACTGGAATGTCATATTTTGTTACTAATTTTTGCCAAATGTTGGTTATTTGTTTGCTGATGTCAGGAATATATGGTATACAGCAGTATATGGTTTCGTGGTTTTTTTATTCGTGAGCTGTATTTACTTTAGTTGGTTGATTTTGCTTTCTGTCTAGGTGTGTGCGTATAATGTTTTCTACGGTTTGTGGAGGAAACTTATTGATGTTGATGAATTATTGTTTTATTTTGTCTAATTCATCGTTAATTTTATCTGGTGAGCATAGTTTTATGGCTGTGTATATTTGGTTTCTTAGTATGTTGAGTTTTTGTTTTGTTTCATGTGCTGAGTCCCAAGGAATGTATAGTCCAGTATGGGTGATTTTTCGATGGATTTCTGTTTTGAATTGTGTGTCAGTTCTTGTAATTTTGAGGTTAAGAAATGATATTTGATTGCTTTCTTCCTGTTCATATGTGAAGTTAATGTTGGGATGTATAGAGTTAACGTGATTGAAAAAATTAAGTATGTGTTCTGTAGATTTGAATCCCGCAACCGTGTCATCTACATATCTGTACCAGTATAGTGGTGGATGTAATGCTGTGTTAATTGCTTGTGTTTCAACTTGTGTCATAAAAATTTTGCCTAGAACTGGTGATACTGGGTTGCCCATGCTTAGGCCATTTGTTTGTATATAGTTTTGGTTGTTGAACATGAAGTTTGTCTTTATCGTGGTGAATTCTATGAGGGTTGCTAACTGGTTACTGGGAATTTCTATAGTTAGGTTAGGGTCTCGGATATAGAGTTCTAAGGCTATCTTGCAGGCTTCAGTGGTTGGAACTTCTGTAAAGAGGGATATTACATCGAAACTGGCCATTAAGGCTTTATGATTAAGTTGATTTAGATTAGACTTGAAATTAAAAGAGTCTTTGATGAATGAGCTGGCTGATGTTACATATTTGGAGAATGCCCATGCTATGTATTTCCCAAGATTGTAATTAAACGATTCATATGTGGACATTATTGGTCGTAATGGTCAATCTGGTTTATGAGGTTTGGGGATGCCGTATATTTGCGGTGTGCGTGAGTCGGTTTTACGTAGGTAGGAATAAAGTGTTTGTGAAATTGTGTTGGCTTTTTTCATTTGTAGTAGTAATTTGTTCAGTTGCGTCTCGTGTGTCTTTGTTGGATTTGTGTGTATTGGTTTAAATTTGTTCGTGTCTGATAGGATGTTATTCATTTTTTGGATGTATTCATTCGTGTTCATTATGACTATAGCGTTACCTTTATCTGCTTTTAGAATTTTTATGTTTTTGTCTTGTTTTAGGTTTTTAATGGAATTAATGTCTCTTTTTGTAAGGTTGTTTTTTAGTTTTCTGTTTTGTGAAATTATCTTGATGGTTTTGTGAGAAAATTGTTTGAAAAAATCGTTTAAGATGTTGTTTTTTAGGTGTTTCTGGAAAATATAAATTTGTAATTTTACCTGGGAAGTTTGGCTGTTGGATGTCAATAAAATTATTTGAGTTGTCTTCTTTCTGTTGGTTGTGTTTGGTTGTTTCCTTGTTTTTCTTCTCTGTAGAAAGTATCACAAGTCTCCTGGCTAGGTCTTCTAAACATGTTTTGATTTCTATGGTTGGAATGTACCTAGGTGCTATTGCGAAGTTGAGTCCTTTGTTAAGTAGTTGTTTTTCGTCTGTGTTTAATTGACGGTCGGATCTGTTAATTATGAGGTTAGTCAACGGTTTGTCGTTTTGGTGTCTTTTTTTTTTTTCCACCGAAAAATCACCCATACTGGACTATACATTCCTTGGGACTCAGCACATGAAACAAAACAAAAACTCAACATACTAAGAAACCAAATAAACACAGCCATAAAACTATGCTCACCAGATAAAATTAACGATGAATTAGACAAAATAAAACAATAATTCATCAACATCAATAAGTTTCCTCCACAAACCGTAGAAAACATTATACGCACACACCTAGACAGAAAGCAAAATCAACCAACTAAAGTAAATACAGCTCACGAATCAAAAAACCACGAAACCATATACTGCTGTATACCATATATTCCTGACATCAGCAAACAAATAACCAACATTTGGCAAAAATTAGTAACAAAATATGACATTCCAGTTAATACCAAATTTATTCAAAAACCAGGCACAAAACTGAGGTCTATACTATGTAAAACTACACTGACAAACACCACACCAACATTATTTATAAAATACAATGTGATAACTGCCACGACTTCTATATTGAGAAACAAGTAGAAAATGGAAACCAGATTCAAAGAACATAAAAAGTCACCTTCACACGTTTTCGAACACTGCAAGTCAAATAAACACAACATAACTATAGAAAACACTCAAATACTAAATAAACAAACAAACATAAACAAACGCAAAATTAAAGAAGCCTTACTTATACAACAACTTAAACCCAAAATAAACCAATATAAAGGAACGCCTTTATACCTATATTAATATAATAAAATAAATAAAATTATATATTCAAACATCTAATACCGCCCTCTACATTTCGACACACAGTTACACAACCCCTTTCAAACATGTGGTCAGCTTCCGGTCAGTTACCTCCTTCTTTGTGAACCTGACGATGACCAAAGAAGGCCGAAACGTTGTTCGCTCTTCTATGTAAAATATTTTCTCAACCCAAACGAGCCGTTTTTGCATATAAACCCTAGTGGTAGGATCTGTATAAACTAAATGACATTTAGGGTACTTATATTGATATAGTACAGAGATTTGATAGATCTTTATGTATAACAACAACAAAAAAGACATTATTTTATGTACACTAGTTTAAATACACATCTCAGTTCTACTTGCGAGTAATTTCGATGGATTATTATTTTTTAACCAATTTATTATCTCTATTGCCCACTTTCCAGTATTATATGGCAAAACTACAATAAACTTTTGTTTCGTTATTTCCCATGTGGACGATATTAGAGGAACCTTTTGTTTAAGTAATTACGACTAGATTGACTTATGATGTTTGTTACAAAAGCTTTTGTGTTTTTCTATTAGGAGCTCCTTCAAGTTTTCTATCTCTATATGAAAAAAATCATAAATTACCGGTTAACACACATTCTCGATGAACGAGTATTTAATCAAATTTTCCTTAAAATGGTATAAAACTTTCAAAGTTAGAATATAATTGACCCAGGGGTCTTTCTGCTGATAATTTCACATTCAATTTTTGCATCATTGTTATGAAGAGTAGACCTGAAAACGAAAAGAAGTTTGTGATTATTTTGGTGCAATAGTGAATTTGATGTTTACTGTTGAGGAAGATTAGACACACTTAACCTTTCGATAATGATAAAGGTATCATCTACATCGGCTTTAAGACAGTCCTCAAGCCACTCTTTTGTTGTTGTTGTTGCTTTTTCTCATGTCAACAAACAAACGCATTCGCACGAGATGGGAGTGACATCGACCACATAGTGACGCCATCCGTTTTATCCTATACTTCCTTATTAAACCAGTAATAAGATTCATGGTACCATAACTCATGAACTCTTGAAACACAAGTTTAGGAAATCTCATCGGCTTATTATCATTATGGTACACTAGTTATGTGTACAAAGTTATAGTCTCATGTACATCTTGAAAATTTGCAGTAAACTTGTTACTTTAAACGTTACGTTTCGTTGAAAAAAAAAGGCACACAATGTTACAGATTGTAAAACTTACACCCTTATGGATTCAAAATATGTAAAAATCTTTTGACATTTAAAAGTATATGCTACCTTAAGTAACTGAAACGTTGTATCAAACCCGTAATAAGCAGTACCGTTTTCTGAAACGTGTAAAACTAAATTTATAAGTTATAGTTGTTTGTAAATAGATTAACAGATAGATACTCTTGAAAAACAAAAACTTTGTTTGTTGTTAGATGCAAAATTGGTCCATAGAGTAACTCTCCATTGCCTATCACAGCAATGGATGGCAGTCACATGTAGAACAATCTGCGCTAGCCGTTCCTAATTTAACAGTGTAAGACTAGAGAGAAGGCAGCTAGTCATCACCACCCACCGCCAATATTGGGCTACTCTTTTAGCAACGAACAGTGAGATTAACCGTCACATTATAACGCCCCACGGCTAAAAGGTCAAGCATTTTTGTTGCTACCTTCATATTACGAGTCGAGTGCTTTAACCACCAGACCATGCTAGGCTTGAATGGTTGTGTTTAACGACACCTCATTCGATATTTTCTCCGTAAAAGAATAATATTTCTTCGACTGTTTCTGTTTCTCTGTTTCTTCGATGCCATTATCTTTTAAAACTTTTCTTCCTATTCTTATGCTGTTCAATGTTAACCCATTGTGAAGAATACCAACTTTATTTTTCATTTTAATACATGCAGGTATGTTTTGAAAAAAAAGTTATTTAAAAAAATGTTCACCATCTGTCCAACAGAACGTTGTGAACCATAAAATATCATTCATTTTACTTTTTATGGCAGCATATATCTAAAGGATCTTGTAATTGGCCCCCTGCATGGCCAAGTGTGTTAAGGCTTCGACTCGTAATCCGAGGGTCGCAGATTCGAATCCCGGTTGCACCAAACATGCTCGCCCTTTCAGCCGTAGGGGCGTTATAATGTGACGTTCAATCCCACTATTCGTTGGTAAAAGAGTAGCCCAAGAGTTGGCGGTGGGTGGTGATGACTAGCTGCCTTCATCTAGCCTTACACTGCTAAATTAGGGACGGCTAGCGCAGATACCCCTTGAGTAGCTTTGCGCGAAATTCAAAAAACAAACAAAACAAACACATAATTGGCCCCACAGTGGCACGTCTGCGGACTTACACACTAAAAACCGGGTTTCGATCCCCGTGGTGGGCAGAGCACAGATAGCCCATTGTGTAGCTTTCTACTTAATTCTAAACAAACAAACAAACCAAACAAAAAAAATCTTGTAATTGTATTTATTACTTCTGGAAAACACATGTTGCTGTCTCAAACTTTCAATTATTGACCAAAGAGAAGGGTCCCCTCATGGCCAGATGGTTAAGGCACTCGACTCGTAATCCGAAGATCGCGGGTTCGAATACCCGTCACACTAAACATGTTCGCTCTTTTAGCCGTGTAGGCGTTATAATGTGACGGTCAATCCCACTATTCGTTGGTAAAAGAGTAGCCCAAGGGTTGGCGGTGGGTGGTGATGACGAGCTGCTTTCTTCCTGGTCTTATACTGATAAATTAGGAACGGATAGCGCAGATAGCCCTCGTGTAGCTTTGCGCGAAATTCAAAACAAATCAACCAAATAAAAAGAAAACACAAAATTACAACTTAAATTAACCAATCCCTATAAACTAATTGCCCTCATAAATATTTTTAAAAAATGTTAATAAAATGTACAAGATTTATTAGATTTAATGTGCAATGAACCCCATAGTATACTTCATTATTATCTTTTAAAAATAATTAATACTGTTTATCAAAGGCTTTCAATTTTCCGTTAGTTATCCTAATCCGGATAAGTTATTTGAAAGATAAAATAATTATACATAATTGTATTCATAGCACTATAATCAGTCAAAAAATAGACACCATTTGTCAAACGAAAAATACTTATTTTTCCATCGTCCACATTTTCAGAAGAGAAAGATAAGATTCTTTTCGCATTGCCTTGTGCCCACGCATTACAAAGATAAATATTTCAAACTACTCTGAGCTAGCTGCCTCAAATAAGATACACGAAAAACATTATCATGTAAATTGAATAAACCATCGTTTTCAGTCACTTCCTTATTGCCGTCCGAATGTGGGAGTATATCCAAACTAGCGCTTGTTGGCAAAACACAGTATGTTGCTGAACACATTTGGACAATTATAACTAGCAAATGATAAAATATAATTTAACTATCCCTAAGATAATTCATGAATAATTTATTTTTTACTCTCGTTAAGTGCTATCAGAAATAAGTAGCCAAGTATTTACTATTTAACGCTTTTTGACAACAGCAGCTTACGAAATGGAAACTATTAGTTTACATTGATCTGAAACAAGTTTGTAATATTTTCTTAATCTAATGTTAAATAACATTTTGAATTAATAATAACTTCTGTTCAGAACAACCTACCTATTTAGAGCAAAGCTAAAATTCAACTTTGCAATAATAGCGTGTGTGTGTTTTTCTTTTAGCAAAGCCACATCGGGCTATCTGCTCAGCCCACCGAGGGGAATCGAACGCCTGATTTTAGCGTTGTAAATCCGGAGACATACCGCTGTACTAGCGGGGGGCACAATAATAGCTAATTGAGTAAAATTTTATTTCGTTTTAATCATAGAGATTAAAATGAATTGTACCATCAGTTCGCTGTTATCAATATTTTCGGCCATAATCCCAAAACACCACGAGGTTCGACCAGCTTACGAAATTTTGGCTAGTCCAAAATACATATATGCTAATCTAATAATGCAAAACAAACACTGTAATCAAACTAAAATATTAAAAAATTGAAACTGAAAATTAATGAAATTAGATATATAAAGTGTTCTAACTAATACTGTTATTGAAAGTACCATTAAAACAATAACGGGGTATACTTTACCTACGGAACCCAAAAACACTAGCTGTAGGCTTCAAGTATTTTGGCGCAGATAGCCCTCGAGTAGCTTTGTGCAAAATTTAAAGAAACGCAAAAAACAATTCAAGTATTTTGCGCCACATGTGGGTGAAAAAAATCGTTAGTTTACAGTGATACGTAACGATCCTGTAATATTCTTTTAATCTAATGTTAAAATCTTGAATGACTTGTTACTGTAATTTTCTTTCAGTCTAATGTTAAAATCCTTAGAGATTTAGCATCACATGCTTGGGAGACTTTTTAATGGCTAGCGGGTCCACAAACCACTTGCTGGAGAAAAGTATTTTACAAGCCGACTGATGTTTCACCATAGTACTAAATGATCTTTATATCATTCTTACAACAGACGTACGAAGCATATAATGTAAATAATCAAGTAGCATTGGCAAAAGTAAGCCTTTATCGCTAGGAAAAATATTTGTTCGTTTCGAAATTCCACGCAAAGCTACACAACGTTACCTGCTTATAGCCACCCCTAATTTTAAATTAATAAACTAAATGGGAGGAAAAATATTTGTGAGCGCATTTCAAACGATTGACTTACAGTAATATAATCCACGCACACATGACACGATGCACAATTTTAAACTAACAAACAAAAACCGGATTTCCAGGTAATATCTTCAAGAGGGCTAGATTGATGTGTTCTTGTACAACGAGTGTGTGTGTTTCTTTGTCGTTGTTGTTTTTTTCCTACAGCACAGCCACTTAGGGTTGTCTGTTGTGTCCACCGAGAGGGTCTTACCTCATATTTTAACATTATGTCCCATCTATTATTAAATGAAGATACAACGTATAAACCTATACTCTTGGAAACGAGCCAACGTTACGACATCTCATAAATAATCAAACGAGTAAATAAATCAGGCAGCAACAGATCAATAACCTTTACAAACTGTTTAGGTAAGTAAACCTACAGAAGAAAAGTTGCAAATGTTCTAAAGATATTGTTGAAGCTGAACAATAAATTACTTGAAGTAAAAAAACGGATCCACAAAACTTGGTCATACTAATTGTCTTATGTGTCGGGCTTATAGAAATAATAATACAAAGCTTTAGTCAAAATACTTGTGTAGTAGCCTTTTCTTGGCCTTGAAAAGGCCTTGATTGCAGCCTACAGCACAACTGACTTTGGTTTTATATGGAACTACTATGGGGTATTGCCCTCTAGCTTTCCAACTTCTTGCACAACAGGAAAGCTAATATCTATATAGATGATCAGTGATGTCGAGAAAACCCACTTGTAGAGAAATATATATGCAAAAACGGTTTGTTTGTTTTTTGAAATTTCGCACAAAGCTACTCGAGGGCTATCTGTGCTAGCCGTCCCTAATTTAGCAGTGTAAGACTAGAGGGAAGGCAGCTAGTCATCACCACCCACCGCCAACTCTTGGGCTACTCTTTTACCAACGAATAGTGGGATTGACCGTCACATTATAAAGCCCCCACGGCTGGGAGGGCGAGCATGTTTAGCGCGACGCGGGCGCGAACCCGCGACCCTCGGATTACGAGTCGCACGCCTTACGCGCTATGCAAAAACGGCTCGTTTGGGTTGAGAAAATATTTTACGTAGAAGAGCGAACAACGAGCCGTTTTTGCATATATATCTATATAGATGGTGTTCCTCAGGGATTTGTAGCAAGCCATAGTTTACTTACAATCTATGTATCCAGGATACCAGGCATAAACCATTGTATTTCATCACAATTCACAGATGGCGTTTGTCTGAAAAAGTTCCTAAGGCACAATTTTGTTACGTCCACCAACCTCTAATTCTAACTTCCCTCAAACCAATAAGAAAAATGGCATAACAAACTGTGCATCAAAAATAATACACAAAATCTGTTTCACTAAATTACAAAAGTAAGAAATAAACGTATAGTAATATGGAACCCTGCTTCAGGTAATATGGAACCCTGCTTCAGGTTGTCATGTCAGCCAACTTCCTTGAACTCGCATAAGATGCGAGATTAACAAGGATAAAACATTTCAAGTACACCTAAAATACAATTTGGAAAAAAAAAGAAAACGAATAAATTGCCTAAGAATTTTAGCAGTCAAAAACAACTGATAAAAAAGTCATAATTTATGAAACATTCACAGAACAGTAACGAATATACTGGTTCTACCTAGCTATATTTCGCTTAACTTAACAAACCCATCAGAATTAGAAACCATTTGCAATTCAATCGTAAGCCAAATGCGGAATGTCCAAGTTATCCAAAAATATCCAGGAATTTTTAACATGACTATGTAAGACTCCTTTGAAGTAGAAATATGTACGCTATCAGTGTGGCGCCAAAAGGATAAATTCCCTGGAGAGTTTGTTTGTTTTGAATTTCACGCAAAGCTATTCGAGGGATATCTGCGCTAGCCGTCCCTAATTTATCAGTTTAAGACTAGAGGGAAGGCAGCTAGTCATCACCACCCACAGCCAACTCTTGGGCTACTCTTTTACCAAAGAATAATGGAATTTGACTGTCACATTATAACGCCCTTACGGCTGAAAGGGCGAGCATGTTTGGTGTGATAAGGATTCGAACCCACGACCCTCAGATTACGAGTCGAGTGCCTTAAACACCTAGCCATGCCGGGCGTGCCTGGAGAGAGATAGTTTCGTATACATGACATACACAAATATTTTGTCACACAAGAAAATATAAGGATAAAGTATTATTGAAAACATTTATCAACGTGTGTCACTAAGCACGTTGCTTTGAACAAGACCATTAAAATGGAAAACAAGATATGAAATTTGTTGGAGAATTAATTATTTTCTTTCAATCATAAAACGTTTGATCGTACTCACTTATTTACTTTCATTTGTTGTTGTAAGTTTTCCTTTTAGGTAAGAAAGGCAATGAAAAAATATGTTGAATAGAGCTGATAAAAACCCGATGGTGAATTATTCATTGTTTGATTTTGTTATGCGCAACGGTGAATATTGGGCAATCTGCGCTCTGTCCGCTGGAATATTTGAACTTCGAATTGTAGGCTTCTGTGGTTTATGATTTATGAAGCGATACACTTGTTTTGTTGCTGAAGTAGACAAAAAATATGTATTCACATATCCCCCCTGGATGGACAGCAGTAAGTCTACGAATTTAAAATACTAGAACAGGGGTTCAATTCCTTTCGATGGATGCATCGGATAACCTAATATGGGTCACCATGTAACTGACACACGCGTAATCACAAAATATCCGTGGCTGGTGAAAGGGTATTAGTAAATAAATATTTACGAGATATGTTAAGAATCGGCGCAGATAGCCTAGTTGCTTTGCGCCATAAAACGCCAACCCAATCAACCAATGTTAAGAATCGTAAAAATTACAAAAGTATTTTTGAACGATACGAAAATCTTTTCTGTACATCAATATAAGAAAAATGTGTCCACCTTTTAATGAGTTATTTTTTTCATAATATTTTTTCTATAGATGCTTACTTAACACTCAACTTTACATAATTATACGTCTATGAATATTGTATGGGTATACATGAAATCACAACGTTTTATAAACATATAATTATACACGTCTATGAATATTGTACGGGTATACATGAAATCACAACGTTTTATAAACATATAATTATACACGTCTATGAATATTGTACGGGTATACATGAAATCACAACGTTTTATAAACATATAATTATACACGTCTATGAATATTGTACGGGTATACATGAAATCACAACGTTTTATAAACATATAATTATACACGTCTATGAATATTGTACCGGTATACATGAAATCACAACGTTTTCTAAACATATAATTTTACACGTCTATGAATATTGTACGGGTATACATGAAATCACAACGTTTTATAAACATATAATTATACACGTCTATGAATATTGTACGGGTATACGTGAAATCACAACGTTTTATAAACATATAATATTTCACATCTTTGAATATTGTCAGAAGCGTAGCAAGGATTTTCAGCGCCCGGGGACAAAGTCAGTTTTCGAGCCCCCTCGTGACAAAATGTAAGCCATAAGGGGGTCTGTCATGTTTTCCTGGAAATTTATGATTTTAGAACATGAAAACCTGCATTTCGTGGCCTATTTTTATGGTATAAAGGAGATGGAAAAAGTGAAATAATTGAGTCAACATTGATACTTTGAAGATGTAATTGAATAACAGAGAAGGACAGAATGAGAAACAAGAATGTGTATAAACATTAATGCAGAATTATTTTATACTAAAATAATAATCAAATATAACATTGCGAAAACTTAAAACATTACTTTGGATATAGTAACCTAAAAAGTTAACATAAAATAAAATAAATTGTTTGATATAATGCTTTGGATGTAATTATGTAACTTGAAAGAGAAATTTTTCTTGCCTTTGCTGCTGCAAAGGTATCGATTAGTTCCTCAAAATGTATGCTATCGGTAATCTCTCGCTCCACACTCAGCAAAGCCAAGGCTGATAATCTTTCCTGTCCCATGGATGATCTCAGGTAAGACAGGATAAGTTTTAACTTACTAAAAGACCTTTCACAACTGGCAATAGATCTTGCAACAGTCAGTATGATCTGCAGACCGACTCTCAGATTTGGAAATACATCATCCCCATACTGCACAATGAAGCGAAGCAGGTCCTCTGGTGTCGAAAGCTTAACATCATCCCTTGTCTTGAGTAGCACTCGGCAGTCCATTATTTCACTAAACATCTCCAAGCCATCCAAGTCTGTATCATAAGAGCTTCCCATAAAAATGCATATCTGTTTCAAGCCATTCTCATTAGTTGTGGATATCAGATGTCTAAAAGAAAGCCAAAACTAAAGTCCAGTTTCTTCAAGCTAATGAATCTGTCTCCCATTTCTGTGTGTATTTTATCAATCATACTCTTCATCAGTCGCAGCATTTCATTTTCTGCTGTGGGTCCTACATCCTCTGCTGTTTTACCGGGCATTTTTTTCTTCTTCCTTTGCCGTCTCTCAATTTGAACATCACAAGAACTGCACAGTTCCTTTGCTTCTTTAAGAGAATTCTTGCATATGGAATCACTGTTTTCTAGGAAATATCCTTGTAAAGCCTGAATATCTTGAGCAGCATTATGAAAATTCATGGTGTGGTCCCTGAAGCCTTTTCTGAACCCAGTCAATCTTGGCAAGTACAGTATTCCAGAACCGAAGAAGAACCAAAAACTGAAATGTTAGAATCCGATGTAACAACTGAACTGCATCACTTCTTGTATCTGAATTTTCCTCCTGATCTTTCTAGTAGTTCTGCCAATAGTTCTAGTTGATCATGTATTGGTTTAACAGCTTCTACTCTGGCACTCCAACGAGTTTCTGTCTCCGACTTCACTGATACACCAAGAGCAGTTTTCAGCCTCTCACATCAAAGAGTTGATTTCAATTCATTCCTAATTATGTAACATCAATTTGGGGCCCCCAACCCCCGATGCTGCACCTGGGGACAGGTGTACCCCTTGCCCCTCCTAGCTACGCCACTGAATATTGAAATCACAATGTTTTATAAACATTATTATTTTGAATTGTTCTGTGTTTCAAAAACAAAACTTTTCTTTACACCATTTTCAGGGTTACAAATCACAGGAGGACAATGATTTTGTCGAGTTTTGATTATTAAATATATCAAACTGTTGCAGTTTTATGCTGTTCAACTTTTATGCTTTGCTTCTTGCAGTGCGCTAAACTTACGCAGCAGTTCTGATATTTATTGATTTAACCTCTCGAAACCGATGCAGACTTCGCAAGTTGATACTTGCATATTAATGTTTGTGCCTGGCATGGCCAAGCGCGTAAGGCGTGCGACTCGTAATCCGAGGGTCGCGGGTTCGCGTCCGTGTCGCGCCAAACATGCTCGCCCTCCCAGCCGTGGGGGCGTTATAATGTGACGGTCAATCCCACTATTCGTTGGTAAAAGAGTAGCCCAAGAGTTGGCGGTGGGTGGTGATGACTAGTTGCCTTCCCTCTAGTCTTACACTGCTAAATTAGGGACGGGTCGGTGCAGTGGGCTAACAACCTACTCACTTAAATACTTGTTGAAGAATCCGCAAGAGATTGCGGCCCTATGTTCCTAGATGGAATCTAATGGTGATAACTAACTAACTATTAATGTTTGTAACTCGTCCAGTTTCTAATACTCTAGTGTTCTATACCCTACATACAAGCAAATGCTCATACTAACTAGTATCAGAATACAAAATGGCAATGAATGTATATATTAAACAGTCACGGGCGAATACATGACGTAAATGCACGAGGTTAGGTATATTATATAATAAGCTAATTTATACGCGAAAAAAAATAGTGCAGAAGCTCGGTCCATGTTATAAAATTAATCACTTCATTTCTTAATGCAAAATATAATATACTGATGTTTGATTATTTTATTAACACTTTTGATAAGTTTCTAATCAGCGTGTATTTTTTTTTACTTATTGTACTTCGATCAACTTCCATGAAATCCACCTGCTTCGCAATTTTCAACTACGATTTCAAACATTAAAGATAGACCCGTATTTTGTGTTTTTATTAGATTTCTAAGTTAGCCGAGACATTCAGGAATTGAAGTGCCACCCAGTGGCACAGCGGGGTCCGGCATGGCCATGTGGGTTAAGGCGTTCGATTCATAATCTGAGGGTCGCGGGTTCAAATCCCCGTCGCACCAAACATGCTCGCCCTTTTAGCCGTGGGGGCGTTATAATGTGACAGTCAGTCCCACTGTTCGTTGCTAAAAGAGTAGCCTAAGAGTTGGCAGCGGGTGGTGATGACTAGCTGTCTTCCCCAGTTTTACACTGCTAAATTAGGAACGGCTAGCGCAGATAGCCCTCTCGTAGCTATGCGCAAAATTAAAAAACAACAACAAACAAACAAACAGTGGCACAGCGAAATGAATGTCTGGTTTCGATATCCATGGTGGGCAAATTACGCATAACCCATTGCGTAGCTTTGTGCTTAACTATAAAGAAACGCGGATTTATGTGAAGAAAAAAACCCGACAACAACAGAAAGACAAGTAAAACAACGGAACACACAATTGAAGAAATCGGAGAAAGAGAATCGGTCATTTAACAACTTTTCTAACTTCGTACACAAATTTGCCATCGTTTGAGGCAAAAATAACTGGTGGGCGCCATTTCAAACTTTTATTATATTCACATTCGATAAGACTGAATAACAATAAGTCATTTTACCTCGTCTTGTATACCAACCGTATTTGAATTTCCTGAAACTGGGTGCTGAATGCACAGTAATCTTAAAAACAAATATTATCCGCTTCTTTAAAATAGCAATGTGTAACTCACGAACCGTGAACTAATTAAACATGCAGTACGAGGTACAGGGCGAGTTATTGACAATTAAAGAAATAATCACGGGCTTGGTCACTCATATATGAGAACCGTCGAAAAGTAAGCACTGACCCAGAACCCTAGTGAGAAATGTGTCAGTAAGGTCAAGGGAAATGTGTATTATGGTTCAGGAAACTAACGAATACGTGTGTAATTTAAATGTGTCGATAATTAGAAAGCATTTATAAAGTTACATGAGCAGCATTTCTCAGAAGAGAAATAATATACTTATTACATGGGCACAAATAAGCGATGTCGTCAACCGCTTAATTATAGAAACGTAATTAAACATATAGATGAAGGTTTGTGAGCCGGACAATTACATCTGTGCGAGTGCATCTATTCTTTTAATAATTTTCTGTAGTACGTCGTTATTGAAACTTTTGTTTATGGTTTTAATGTAATAGTTACACTTTTTTTTTAAGTTCTCTTGGTAAAACAGTTAGTCATTGCAATATCAAAAACATATTACATTTTCTACAAGAGTTTTGACGGTTATGACCATGTCCGAATATTAGAAGTCTTTTTACCTGATTGTCTAACTTAGACAAATGTCACTCAGGTTGAAAATATCATATTTCCATCTCGTATGATGGAATGGTAAATGGAGTTTTTTAAATATTTTTCCACAGTCTCCTCTCGCCTTGTACATTCAATGTTGAAGGAAAAAAGATAGAAACAAGATATGCGATTTTGAAACCGTTTTACGCGTCATGATTGAAAAAGAAACGTTGTATGGAACACTCATCTTTTGCACGGTGTGTGGTTACTGATAACTTCCTGCACATTCAAAAGGTGAACTTTACACTTCGTGATAATTAATTAAAACTAAAACCTTTGGGTGTGTTACACACACACACATATATGTATGTTTGTCCTACTGGTTCTTCTCTTTATAATTTTATTATGAGTAGTTTTTCCAGAACGCTTGCTTATTAATTCCTTCTGTCATGTAAGTTTCTTGTGTTTGAGTCGTTGGTGGCCTCTAGTGACCTTGAAATACAGAGTTTGATTTTTTTTTTTGGTGGATAGAGTGCAACTAGTCTGCTGTGTAGCTTTGCGCTTAAAACAAAGATATTCCTTGGTTGAAACAGAAAAACAAGTTACTGGATTATCACGATCTCTTTCTACCTTAAGATATGTCGTTGTGGCTGTATATATAAACAGCGGTTAGTTTGACTGACAAACGGCCGAATGAAGATAAACTAAATAATTAACTTAATGTAAAGTACGAAAAAAATTGTTTCAAGACCAATAAAGAAGACACCAGTTCAGAAAGTTTCAGTGTGTGGCTGGATATCTTTTGTCTTTCGCAAAATTTCAAAAGGTTACAAAAGTTTGATGTGGTGATGCTATTAAGTACTAGAAAAATATTTGAAATGAAACTGGACGTAGTAAACGATTTTAAGTTTACCATGTCAGCGTTGGATAAGGGTTAATCTGTTTGTTGTAGAATTTTTGTGCAAAGCCACCCCTAATATCAAACTGATGGACTGTACAGTCAACAATGTCTACTGCGACGACTCATGGCTGACCAAATAAGAGAAGTTTGTCGTCATTGTTATAGGCCCAAAGCGCGGATTTTTTTTTTTTTTTTTTACAACGGATCCCAAATCACGAATCTTCAGGTTCTTTGGGGTAAGGTTTAACTTGTAAAACCGTGCAGTAAGAAACACTGTTGCGCAACTGACGTAAAATATTGATCCATAAATTCATGTTTACGTTTTCGTATAATTACGATCATTCAAAGGTGGTTTGCACTGATGATTTTTATAATGATATATTCTGTAAACTGGTGTATTAAACTATTAATATTCATCATTTAAATAATTTTCATTTAATAGGTTGAAAAATTATGAACAGAAAATTTGTTTGAAAAAGTAAAAAAAAAAAAAAAATACTGTCTCGAAATAGTATATCTATGTAAATTAAATCTCTTTAGTACTAATTAAGCCAAGCTGGAAATCCCCCACATTTCGTCATTCGAGACGAAACAGGACAACAAGCATATTATTACCTCGACTGGAAATAAGACAATGTACAATTCTGTTACACAAATAATATCCTTACGCCATTCCGGAAACCTCTCGACTTTCTTAGTTTTCGTGCACCCCTATAAACTTTAACTGACAAGAAGTTGGTTCCCAGTATAATAGGTACTGGCTACTACATTACCCTGAAGGGCCTCAGGATAATCTTAAAGTTAACTCAATAGTAAATTAGAATTATTGTGTGTTCATGTCTCTCACTACATTTAACGCTTCTTGAGATTCAACTTAAAAGCCCGGAAGGAAGTTGCTGTTACGTGTGAAAATTTGATCAGAATTAGGCCTGCAGATGAAATACTGGGCTAATCGTATGTTGCTCGCTTTGATACACTCATCGCTCGCGTTTCACATTGTATTAAGTTTGCAAAATGTATAAAGTGTATAAATGTAATGTTCTAGGAGTCCCTATAAAGGCTAGCAAGTGGAAGCGGAATATATACCTGTACTTAGTTTTATATCAAGCTAGGATGTACTGTACAACGAAGCCTAACATTGGCGAGAACACGCTATGCTTCAATCAATAAGCAGGATCAGCATTGCGCACCCTATGAATTTTTTTTGTCGATTTTAAGGAGAATTAAATATAAAATAAATGTTTAACAAGCTAATTCGATCAACAGACTACATTGATTCATGAAAGATTATGATGTTATATTCTTGTGGAATACAAATAAAACTAAACAAATCTTATTTATTTTCACTTCGCCCGGAATAGCCAATTGGTTAGAGCGCTTGCTTCCTAACCTGAGGGTTATGGGGTCGAATCCCCGTCACATCAAATATGCTCCTCCTTGCAGTCGTGGGAGTGTTATAAAGTGACGGTTGGTAAAATAGTAGCTCAAGAGTTGGCGGTGTGTGTGATGACTAGCTGCTTTCTCTCTAAACTTGTCCTGCTAAATTAGGAACGGCTAAAGCAGATAGCCATCGCGTAGCTTTGTGTAACATTAAAAACCAAACATTTTCCCTAATGTACTAGCTTCATTTACTAAGAAGCAGCGAACGTTTGCAAAAAGAAAAGTCCTTTGGAGTGTGTGGTTTTATTTTTTTGTCCAGAAAATTAAGATTTATTGATGAAAGTAAAAGTGTTTTTGGTTAGTCAGGGACAGAATTAATATTGCCACTCTGGAAACAAATTCACGACTACACGGAGACCGCGTTCGACACTGACTTTAAAGTTTGGGCACTCTCATAGAAAATTCATGTTACAAAACTGCTTGAAATTTACCATAAAGCTAAACGATAAACTCGAGAGCTTATAACGCTAAAACTCGGATTTCGATCATTGTTGTGGACGCAACGCAGATAGCCCTTTTAGTAGTTCTGCACGTGAAAAACGAATAAAACAAAATGCAACCGTCACACGATATCGCTGACTCTGTGTTAGAATACCCTGTCGCGGTGTTGGAAGATTACTCGTTGTTTGTGCCAAGGCTATTTTATAGTTTATAAATTAAAGACACGAGTATCATACCAATGATATTATCAGTGTCGAGAATTAAAGTGAGTTAACACACAGATGATGACAAGCCCTTCATTAATTTTCTTTTGAGATGTTATAACATTTAAACAATGTAAAACATATTCAAGTTGAAATAAATATAAAACAAGTATTATTGTAATTATAATCACAAGAACTTTGAGATATCTATGTATAAATACATCTATGGCTTACCTTAACGTCATTCATACGATACAACTTCTTCACAAGACTCCAGACAAAAAGGGCCATGACAGGATCAAAGTTAAAATCAACGTTTAGTCTTAAGTTCTGTACAAAGTTTGTAACGTCAAATAGCCTTCATTTTTCCAAAGCAAAATTCGTAATATGTAGTAATGCAATTCGTGTTCCTTCGAGCGTTTGACAACAACATTCTTTTTAGTTCGAAAAAAATATAGAAAGTCATTTAGAAAAAAAAGGCCTAAGGTGGCTGCTACTAAATACCCTCTCCTTCACACGAAGTTAGAACAGATAGCATTCTAGTTCAGCAAAAGTTTGATGTAAAATCTTCTACATACACCTACGATGGAGAATGTGATGAATCGTTTTATGATCGACCAATGAGCTTCTATTCTCATCACATAACGTGTCGTGCTTTTCACATCCGGATTTTGGACAAGTAAACGATAGCTGTGTCACTTGTTTTCAGGAAACTAACGATTTCCTTAGACCATTCCGGTTTTCGTTCAGAACTAGGGCAACTAATAGAGAAGCGCGTAATTAAATATTAAAGAAACTCTAAATAATAGTACATAAAAAACAGCACTTAGACTACAGTTGAAAATTTCAAATCATTATTTTATCGCGCAATAATTGCTACAATTTTTACATAGATGTAGTTAACATTTTGAACTGTACTAGAACGTTTTCTGTTAATAAAGAATATTAATTATTTTTTCACATAAATAAAACCTCGAAAACTTGTAGAAGAAACTTAAATACATTTATGATAAGATTTCTAAGCCAGGAATCAAATGACCGAAGCTTCTCGAAGCTGCAGGCATGTGAACCATCAATTGCCCATACCTGCTCTACAGCCGTTCTACCACATTACGGTCCTGCCTTGGGCTAATTTAGTTTTACATTAGCAGGTAGAGGATAGAACATTTTTTGACTGCTTGAGGAAATTACGATAAATCGGTCGTTGTTAGGACTAAATCAAGAATTGGCAGGAAACAATGAAGCAATTGAAAATTATACACGTAAAGCTAACAAGTTATTTCACTTAAGACTTTCTGGCAAACTATTTGACGGTGAATCATCTAACTGGTAATCATTGGCAATTGGTTGGTGCTATTGTTTATAGAAAAATGTTAAATAAACAAAATGCATATTGTAACCCTGAAACACATGTTAAAAGCATGCTTCTCTCATGGACACATTTGGGATTTTTCTAAAGAATAATTCTAATAGGAACGTCACTGGACAACCAGTGTTGCTGAAAGCATATTGTTATACTTATTAGGTAAGTTTGACTCCCGCAAGATGTGTTTGCAGGTATATTTTTAAGTAATGATTTTGACATGAAGACCTTTTAAAGAACTCTACAAGTAGTTCACTAGGTGTGACGTATTTTTTTATGCATACTTAAGAAGTGCCTGATTTTTTTCTGGGAAAGCACAAGACAATATAGGGACTATACTCAGTACAATCTTTATTTTTAATTATAAATCTGAAGGTATTCAGGAAATACGGTTGTGTTGTGTGCCCAAAACAACCTGTTACAGGACACACCGTGTGTTATTAACAGAAGTATTAGTTTGCGTAAAATTCTTATCAATCCTATATCAATCGCAAATTCAATCTTTTTTTTTTTTGGCTTCAGATTTTTTTTTACACTTAAGATGATTTTGATTAGATTAATTGTCAGGTGTAAATAATATTTTAAAAGTGTTTGTGTTATTTCACACTCCATAAAATACAACTTTAAGAGCTTATTCCTGACTATCCTCAAGATATAAACGTTTTTGGCTGTGTATTGACATGATTGCATCATGTTTTCAGGCGTAGGGTACTACACTCGCAATCTGCGGGTCGCAGGATCAAAACCCGCCGCTGAATAAGCTCGCTCTTTCAGCCGTTATAATGTAACGACAAATCCCAATATTCATTGGTAAATAGTAGCCTAATATTTTGTGTTGACTAGCTGTCTTCTCCTTCGCCTATCACTTTAAATTTGGGATAGCTAGCAGAGGTAGCCATCGCGTAGCTTTGCGCGAAATTAAGTATACAAAGATTGTTTGTTTGTTTTTTGAATTTCGCACAAAGCTACTCGAGGGCTATCTATGCTATCCGTCCTTAATTTAGCAGTGTAAGACTAGAGGGAAGACAGCTAGTCATCACCACCCGCCGCCAACTCTTAGACTACTCTTTTACCATCGAATAGTGGGATTGACGGTCACATTATAACGCCCCCACGGCTGAAAGGGCGGGCATGTTTGGCGCGACGGGGATGCGAACCCGCGACCCTCAGATTACGAGTCGCACGCCTTAACACGCTTGGCCATGCCGGGCCAGTATACAAAGAAACGAATACTTTTCAAGCCTGGCATAATATGGTGGTCAGGACATTCAGCTCGCAATGTGCATGATGCGGGATCACTATTCGCCGCTGCACATGCTTTCCTATTTAGTCGTTTGGAAGGGGGTTATAATGCGACGATTAATCTCACTGTTCGTTTGTTGCTTTTTTTTTTTTTTTTTTAACGGGAAGTTAGAAATTACGACTTGCACCAGATGGCCTTAATAAATTTTCTAAGAGAGAACAAACAAACGTATTAAGATTTATATTGGAAATATATGTCATCTATATGTCTTTGAGGCGTATATATATACATCTAGTTGATTCATATGTAACAAACTAGGCCCTACTTCTCTCAGTGATTTTCTTTTTTTTTAGAAAATTAATATCAGGTACATTTGAATAGCTTTTATAAAAATTTAAAGCATACCTTTTTAATTTTATGGTATGTTAGGTTTCATTACACGAGGGCTATCTGCGCTAGCCATTCCTACTTCAGCAGTTATCATCACCCACCGCCAACACTTGGGTTACTCTTTTACCACCGAATAGGGGGATTGAACGTCATATAATAATGCCCCCACGGCTGAAAGGACAAGCATGTTCAGTGCGACGGGGACTCGACCCCGCGACCCTCAGATTACGAGCCTAACGCCTTAACCCATCTGGCCATGCCGAGCCACTGATGTTGTAGAACTTCTTGTAACTCGTATTTTCTGCTGTACCACTCATGTGTGAGATAAAAACGACAGACCAATTTAGTTTGGACTAATATAGCCCATTATGTTCGGGTCCAACCTATTTTATATTATAAAATGAGATGGCATTACAGTTACTAGGTTTAATTAACTTTCTGATTCACGTGGTTACATTACCTTGTAAGACAGACAGTAACACTAAACCATACAACATAATGTCTCCATTTTATCATTGCTGGCATATGCTAACAAGATCAAATTTCGCGAAATAAACACCACTAATTTAAGAAGGCCCCTTTCTCTGGGCCTGGCATGGCCATGGTCACTCAACTCGCAACGGGTGTGTTGAGGCATCAAAACTCGGCTTCGAACATGCTACATTTTTTGTTGTATACTTTGATGGTCAATACAACTATTCGTTGGTAAAGAGTAGTTTTACCCCCCAAGGGCACAGAAGTATGTCGGGGGACTCACACCACTAGCAACCGGGTTTCGATAAGCGTGGTGATCAGAGTACAGATAGCCCATTGTGTAGATTTGTGCTTAAATAAAAAACAAAAACAAAAAAGAGTAGTCCAAGAGGTGGCCGTGGGTGATAGTGATTAGCTGCCTTCCCTTTAGTCTTTCACTACCAAACTTCGAATGGCTAGAGTGAACAGTAGCGTGAAATTCACATCAAAGCAAATCATTCTTATCGGGCAAAAAGAAACAAACATATAACCAGTTCCAGCTCTAGCTTTTATTAACTAGAACGACCAAAGAGACAAATAATGGGGTCAACTCTAAAATTATATTAATGGAGGCACTAGTTTAGGGGAAAAACGCTAGTCCTGCAGATAAATTAACAAATCTTAAATTAACGAAAAAAAAATTCTTGTGGTACAAAGACTTTAAACATATTACGTACAATACGTGTCTTAAAATTATTGATGTACATAAAAAGGAATAATCGTTTATCAGGTAAAAAATAAAATAGATAATCCAGCAGTTCAGGTAAGTTTATGTGCAATAATATTTTATATTTGCTAAAATAAAAAAAAAACAATCCCTTGTCTTTCAATCCATTCTATGAGATAATTTTTAAAAGATACGAGAAGAGGCGGTAATGCCAACGTTTATTAAAAAACTGTTAAACAAAATTGGAGTATCATGTGCAAATGTGAAAATTCATTCTCGGTTAAAACATTTTCTTTACTTAATGTATGGTGATAATCTTTTTTGTTTGTTTATTTCCCAGTAAAATAAATAAGAGAACTTAGAGGAAATAGTTTTTTTTCCATTCTCATTTCATTTTACCTAGTGCTTGATAAAGAAGAACAAGACAAAAATTATATCATTCACTTTTATGGACATTAGTTATAGACTCTGCTTATGTAAATATCAAATAAATAAAACCAATAGAAACATTACCAGCAAACAAAGAGACTTTCTTCTTGTTATTCATGCGCATAGGTAATAGGTTATGGGAAATGTTGTACACATTATTAAATACCTTCCCACGATCATTTCATAAGCTATACATTATCTTATACATTATCCTGTTTCCGGGGTATTTACACTATCGAAATTTTTAAGCACGTAACATGCTTAGGCAAAGAAATGAGGTAGTTGAACCCCACAGGCAAGTATTTAAGCCTCGTGCCAAAAGGTGTATTGCCTGCTCTTCTGTAATCACTGTCACACAACGCATCAAAAGCGCGGTAAAAACTGATTAACGTGCACTCGTGAATTTACCGTTTTTCAGTCTGTTACTGTATATGTAGTATGGACGATTGTATATATTGATTTTACGTACATATAAATTTTTAAAGTATGAACAAATTATTATTTTTTCCCTTACAGAATTCCACAGTCACTCTTGGGTGTAACAGGAGGTGAACAATATTACTAAGTAATCTACACTGACTTCAGCTGATAGGATCTAACACTCATCAGATGGCGTGAGAAGAAATGAATAAAATATTTATTTCGTTTTTTATTTATTTCTTGTTAAACGAAACTTCACACTGGGCTTTCCCAAACGCAGGTTTAACGACACGTGAAAGTATAATATTCATTTAACCTTGACATAAGGCATTCAAGAAATGATTAGATTAATATCAAGAAGAAAAAACGTTTAAAATGCTCATGGAAAATTTAAGAATCGTGTTGTTGATTTACCTCTGTAAATCGGTGGACTCAGCAAATAGTCCGAGGTGGCTTTGCTAAATTAAAACATACGCACCTCTGTAAAATTCGTTAATTAGGCAGGAGTTTCTTTCATTTTGACAACTCACCTTCTCCATTGATTACATTTCCTGGCCTTTGTTCTTTTTCGTTCAAAGTGGCTCTTCTTCTGTTGATACAGCATATAGTCTGACGAGCGTTTGATGTAGGAAAAACATATATTAACATATGAAAAAAAAGCTTTTATCGCCATCTGCCGACTAAGTAGATAAATATTTAACAATCACCGTGCAAACTTGACACTTTAGAATAGTAACTTTAACATTTTGTATTTATGACAAAGATACTAAGGCCGTTTGATGACGTTTCTAATTTTGAACCACTGACCAGAAGGAAGGTAGCCAGTGAGCAGTACCCTACTAACAAACATCCAAGCTAATTGCTACTCTTATAATGCATTCACCAGTAAAGTGCTAGAAATATTTTGTGGTATTACACGGGCTCAATTCTGGGTCACCAGCTTCTAAATCACAGAGCTATGACACAGGACGAACCCACTTTTTTTTTAAAAGAAGCAGTACGTTAAATCGTAGACAATGGATCTGAATAATGTCTAATTAGGACACTGTATAATCTGTAACAAGAATCTACAGAGGAAAATATAATAATAACAAAACAACCAATCAAAGAGAAATGACAATTTATTGAGAGTTTGTTTGATACATTGGACAAGAGCAATACACTCCAGAAAAAGTCTCTGGTTCCAAGTGTAAGAGGCAAAAGTAGACACTTTAGCTTTGATAGATGAAACTTGGTAGATTGTGCATGTTCTGGGAAGGGAGAGTATTAACCCTTAAATTACTCGTATATGATATGTTTTCACTATCACTAAAGCCCACCTGTTACATCACATAATCAAGTACTTTTACTTTTGAATGATACATCATTCGGTGTAAAGAAATCTCTGGGAAATGATGAAATTATTCATTTTCTGTGTAAAATGTACAGTAAACCCAATAGTAACTAGAGTGCTTGATTGAGATATTGATAGTGTGATATATTTTGTGGGAGTCACAGAAATCCTATAACCAACTAAATCATGGACATAAAAGCAAGTTGGTACATGAGTAATTTAAAAAAATGTGTTTACAGAGCAGGTGGAATATGGATCATATCAGTAATTACAGAATTCAACACCGAAGATGCTTGTTATAATGCATTCACCATTAAAGTGCTAGAAATATTTTATGGTATTACACGGGCTCAATTCTGGGTCACCAGCTCCCAAATTCAGAGACACAGGGCAAACCCACGTCTTTTATAGAAGCAGTACTTTAAATTCATACTCTTTACGCCTTGTTGTATAACTACAGGCAAGTTTATCACTTTTGGGGTTGGTACTTCACACAAAATGATGCAATGTTGAGTCTACCAGGAGAGATTCAGGAACCAATCCGAGAAGAACATTTAAACTGAAATAAATTGGGAAAAACATAATTGGTCAAATAATTTTTCTTTGATAACAGATGGCTGTTTTTTATAACATAATGCAAGAAAAAAAAAGAGTTACTGTTGATTTTTAATGAAGTACTGTCAACCAGTGACGTAAGTTGAATTTTAAAATGACACGAATATCCTCTGAGAAAAATCGTAATCTTATACTCGTAAGAATTAGAATAAGGGATCAATATATATATATATATATATTATGAATCTGCATAACTTTCAAATTAAAAGCAATATAGATTTTAAACATTTCAAGATTCACCCTTTTACCTAAACTAACACCTCCAAAACCTAGGGTACATTTTGCATCCTACATCATAGTTTGTACCCTGGGATTTTTAATTATTACAACGTTTTTTGTTTATTATTTTTAGATTTATTTTTGTTTCGTGTTGTTTTTGGGTTATAACAAACAAATAATATATATATATATATATACTACCTCCTTAAATGAGGTAGAAATAGGTCTAATGAAAAACAAATTAGAGACTTATAGATACTTGAACAAATATTACAACACCTTATTTTAACTCATATTTTTTTTTTACGTTTAAGTTTCACTGTTTGCTTCACTGTGATAAATAGTACACTAAGGAAAGAAGATCGCACTTTGATAACCAAGCACCATGAAGCAGCATATGAACATTTTGATAACCAAGCACCACGAAGCAACATATGAGCATTTTGATAACCAGGCACCACGAAACAAGATATGAACATTTTGATAACCAAGCAACACGAAGCAACATATGAACATTTTGATAACCAAGCACCACGAAGCAACATATGAACATTTTGATAACCAAGCACCACGAAACAACATATGAACATTTTGATAACCAAGCACCACGAAGGAACATATGAACATTTTGATAACCAAGCACCACGAAGCAACATATGAACATTTTGATAACCAAGCACCACGAAGCAACATATGAACATTTTGATAACCAAGCACCACGAAGCAACATATGAACATTTTGATAACCAAGCACCACGAAACAACATGTGAACATTTTGAATATTAAATTAGTTTGGACTAAATTTAAATATTTTTTCAAGCCAAAATTCTTGTTTCAGGTGAGTAAACTCACCTAGTAATAGCAAGTAACACTTACTAAGAACTTCTCTAATTGTTGAAATCTTGCTAATAAGGCATGATTTATAAGTGCAACGACATTTAAATAAATAAACAACATGTCAGCTAAATCATTAGACTAAGGAAACAATCGTGTAGTTCATAGCATATATGTATCTTCACTGGTTTAATATTTTATTTTGGTTCCATGTAAGTTCGAAAGTAATTTATACTTGAATAAAGAAATACAACTGTTTACTCTGTAATTTGATTTTGCTATCCTTTGTTTAAGCCACATTATTCAGTAAAGTAGGCTACACTAATAACTTAATAGTGATTAATTTCGTTCCACACATTCTATAAATATCTTATGCTTGAACATCTATGCCCAACAGATAATACTCTGTCGGAATGAGTCAAGTGTTACATGTTTAGAAGCGAATCTCTCAGAAAATTATTTTTGATTAAATGTAATGGAGTAAATGAAAAACCAATTTAAACAATGCTAATATTAACCTCGTTATCAGGTTCACATCTAATTAGGCTAAACGTGCATTATGTGCACCATACGTTTTGGACAGTTGCAAAATGCGAATCGTCACGAATTGGTGTTGTTTAATTAAGATGGCACTAACTCAACTCTTACTGATGCCTGTTGTTTAGTGATTATGTGTATGGGGTCATGTATCAAATTTAGGTTGACATCCGTGTACAAAGACAAACTGTGTAATAAGAATTTAAAGCTGATATTAATCATACTGAGTTCTTGGACAACTGATTATTATACCAACAGTAGAATTAGCGCTAAATCACCATAATACTTCATAAGACTTGATAAAATTTCCAAGCTTCATTTCTTTTATTGGAGAGTATATAAAAGAGATTGGGCGTGCGATTCAAGATTCACGAAATTATATACGCATTACACGTGACTTAATATAACCAAGGTAATACAGTATACTTTTCATTTCTAAAAATTATACTCCATATTTCTTATTTTAAAGCAATACAATTCTTTTTTTACACTCTTTACAGCTGCTTATTTTTACTACAATGCTACACATTGGGCTATCTTACATTCCGTCCACCGCGAGGAATTGAACCTGGGATTTTACAGTTCTTACGCCGTAAAGTTACAGCTGATCCACCGGCGGAACACTATATAGCTATAAAGAAAATTGATATAGACCCTCAATGTATATAGTGTAAAAAGATACTCTAACAGAAGTTAATGTTTCGAAAAGCATATTCCAAAATAACAGAATAAACCTTCTATGACACTAGATTTTAGAGGTACGTGGGATATAAGCCTAATATAACTTTGTGGCCAGGCTGTGGAATTGAGGGTCCGAGGTTCGAAACTTTGATATTTTGCAGAACGTGCACCGCACTTTCATCTGTGGGTACATTTTGAAAATAACGGTCAATCCGGTTATTGAGGTCAAGAATAGCAGTGTGTGTAACAATTACTTAGAATGTTGTGTTTGAGCCTTGGCATCTCTCTCACCTGATCACCTTTATAATCTCTGTATTCCACAATGCACCTTTCTTTAAGGCGTTATATGGGTTATAAATGAAGTTAAATCTTAAAGTCATGGTGGTTTAGAACGAAATTAATATTTACAGTGTAATGGAATGTGTAAGTATTGTTGAAATCTGGAGACATAGAACAAAAAATGAAATCACCACGAGGAAATGTTCCAGTTTAATTAGGGGAAGGTTTCGTTATAGGTGTTGATAAAGTATCTCTGAGTTTATTGGTCCTCTTTGTTTCTATAACAGTAAACTAAGCCCCAAAGTCATGTTTTGGGATGACTTTAGGATTTGCATTTTAAATCACGTAGCAGAATATTTTCATTTGAAGTCATAATTTAAATCTTGTAGCAGAGACATGTAGCAATTTTTTTTTAGCTGCGGCATAACCGCTCATTGAATAACTTTGAGTTTTCTTGTTGTTGTGTTTTTTTTTCAAGTACAAACGTTTAGCTCATAGCTCCATCTCTTAACCCATTTCATATCTAATTACAGCCGTGGCTATTGAGGATTCCCTCTTGTTTTCTTTGGAGTTAAATTCAGATGACATTTTTATTTTATTTTATGTCATCTAAATCCTCTTGTAAAGGTTTGAGATGATGTTGGTATTTTAATTACAAAACAGAGAACAAATTCCTGGTTTGTGGTTACAAGATAAATTGGAACAGACACATACACCTAAAATATTGTTTTTTTAGATTTTAAAATGGATGATGGCTATTTAATTTCTTTCTGAATGAAGCACTGAATAGTGACCCGGCATGACCAGTGGGTAGGGCGCTCGATTTGTAACCTGAGGGTTGAAAGTTCAAATTTCTGTCACACCAAACATGCTTGCCCTTTCAGTCTTGGAGGCGTTATAATATCATGGTCAATCCTACTATTCGTTGGTAAAATAGTGGTCTAAGAGTTTCTAATGGGTGATAATGCTTAGCTGCCTTTCCTCTGGTCTTACACTATTAAATTAGAGACAACTTGCGCAGATAACCCTGATGTAGCTTTTCTCGAAAATCAAAAACAAACAAGCATTGAACAATAAGAGTGTTTCATATTTCCTTCAGATTCTTTCAACTTGTTAGATAAAGCCTTTGAAAATACTTTGTTTTGTGATATGGAATTTGTCTTTTTTTTTCGATTACCCAAAACTTAATATTTCCTAAAATGATTGTCTTGGCTTCGATGTTCGTAGATAGTAATGCTGGTAACACTTGTATCATGAAACAGAAAACGAATCATATTCTAGTCTTTTACGTATTGTTCGTTGGGACTGGTCTCTATTTTTCTTCGCCACAAGTATTTGTTCATAACTCTATTTGACTTCTATTTTTGTAAAATATTCCACTGATATAAATTTATCATGGACGAAAGTTTGTGTTATTGTTATTATTCTGTCTGTTCAGAGAACTCAAAGTTTAAAAATACTATTCATAGTCAATCAGCAGCATTCGCCCTCAACACGGCCAACCAAATAGCAGAAATGAACGATGAGCATGTTTAAACTAAAAGTGTGTATCGTACTTAATATCATTTCGCGGCTCGCTCCTTGGACCTTTACATTCGTATCTCGAAAACTAACCACTAGGCCTCACTAGACCTTTCAGTTTTTAATGCTGTGACATAATAAACATTCACATAAAAACTGCTGTTGGTTAAGTAGACGTGTTTTACGTTCTAAAAGTTGTTGAATATGTGATCGTTGTTAATGTAGGCAGTTGCAATTCATTTTATAAGTCCCCCCCACCTATGGGTCATGGTAAGTTTATAGACTTACAACGTCTGGATTCGATCCCAGTGAGGGACAGAGCATGCACTACCCATATGTAGCTTTGCGTTTACCCAACTCTACCTCCTAGTGGTACAGCAGTATGTCTGCAGACTCACATTGCTAGAAACCGGGTTTTGATGCCCATGGTGGGCAAAGCACAGAAAGCTCGTTTTGTAGCATTCTGCTTAATTCCAAACAAATAAAAACTTTGCGTTTAAAAATAAGACAACAATAATATCATATTGAAATATTTAGTTTTCTTAAAGCTGAGACTTGATTCAATTAATTGAGGTTCTCACCATTTGTTTCATAAGTGTTTTCGATATTTTAATATTATTACAGATTTAGGAATGTTATGTAATACATACGCCATTTTGTTCAAGATATATCCACAATAGACTAAAAATGAACAGTCTTTACTTTTATTCAATTATAAATGGCGTTTTTTTGTAGTTTTTTCTTTATTTTACGCTCTTTAAAAAAGTTTCCAACTTGATAACTCTATTTAAAGCTTTTGCTGCTAGAGAAAGTTAACCACGCAATAGGAAATGTGTATATACCGAACTTCCTACACATCAGTAGTTTATTGGCATAACATGAGTCAACGTATGGAGCAGTTCAGTGTGGTGCTATTACCAAACAGAACTAACCTCAAGTTCCACACTGAGAAATTTGTTTTTCAATTTTTATTAAAATCACTCGTTCTCCTGTGGAACTCTAAAATCAATGGTTCTATTTCCTTTGGTTGACAGAGCACTGATACTACACTGTGTAACTTTGCTCTGAAACGGCAAACAAACAAATCAAATCAAATCAAATTATATTATATATTTTATTGAGCTTTTAAATGTTATCAAAATAAATAATAAGTTTTAAATTCATACGTCGTTTTAAAGTTACAAGTGCCCCCCCCCCCCAGTGTCTTAGTAGTTACAGGCTAAAAATCGGTTTTCAATATCCTTGGTGGGCACAGCACAAACAACTCATAATACAAAAAACAAAATATATCAGTTCAAGGTCTTTAAAAGGTGTAAAAGATGAAACTTTAACAGTTGCTTGTCTCGGTTATGTTTAAGATTCGCGCATTAGTACAAACATTTAGATTTGAACACTGATTTTTCTACCATGTGCTTGGATATTCCCAAGATTCATATTAATTGAGAAGAAAGAAACTTTTACAACGGAGGTTCTTGACGTAACTGTGGAATGTTTAAAATAGTATGTGAGTTAGCGGAATTTATGAGAATATGAAATAACTGTTTCAAACATCAACTGCAAGAGATGTGACTCCTTCATGCAAGAGACATCAGAGGGACAGAAAGCATCTTGAAGTTTCCAACAGGGAATTTCTTTACAACGAGTTTTAACGTTGTAGGATCTTGACATATATGAACGAGGTTCTTTAATTTACATGTCACAGGTCTGTAATAACTTAACTGATGCAACAGTTAATTTGTTTAAAGGAGTGTAATTACACCTTAATTTAGGTTTACTAATGCGTGGAAAAGAATGGTATTGGACAGTTCCATTTTACATCTGACTTGGTATTTAGACAGAATAATATATCATTAAAATATTTTGTGTATAAAATATGTAAAAGATTTATATTATAGAAAACACAAAACATACACTAATAGGTGTAGTGGTGTTTTGCAGTGATGAATGATTAGGGCGATTTAAGGTATCGCTTTTGGTGTATCGATAAGATTTTATTTTGGGTTTTAATTTCGCGCAAAACCACATGAGGGCTATCTATGCTAGCCGTTCTTAATATTGCAGTAAAAGACTAGAGGGAAGGCAGCCAATCATCACTACTCATCACCAGCTCTTGGGCTACTCTTTTAACAACGAATAGCGAGACTGACCGTCACATTATAACTCTCTCACGGCTGAAAGGGCGAGAATATTTGGTGCAACGGAGATTTAAATCAACGATCCTCAGATTGGGAATCGAGTACCATAACCACCTGGCCATGATGGGCCGGATGAATAGAATAAGCTTAGTGGTATATACTGAAAAATTCACATATTGTAAAAACGTAGGTAGTTGAGAAAGGGAGTTGACCGTTGTTATTAAACTACATTGACGGCTTCAACATGTGGAGTACATTTTTGCAGCAAAAAGAAGAATATCATTAACCCGTGGGTTCGAAATATGGGCACGTTAACCTCTGGGTCACACAGATAGGTCACACACATCCTTCTAGTGTCACTCAATTCATGACATTCACCACTGGTGATAATTAAGTGATTGACATTAATAATAACTTTTATTTCGCTCTATTGTTAGTTGAGTGCTTGTCATTAATAGTGAATTTAATTCCCTCTGGTGTTCATTTAACACCCGTCATTAATAGTAAAATTTATCTTCTTGCTTGATGGCCATAATTCCACTTATGTCACCTCCAGGTCTCAGGTCAAGTGAATGCCATTTTTTCTTCTAAATGTTTTCTTTTTGTGTGTGTAAAAGTGGCAGTAATGTTAGTCCGAGTTGTGTGAAAAATTATTTTCTGTCAAAAGATGGCAGCACAATCAATAGAATATTATGAAAAAAAGTTCTTTGGGAATGTATTAAATAAATTAGAACATCTACCACCATCAATGAAAGGTATTAGTACTGAAATTCACGGTTGAATTCCTGTTGTTGATCTCACGCAGATGTTTTATTTTTACAGTTATGCTCATAGGCAAACAGTTTATGATTTTGTATTATTATTCAAGAAATAGAAAATGACAGTAAAATATAGTCTCATATTTTGATATTATAAATTGATTTTACAATAAATTACAATTTCGCGCAAAGCTAGACGACGAAACTAAACTGAGAGATGAAAAGGTTTGTTTTGTTTTGAATTTCGCGTAAAGCTACTCAAGGGCTATCTGCGCCAGCCGTCTCTAACTTCGCCGTGAAAGACTAGAGGGAAGGCAGATAGTCATCACCACCCACCGCCAACTCTTTGGCTACTCTTTTACCAATGAATAGTTGTACTGACAGTCACATTATAACGCCCCCACAGCGGAAAGAGCTACAATGTTTGGTGGGACTCAAACCAGTGACCCTCAGAATGCAATTCGAACGTCCTGGTCACCTGGCCACGCTTTGCTTCATTTGTTTTTCAATATACCACTCTCACACTGATCACTACTAATACTAAATGTATGTTATATTTCACAAGACGTTGAGCAATATGTACACCCTTTTAAAGAAAATCCAGTGTGTTCTTATTTTTTCAAGGAGTTAAGTGTGTATGTGAGTGTCTTTCATAGCAGAGCCACGTTGGACCATCTGCTGTGTTAAGGGAATCTAATCCCTAAAATAAGCGTTGTAATTCCGTGAACTTACCACTTTAAGAGTAATCTTGTTATTCGAGTTTTACTATTAACGTTTAAAAGATATGCTTTATAACCTGACTGAGACCAAGAGTTGTAACATTTGTCAATATTTTGGTCTTGGTCGGTTAGGTTTTTTTTGTTTAGTTTTATATGCTGATAGCATATAGAAGACATACTGAAGTTTTCGTTATTTTAATTTTTTATAACTGTTGGTTAATCTTGCTAGTCCATTTAATGTTACTTTGAATGTTTCGTACCTGCTGACTATCTTTGCCAACTCATTTCATGTTATTTTGAATGTTTGATACTAGTTGGTTAACGTTGATTGTCCATTTAATGTTATTTTGGATGTTTGATATCTGTTGGTTTCTTTATTTGTTTATAGTTAAACACAGAGCTACACAATGAGATATCTGTACTTTGCCCACTGTGAGTATCGAAACCCAGTTTTTAGCGTTGTAAATTCACAGATATGACGTTGTGCTAATAGGGGCGCTACCTGTTGATTAACTTTGCTTGTCCAATTTGTGTCATCATGTGTGAACAACTTAATATTTGTAACAGTTCGAAGGTGTAGATCTAAACTGGTCTTGGTACAGATTTCGTTCAGTAATTGACTGCCACTGACGAGGGCTTATAACGCTAAGTTTAGGGCTTAGATCCCTGCGGCACAACATAGACAACTCACTCTGCAGCTTTAAACTTAAAAATAAACAAAACGTGATAAAAAAGAAAGCGAAAGCGCTTGTTCCTGATTATTGATTGCTGGTTTTCTTAGTTTCATAGCTATGGTTTCAAAAGTCTCACTTCCCTCTCATTCTGTGCTTTGAGGAAGATCTTGAAATATTGGTTGCTAAGGGGCTATCGCGAATTTAGTGTATGTTTGCTACTGGTGTGTAGTTCACAAAACTGAAGTTGAGAAGCTCGTTGATTCGTGACTCTAGCCTTCTGGTTGTCGATAATATTTAATCTTTTAGGCAAGGTATTCGAACTACGAATACGGTTTAGTAAAAAAACAACAACTCAACATTGGAAGGCATGGTAGGCCCGGCATGGCCAAGTGGGTTAAGGCGTTCGACTCGTCATCTGAGGGTCGCGGGTTCAAATCCTCGTCGCATCAAATATACCCGCCCTTTCAGCAGTGGGGGCGTTATAATGTTAATCCCACTATTCGTTGGTAAAAGAGTAGTCAAAGAGTTGGCGGTGGGTGGTGATGACTAGCTCTCTTTCCTCTAGTCTTACGCTGCTAAATTAGGGACGGTTAGCGCAGAAAGCTTTCGCGTAGCTTTGCGCGAAGTTCAAAAAAAAAAAATGGTAAGCAAGACGTTCGAATTTCTGAGGCATTTCAGTAACAGACCTCAACACTAGTAGGCAAGGTGTTGGGACTACCAAAACAGTACAGTAAAAAGGAGTGAACACTGGTATGCAAGGTGTTCGGACTACCGAGGCAGTATTAATATTGGTTTATCATATCTGTCTGTGTCCTATATGCAATTATAACTCTATATAACGGCTACCAAACCTATGTCTTAGCATAAAGTTTATTTGTTATTCTTCATTTTATCAGTTCAAAACTAAGGAGGGTAGCGCAGATAATTGTTGTGTAGTTTTGCGCTAAATTTTGAAATAAACAAACAAATTACTGACAAAGCAAGCAAGACAATTTTTATACAGATGTTCTGAGTAATACGAATTAGCAACAATAGGGAGATTAAAATCTTGTGACTTATAGAACTATTAACTACGTAAAACAAACTCGTATTAGAAAAAATCAACAAAAACACTACAGTTTAGTAATTATTATATTATAATTTCAAATTTTCCTAAATTACTTTCTTCTTAAATATTTTTTCTAGTTTTTCGCTTTTTTTTCCAATCCATTTGTTCAAACCTTGAAAGTCAACACGAGGTTCATGAAGTATGGGTTATCTGGATATAGCTTCAACCCTTGTGGACTCGTTTTAATCGTACACAGTTAGAACCATTTGTATACGTATTAACATAATATACAACATAACATAATGTTTAACAACAACAAGGGATCATTCTCTAACTTACACTAAAACTATTAAATAAATTAGTAAAAATATAAATAAAATTATTACAGCCAGATTTTATAATTCACATAGTTACTAAGCTTTTTCTTAAACTCACTTAAATTTATTGCCTCCACAACATATCAAAGCAACCTATTTCAGAGGCCATCCACCCTCTTAGAAAATTATAACTTTCTTAAATAAAGATGGACCCTACCCTGAAAAAATTTATATTTTTGTTCCTTAGTTTTACTATTCTTGCTGTTAAACATGAAAAATATGATGCTTCAACATTATCAATTCGCTTCACAGTCTTATACACCTCATTGAGATCTTGCCCTAACTGTTCCTTTTTCATAAGCAAACAATTTCAAAGATCTTAATCTCTCCTTATATGACAACCCTCCATCTCATGCTCCATTACAGTAATCCTGAAGCTTTTCCAACAACTGAATGCCCTTCCTAGGACAAGGAGCCAAAGACTAAACACAATACTCTAAATGGCCTAACCAGTGACCTATACAATGAAATCATAAATTTGTTTTTAATATTTCTGTAGAACAACTTAAAATCCTATTTGCTTTACCATTAGCAACAGCATATTGCTTGGGTGGCTAATCAACTATTACACTACGATCCGTTTCTTAACATTGTTAAAGTTATTTCCGTCTAAATTATACTTTTAATAAAATTATGATAACCCGCATTATTTTGCATTTGTTATAATTAAAATCCATCTGTTATTTATTCGCCGAACTCACTAAATGATGTAAATACCTCTGTGAATCTTCATCATTCTCTTCACATCCAACAACAACCAATACCTTAATATCATCACTACAGTTAAGTAATTTATTGACTTTTCCTTCATCTATGTCATTATTGTAAATCAAAGAGAGCGTAGGTCCTAAGACTGAGCTCAAAGGTACCCCATTTGTGACATTAATCCAGTTTATAACAACCCTCTGCTTTCTTCCATCCAGCAACTCTTCTATCCAATTAGCTGACTTATTTCCCACATCAACAGAAATAAACTGTCTTATTTATTATTATAAGTATTGTGTGTATTTTCTTATAGTAAAGCCACGTTGGGCTATCTGCTGAGCTCACCGAGGGTAATCGAAACCATGATTTTGCGTTGTAAATCCGAAGACATACCGCTGTACTAGCGGGGGGCGATTATTATAAGTATTATACGAGCTACCTTCTCAAACGCTTTCTGAAAATTCAGAAGATACACCAAAATACATCCTTATCCTCATCTAAATAAGTAGAAACCTTTTCAATGGATGCTAAAAAACTTGTAAGACAAATTTTTTTCTTAGCAAAACCATACTGACAATTCAATAAAATTCTAATTTTTTAAAAAATAACTTTGCAAATCATCCTTTATCAAACTTTCCAAAGCTTTTCTCACAATAGATGTAAGAATACTGGATCTCTAGTTACCGGGACACATTTTACTACTTCTTTTGAAAAGATGAGTGAAATTAGCTTCCAACTATTCATGGACTTACAGAAAATAGTAGCAATTGGCTCACATATATAACACTTAACTTGCTTTAAGACCCTTGGGAAGAGCCTCATCCTTCTTCAAACTTCCCAATTTTGATCTCAATAAACTCAGAATTAATACGTTTTTCTTGTTCGATCTTGTTTCCATTTATCTACTGTTCAAAATTAGGTATACTGCTTAAATTTTTATTAGCCAAAACTGATGAAAAAGCAAAATTCAGAAACCTACCCATTTCATAATAATCACATACAAGCTTTTTGTTCAACCAACCATTTCTTCATACTTCCTTTTCGATGTTCTAATTTCATGTTTGACGAACTTTCTTGATCTTTTAAACACACCGTCATACAAATGAATTTAAATATCTTAAATTTGTAATGCTTTTCTTTAATTTTTATTCCTTATACCTTTTGTAAACCAATCTGTTGTTTCTATAC